>NC_056676.1:6499500-6810666 GCF_018350195.1 Panthera tigris | reverse complement strand
GAAAAAAAAAAGGAAATAATTGAACTATTTAAGCAACACCTGCCAAATATGAGTTTTATAATGAAAATACATCCTCCTTTTATATTTTAATAGAGTGCTTCAAGTTTTTCACGTATTATTCACCTTTAACATACCTTGTGCTTTTCTGTAATTAATGTCTCCTGTTTAAAATGGTATCAGGCTTAACTTTAAAGTGTTGGTGATTTAATTTTATGTTGTTTTTAGTAAAAGCTTTGATAGAGCAAGAGATGAAGAATGGCATTCCTTCTAACAGAATTATTTTGGGAGGATTTTCTCAGGTAAGGTAAAGTTTGGGTGATATGTCATTGGTATATTTATCTAGAAAATCTGTGGTTTCCATCCTTTTCTATGGAGGAGTCTTTTTTTTTTTTTTTAGTAGACGTAGAATCTGTTACACTATTGTTAATGCTGAATTAAGTTCAAATGGATTACATATAGTTAATTACAAGAGTATCCTCTTTTGCTTTTCTAGTTTTCTCTCTTCAGCTGTTGCCTTTCCCTTCTAAATTATATCTTTAAAATAAATTTATTTGGCAAATTGATAGGAACTTGGAATGTATTTTCTTAAAATACTAATACACACGTAGCTAGGTTTCTAAGTTGATCCTATGTACCCCTTTAAACAAAACTCTAATTTAAACACAGGTATAACTCCCCTCTCCTAGGAGGAGACTACTGATAGGAACAATACATTAGAAGACAGGAGAATTTCTTCTCTCTTTCTGTCACAGATTCCCGGTGGTTGAGCCCCATAGACTCCCCCTGCAATCCCCTTGAGACAAGATCTAAGTAGGGGCTCCCACAAAGTGACCCACAATGCTGGGGGATGCTGGTTGTCCCCGTTGCGTTCTTTCTTCCCACTGGAGGAACTGGAGGCTCCGGGGAGACTCTGGGTGGCGCTGCACTGGTCAGCGTGTAACCACTTCTCTTCCCTTCCAGTGTGGTCTGTCTTTGTCTCTGTGGGACAGGGGTGCCTCCACCTCCCCTCCGTGTGCTAGGATTCTCTCAGTGGTGCCCTGTCCATGATTAGATGTTAGTTCTTGTAAGAGGGAGCAAAGTTAGGAATGACCTGTGTCCCATCTTGGTGACGTCACTCTGTCATCTTTCTTCTTTTCATCTTGTAAAATAGATTTTAGATTTAAATATGTGATGTTTATTTTTGGTATCTTCTTCTTTCTATACTTTTTCTCCTACCTTCTATACTTTTTCTGCAGACGTAGTTACCTCATATTGACCTTATGTCTTTATTTCACCTATCCCCACATTGCTGTAGCTTCTAATCTGTGAATCTTCTAAATCAACAACTTAGTGTTCAGACTGAATACCTGAATTTGGGCAATGTTAGAATTATGGAATTAATTACGGAATTATTCAGAAGTTAAAATCTAGTAGACAGTGTGTTGATTCAATATGGTAAAAAAGATGTTACTGATTTGGTATTTACTGAAGTTCAAGATAATGTCTATTGTAATACACATTGTGCCATAAATATAGGTATAGAAATGAATGCTTGATTCGAGTAGGAAGCTAACATAGGAGGCTATGTGGTTGGGATTCATTGATTACAGAAAGCAACTCCTAGTACCGTAAGCCAGAAAGAGCAAGTTATGAGTCCGTGGGGTCACGTCAAGGAAACCAAGGATGAGAATGAAGCAAGGCCTCAGGAAATATCTAAGACTCGGAGAGCCGTCATGACTTTCTCTCCATCTTCCTTGTTTCTCTGCCCATCTGCTTCCTTTGCCTGTTCATCTAGAGTTGGCTTTTTCTGCCGTCGCAGCCTATAACTTTGCCAGTTCTTGAGTTTACGTGTTACCATCCCAGCTGCACAGAGACAGACTCACAGTCCCTGAGTTCCAGTTTCAAAATCTGGAGAAAAAGAACTTGACTGTCTCGGATGAGCTGGAATCTCATGTTCTCATGGGCCCCAGTGACCCGTGGGGATGGTCAGAGTGACATGGCATCCAGGTGACTAACGGGAATACAGTTCCCAGAGTGCAGGGTATTTAAGCTGGGGTGGATACTCTAAAGGTATCTGCTACAGGGTCCTTATTGTCTTGAATTTTTTAGAAAAGAGTACCAAGTTACGACTAGATTTGATTTTATACCTAAGACTTTTCAGAGGAGAAAATAAGTAACTAAGTTTAGAATATTCCTAAGACATCTGTAAGTGCAAATATACTCTTAACTCTTTCTCAACTGATTGGGTGGTCCCTGTGTTCTCAGTGATCTTCAATGTAGAGAATCTTATCCTTTAGGACATGGTGGAGTGGGGTGTTTGTGTTTCTAGTAGCTTGTCTGAGCTGACTTGACATCAGTCACCCAGGTTGATTTTTTCTTTAATGGACATTATTAATAACAAGAAATCAAGTTGCTGTTAGCAGAGCATGTGTTCCATTGACTTTCTCTGTTGTCTTTCCAGGGAGGAGCTTTATCTTTATACACTGCTCTTACCACACAGCAGAAACTGGCAGGAGTCACTGCCCTCAGTTGCTGGCTTCCACTACGGGCTTCATTTCCACAGGTAGCCTGATTGAAACTTGCGGCATAAGATTACTGAGTTAAGGCAGATAACGTTGTGAGAGGGTCATTTTTTTTTTTTTAATTAATAAACTGTATATTTTTAGAGCAGCTAAGGTTCACAGCAAAACTGAGCAGAAAGCACACAGAGTTCCCACATGTCCCCTGTCCCCATACGTGCACAGCTTGTGAACACCCCGCAGCGTGGTGGTGCATCTTTGATAATCAGCAAACCTACACTGACACATAATATTATTACCTAAAGCCCGTAGTTTACATCAATCATCCTTTTTTAAAAAGGATTTTCCTAGACTTTTGTGATCTGTATACTATATACTGTCTTTACTGTAGATTGCATAGAATGGGGTAAAAAAGAAGTCCTTTTGTCATAAATCTTCTATTTGAAGTATTTGATACATTTTAAGATACTTCTAAAAGGGGAATTTTTTACACATAGAAATAACATTTTTAAGTGTTCAATATTCTTATTGCTTGCTAGCAGAATTTTACCATAGAATATAATTTCTAAGTACTCTATAGTGTAAAGCAGTATTTAACACACATGGGAGGTGTGGACATTTATTTTCAGATTCATCTTTAAATCTAGGATTTTTTTTTATCATTATATAGCGTTTGTTTGGTGTCTTACACGTAGTAAGTGCTGCTGATTAACTGTCTTATTTAAATCAATTAAATAAGATCCAGCTAAAGTGTACCTCTCCTGTCAAGACACTGAACATAATAAAGAATAATTAAGATACAGTCTGCTTCAAGGAACCAGTTCGTTGGCAAAATAATAATACAAGACAGGATAATCATGTGTCCTGTAAAAGTTTATTTTTTTAAATTTATTTTTTATATGAAATTTATTGTCCAATTGGTTTCCATACAACACCCAGTGCTCGTCCCAACAGGTGCCCTCCTCAGTGCCCATCACCCACTTGTCCTGTCCTGTAAAAGTTTAAATAAAGAGTTGTGGGGAGCATAGGGATGGAAGGAATTTTATTCCCGTGGCCGAATAGAACCTGTGATGTAAGTAATAACATATGTACGTGCATATCTATCTGCAGTTGTAAATGCCTGGCGTAATGCTCTATACATTTGAATAAATGATACTGGTTTTTTTGGGTTTTTTTTTGCAGGGTCCTATCAGTGGCGTTAATAGAGATATTGCTATTCTTCAGTGCCATGGAGATTGCGACCCTTTAGTTCCCCTAATGATTGCTTCTCTTACTTCTGAAAAGCTAAAAATGTTAGTAAACCCAGCCAATGTAACCTTCAAAACCTACCAAGGCATGATGCACAGCTCATGTCAGCAGGTAACTGTTTGGAAGCAGAGACATATTTACCACTTTTCCCTGTGATGTTTTTAATTTAAGTAGCATTTGATTCCTTGGGTATTTAAAGGAGTTAATTAATGAATTCACATTGAATCATAGGTGAGGACTTACAGTTTCTTCAATTTGATTCAGCAGATATTCACTGTTTTTCCCATTACATGCAAGTTTTGTGCATAATTCAAAGACAAAAAACAGTCCTTTTTATTGCAATTTAAGCTAAATTAATTAAAATTTAATAGGGGAGAAGGGTATATATCCAAATGTGTAGAAAGCAGAATGTGATACGTGTTATATTAGAAGTTTTTAAAAGCTTTCTAGAAAACTGAGAAAAGCTGAGATTCCTTTTGTTTTGGGAAGTACGGAGATCATGAAGGAAAAGCTGGATTTGAAAGAATGGGTAGGATTTGGATAGCAGGTGTACAGAGAAAGGACTGTGGGGTAGGGAAAGCAAGCTGACCAGTTGGGCCATAGTCTTATGAAAAGCTGGGTGTCCTCATAAAGTAGGTATAAGGAAGAGTTTTAGGGTAACGGAGGGGACGATAATAATGATTGAGTTTAGTGAACGTACTGAGATTGATGTACCCCCATCGTAGCAAAATGGGATGTTGGAATACTTGTCTGGAGCTCAGGCCCGTAATAGAGATTTAGAATAATGGCCAGCATTATTGATCACTGAAGAATTACCATGGGGAAATATCAGGAAAAAAGCTGAGGGGTAGAACTTGTTTGAGGGGGGTAGGATTAGAAAGGAGTTAGGTGTTGAATGAGAGCACGAGAGGAGAGAGTTTCAGAGCGGTTGGGTGCCTGGCTGGCTCAGTCAGAAGAGTGTGTTGCGACTCTTGATACTGGTTTTGAGCTTGAGCCCCAAGCTGCGTGTAGAGATTGCATACATGGATACGTACATACGTGCGCAAACTTTTTTTTTTAATTGGTTAAATTATTTAAGGAAAAAAAGAATTTCGGAGTGGAAGGGAAGAGTGTCCCATGATTCAGAGAACAATTAAGGAAAAACAGGCCAGGAAGAAACTATCCCATAGTAAGCCATCTGTGACCTTGGATGCTTGGAAATGGAGCCTGCAGTGGATTGAGTGAACTAGATAGGGATAAGGACCTTTATTAAAAAGGTTTTTGTGAAAGGAGGAAAGAGTAGGAAGGCTCTTTAGTGAATGGGAGAAAAAGACTCCCATGGGTGGGGAAGAAGGAGAGAGAAAATGAAGTGAAGAGAAGATAATAATCTAATGGGAGAATCTTAGGGAGATCAAATAATAATGTAGTTTAAAGTCCTAAAATGGGTAGTGCTTGCCTTCAAAGAGGAGAACCTCACTTAAGAATCTAGAATAGGATGGGTGAATATAAACAAGGATTGTTGAGGTGGGTAATAGTTGAGAGCTCACTTGAGATCTTCTTTGTCTTTTCAGTAAAGTGGGAGATATGGTCACTTGGTAAGAGTGAAGGAGGCCTGCATTGGTTTGGAGGCTTGAAAAGGTCTAGAATAAAAACTGATTACCAAGCGTTAAGGTGGTCCAACTTAACTTAGCTTTGCAACCACTGAGTGGGTCTGAATCATTTGCTTTAGGGGCAGAGAAAACAGATATTAATATGATTTATCCAGAAAGACAAGGGGGCCTAGGATCCTAGGGTGTTACTGAGAACATAGTTGAAACTGTCAGCAAGTTTTGAATCCAGAAAGCAGGTGGGCTGACACTCAGGATCCAGGAGGGACTGAGGGTCTAGAGCAGTGGTTTTCTTTCTTTTTTCTTTCTTTTTTTTTTTCAATATGAAATTTATTGGCAAATTGGTTTCCATACAACACCCAGTGCTCATCCCAACAGGTGCCCTCCTCGATGCCCATCACCCACTTTCCCCTCCCTCCACCCCCCCACCCCCCACTTTCCCCTCCCTCCACCCCCCACTTTCCCCTCCCTCCACCCCCCTTCAACTCTCAGTTTATTCTCAGTTTTTAAGGGTCTCTTATGGTTTGCCTCCCTCCCTCTCTCTTTTTTCCCCTTCCCCTCCCCCATGGTCTTCTGTTAAGTTTCTCAGGATCCATATAAGAGTGAAAACATATGGTATCTGTCTTTCTCTGCCTGACTTATTTCACTTAGCATCACACTTTCCAGTTCCATGCTTTACATTACAAATACCCTGGAGCCTAATAGAAATGCAGACACCAGAACTTCAAACTCTGCATTTCTTTTTTTTTTTTTTTTTTTTTTACCTTTATTTATTTTTGAGAGAGCGCAAACAGGGGAGGGGCAGAGAGAGAGGAAGACACCAAATCCCAAGCAGTCTCCAGGCAGGCTCTGAGCTGTCAGCACAGAGCCCAGCACGGGGCTCCAACCCACAGACCATGAGATCATGACCTGAGCTCAAGTCGGATGCCTGACCGACTGAGCCACCAATCAAACTCTGCATTTCTGATTCAGCACATTGGGGGTTAGCAAGTAAACTCAGGTATCTGTGTTTGTATAGATGTGTTTTTTAAAATAAAAGCTCTAGGGGCGCCTGGGTGGCTCAGTCGGTTGGGCGTCCGACTTCGGCTCAGGTCATGATCTCGTGGTCCATGGGTTCGAGCCCTGCATCGGGCTCTGTGCTGACAGCTCAGAGCCTGGAGCCTGTTTCAGGTTCTGTGTCTCCCTCTCTCTCTGACCCTCTCCCGTTCATGCTCTGTCTCTCTCTGTCTCAAAAATAAATAAACGTTAAAAAAAAAAAGCTCTATTGGGGCACCTGGCTGGTTCAGTTGGTAGAGCATGTGACTCTTCTAAGATTTTATTTAAGTAATCTCTACACCCAGTGAGGAGCTTGAACTCAAAACCGCAAGATTAAGAGTCTCATGCTCTACCGACTAGCCAGCCAGGTGCCCCAAGCATGTGACTCTTGATCTTGGAGTTGTGAGTTCAAGGCTCATGTCAGGCATAGAGCTTACATACAAAGGAAAAAAAAAGTAAAATAAAAGCTGATGATTCTTTGCAATCACATTGGAGAACACTGGACTGAATGATTAGGAGCAGACAGTGAGAAGAGATAAAAGGCACAAAATATTTTATGCTATGGATTTAGCATTTCATTCTAATGAGGGAAGGCTAAAAGCTAGGTTTTTCCACCCAAGCTTAGTTGACAGTAATTGTATCCTTACTGATACTTCTCGGGATAGGTGTTGTCACTCCTAAGGCCCTTTGTCCGCACTCAGCCCCAGTGTTTTGTTCAAGTAGAGCAAAGTGCAGACCATTTTCATGGGACCTCAAAATAGTTGGGAACTATCATTTGAACGTACAATAATAATCATAATCACGGGAAATGTTCTGAAATTTCTATCGTAGCCTCATTTCTCTGTTACAACTTTTCATTTAATAGAAGTAGTGAAAATGTGGTTTCGCCTTACCTAGGCACACTGCAGATTTATTTGGTGGTATTTTAGTGGGGATTTAATTTCTGATTTTGTAACAGCTTGTTAAATCACTTTATTCCAAACAGGAAATGATGGATATCAAGCAATTCATTGATAAACTTCTACCTCCAATTGATTGACGTCACTAAGAGGCCTTGTGTCGAAGTACACACCAGCATCGTTGTAGTAGTGTAGAAACCTTTTCCTGTGCCCAATCTTGAAACTTCGGAAGTTTGCAGTGTTAAAATGTTTTGCAAATACGCACCGATAACACAGACTACGTAATAATATCCCCTTGTGGGAAATAATGGTCTTTTAAGTTTCTATACGTGTATTTGTATGATTCAGAATATACTAGTATTAAAATAGGTGAAGCAGCTGACTTTTTCCCAAATGTAATTCAGCAAAATAATAAAATACTGTAACCAGATTTTTTATTACATCATTTGAAAATTATCAGTATGTTTAATGAGAATTTGTTCAGGTATAAAGGAACAGTTAGGATATGAATTATTTGTGCATCTTGTGACTTAGTCTGCGGACTTACTCCAAAATGTAGACACCATGCATTATCTGTATTTTTATATATGTGTCCCTTACATACTTAATGATTGCACTACATAATGAGAGCGAGGTGTTACTGCATTATTCCCAATAACGGGAGTAATGCTTCTGAGTGTCAGTAAAGAGTAATATTGCTCTCTCCAGTTAATGGCCCTTTTATTTTGGGGACCAGGCTTTACTTTCCCTGATACCATTTCTATTTAAGGTTTTTTTTCCTCTCCAGAAAGGTGTTTTCTTTTTTATCCTTCATAAAAGACAGCTCCTTGCTGTAGACCGCTCCTGCCAATACATGCTGTAATTTGACATTCTGGATCACAGATTTGATGGTATTTTAAATGTATTTACACTTACATAGAGACACCTGACATCACTTTAAACTTCCTACACTACTTACTTCTTAAACTATACCTTACTTAGTCCAAAGTTAGACCGATATAGTTATTAGAATCTTCAGTCTAGATAATTGGAATAATTCTGTGGTTGTATTTTTCTGTAATTAATGGAAGGGTAATTATGTCATATTCTAGTATGTTCTCGAATATTTAAGACAGATTTTAAAAACTGTAATTTCTAAGATGATTTGCTCTAAGATGATTCTCTTCGTAGCATAGTTTTAGTTTGTTTTATACATATGTTTGAAACCAACTACTGTAGGAAATGAACAATCCATTAGAAAAATTTGCTTTAGTTTTATCTGCCAATGGACTTATTTGAAGACTTCACTTTAGTCAGATGTTTTTTTTTTTTTAATTTGATTTTACATAGTTGAATTTTTCAGATTATTGGTAAAAATTATTTGAAAACATGTATGGGTGACAATGAATCACAACTCAATACATATGGTGTAGTTATCACAGTTTAATATGTAGCAAAAATGTACACTTGATATTTCTGATCTGTTATTAATTTTTCTGCTGTATTCCAACTGACTAAAACAGTGTTAGGGATGCATCTTTATAAATGGGTGCTAATTGATAATGGAAATAATTTAGTAATGGATTGTACAGAATGTTAATAATGAAGCCATATGTTTATGTCTGCATTTAAAATTTTTAAACAATCATTTACTAAGTCATTTTGCTTTACCTTGAAGAATATAAATTGTTGTTTCAGTTACATAAATCAACAAGATCTAATTTATGGCAAGAAATATTCTGTTGAAATGTGCTGTTATGTGGGACGATGTAAATCTTTTTCATGGTTTCTACCAATGTGAAATAAAATTTAATTCTGACTTTTCTGTGACTCCTTTTTCAAATACTGTGTTTAATATTTGGATTTACCTTCAAGTGGCCGTCTGTACTGAAGAGGGGGAAAATGACAATGTAATCATAAGAACATATATTCAGAAGAGAATTTTTAATGATGGTATGGTTAGCCTGGAATGGAATTAGGCATGAGAAAAGCTTCTCTTGTTACTCAGTTTTTTTTTAAGACTTTTGTTGTTTGTCGAGAGAGAGAGCAAATGGAGGGGCAGAGAGCAAAGGAGAGAGAAAATCTCAAGCAGGTTCCTTGCTCAATCTCACAACCTGAGATTGTGAGCTGAGCCGAAATTAAGAGTCAAATGTTTTTAATCGACCAAACCATCCAGGCATCCCTCAATTTTAATGACCTAAAAAAAATTCTGAAGTTTGGTTTTCAGTGTTTTTAACCTACTTAAGAAGTTCGGTTTGGGGTTTGCCAGTCTCTTCCTTATTTGCAGTATGCATGGTATTTTTAAATTAGTGTCATGAGACGGTTATCCAAATAGTTTTTTCTCCTTTTATCTCACCATTAACTTCTAGCATGTCCCAATAAAGGAATCCTTTCTGTTGTGGCTCTTAAGCGGTCCTTTATTTTCTGCTTTTGAATACTTAAAACGACCAGTACCCTTTTGGTGAAGCAGCTCGTTCTATTTTTGGACAACCCCGATGGGTAGGTGGGTTCTGGACCAAAACATTGTGTGCAACCTCAACTCTTTGAGACTTCACAGCTGTGCCTTATTTCATGTGATAATCTTTATTTCATCATCCTTTTTAAACTATTGTGTTCACAGATGTGGTCAGAGTGTGGTATTATTACTCTCTATTGACAGATAATAGCGGTGCCTTATGTATATATAAATAATTGGGAAATTTGTCTACTGTTGGAATCAGTCTTATTGCTACTTTTATTTTTTTAATTAAAAAAAATTTTTTTTTTGAGAGAGAGCAAGCACGAGCAGGGAAGGGGCAGAGAGAGAGGGAGAGACAGAATCTGAAGCAAGCTCCAGGCTCTGAGCTATCAGTACAGAGCCTGATGCAGGGCTCGAACTCATGAAACCATGAGATCATGAACTGAGCTGAAGTCCGATGCTTAACCCACTCTGCCACCCAGGTGCCCCAAGTTTAATTTTTAAAAAAAGGTAAAAGTAGAAACATGACCTACATCTGCACTCCTAACAACATACCATTTTATTTTGTAAAAATTACTAAAAAGTGAAGATGTAGGGGCACCTGGGTGTCTTGTTCGATTAAGTGTCCAACTCTTGATCTTAGCTCAGGTCTTGATCTCGGTCGTGAGTTCAAGCCCCATGTTAGGCTCTACGCTGGGTGTAAAGCCTACCTAAAAAAATGCTGTAAACAAAACAACTTCTTCCATACAATTCAGAACACCTAGAATTGCCAAAGAACACAAAAAACAAAATGATGGTAAACCCCAGCCTACCATAAAGAAATTACAATCTCCAGTGCCCAGGGAGAACTGAAAAGGAAACGGAAAACCCACATGGTACACCTGACTTTGGGGCTCAGAAAATAACTCACCACTACACAGCCAGGACCCTTTTAAGAGCTACAATCTTCGCCACAAAGTAGACTGGAAAAACAATCTGACCCCTCAGGAAGGGACGGGGGAAGCTTGTCTTATTTTGGCCTGGGCTCTGGACTGGGAGAGGAGGGAGCTCTTCCCTTGAAATTGTTTAGCTGGAAGCTTGTATTCATATATATTTGGATCTTGAATTAATACTATTTATGTGGCCTGGAAACACATAAGCTCATAAATTAATGCGTCAAGCATCTCCTTGGATTGACTGCCCCTCAAGCACCTGGAAGAAACATTTTTTTTTTTAATTTTTTTTTTTTAACATTTATTTTCAAGAGGCAAAGAGAGAGAGACAGAGTGTGAGTGGGGGAGGAGCAGAGAGAGAGGGAGACACACAGACTCCGAAGCAGGCTCCAGGCTTTGAGCTGTCAGCACAGAGCCGGACGCAGGGTTCGAACCCACCAACCGTGAGATCATGACCCGAGCTGAAGTCAGACGCTCAACCGACTGAGCCACCCAGGTGCCCCTGGAAGAAACAAATTCTTTATGGAGAGTGACATCCTCAATGAAGGCTGCATAAATTGTCTGCCAAAAGTGAGCTCAACTTTCTTCCCCAAAGTACAAACCATAGGAGGGAACAGTCTACCTGCCACAAATGAATACAAGTGGCACAAAAGAGAAAAAGATCATTAGACTCTTCAAGAAATAGAATAGAGAGTGTTGAGAGTGTTAATCAGAATAAACAAGTGTAAAGACAGTACCAGAAAATTTATAGAAACAAAAAACAGCCACTCGAGTGAAAAATATATCAAGTGAGAAGCATTTATGACAATAAAATATTTGAAACAACCCAATGTGGAATTAAAAAGCCCAGCTAGGGGCGCCTGGTTGGCTCAGTCGATTACACCTCTGCCTTTGGCTCAGGTCATGATCTCACGGTTAGTGAGTTCGAGCCCCGTGTCAGGCTTTGCACTGACAGCTCGGAGCCTGGAGCCTGCTTCAGATTCTCCCTCTCTCTCTGCTCCTCCCTCACTAACACTCTGTCTCTCTCTTTCAAAAATAAACATTAAAGAAAAATTTTAGAAAGCAAAATGAGTTACCAACAGGTTTAAACTAAATCCCTAATGAGGCATTTCATGGTGGAAACACAACTGAACACCAAAGAGAAAGATCATCGTGGCAATTAGGAAGAGCCTATTCAGACTGTCCACATACAGTACACTTAAGAAAAACAATGCTAGAGGGGCGCCTGGGTGGCTCAGTCAGTTGAGCGTCCGACTTCAGCTCAGGTCATGATCTCACGGACTGTGAGTTCGAGCCCCGCGTCAGGCTCTGGGCTGATGGCTCAGAGCCTGGAGCCTGCTTCCAGTTCTGTGTCTCCCTCTCTCTCTGCCCCTCCCCCGTTCATGCTCTGTCTCTCTCTGTCTCAAAAATAAATAAATGTTAAAAAAAAAATTAAAAAAAGAAAAAGAAAAACAATGCTAGAGGTCAGAATAATGGAATAATATCAAAGTTGGAGAGAAAATGGCGGTTTGGAACTTTCTACATAAGTAAACTCATTTAAGAGCAAGGGCAAAAGAAAACCATCTTAAAATACGTAGAAAGTTTAGAAGGAAGAGCTTAGTGACAGAACCTTTAAAAGATGTTCTTTCAGAGGAAGGAAAACGGATGACGAGGAAAGGAGAGCTACAAGCAATGGGGAACAAAGTATAAACTTTTGAACTGATTGCAGAAAACTAATCCTAATTTGGGAGCTGAAACACGAGATAAAAAGTATATGCAAAAGTATTATAAAATGGTACTTTATACACCAGCAATATTTCCAATTCCTCAGAAGAAAAAAGGAATACTTCAGCGTCAATTTAACAAATCATGTACAGGATTTGGAGGCTGAAAACTACAGCAGGCTGATGAAAGACCTCAAAGCAGATCTAAATAAATGGGAATCTATATCACGTTATGGATCAGGGGATTCAACATAGTGACGATGTTAATTCTCTCCAAATTGATAGAAAGTTCAATGCAATTTCTATCAGAAACTCAGCAAGATTGTTGTTGCTATACACAAGATTATTCTAAGATGTATACGGAGGGGCGCCTGGGTGGCTCAGTCGGTTGAGCGGCTGACTTCCGCTCAGGTCATGATCTCGCGGTCTGTGAGTTCCAGCCCCCCGACGGGCTCTGTGCTGACAGCTCAGAGCCTGGAGCCCGCTTTGATTCTGTGTCTTGCTCTCTCTCTGCCCCTCCCCTGCTCACACTCTGTCTCTCTCTGTCTCAAAAATAAATAAAACATTAAAAAAATGTTTTTATGTGGATGGAAAGGCAAAGGAACTAGAATAGCTTAAACAATATTGAAAAACTGGGAGAAATCTACCAGATTTTGAGACTTATTATACAGTAACAGATCGAAACTAGGTGGTATTGGCAGAGAGATAGACACAAGATGAACTGAACAAAAGAAAGCAGAAATAGCCCCCCGCAAGAGCAGCCAAGTGAATTTTGACCAAGGTACAAAAGTAATGCAATAGAGGGATGGAGGTCTTTTAACAAATGGTGCGGGAGCAGTTGGATATCAACTAGCCAGAAAAGTGAACCTTATACAGAAGTGAACTCTGTATAATGAATCATGGATTTAAATGTCAAATATGGGGGCGCCTGAGTGCCTCAGTGGGCTCAGGTCATGATCTCGCGGTTCGGGAGTTCGAGTCCCGCGTCGGGCTCTGTGCTGACAGCTCAGAGCCTGGAGCCTGTTTCCGATTCTGTGTCTCCTTCTCTCTCTGCCCCTCCCCAACTCATGCTCTGTCTCTGTCTCAAAAATAAATAAACATTTTAAAAAATGTCAAATATGAAACTAAAAATTATAGAAAAAAACACAGGAGAAAATCTTGGGACGTAGGGCTTGAAGCATTTCTAAATAAGACATCAAAGTAAAATCCTTAAAAGAAAAAAATTTAATTGGACTTCATCAAAATTTAAAACGTTTTTGCTCTTTCGAAGCTCCTGTTAAGAAGATAAAAAGACAAGCTAAGACTGGGAGAAAATATCTCCAAACCACATATCCACATGCCCAGTTTCTAGAATATATAAAGAATTCTCAAAACACAACAGTAAAGAAGAAGAAGAAGAAGAAGAAGAAGAAGAAGAAGAAGAAGAAGAAGAAGAAAATAAGCAAAATTCACAAAGACATATTTTATTGACGGGGCTGCATGGATGTCAAATAGGCTCATGAAAATATATTCAACATTTTACTAAACCATTAAGGAAATGGAAAATTAAAACCACAATAAGATTATTTTCATATACTTATTAGAACTGCTAAAATAAAAAATGACAATGCCCAGGGCACCTGGGTGTCTCTGTCGGTTAAGCATCCAACTTTTGGTTTCAGCTCAGGTAATAAACTCAGTTTGTGAGTTCAAGACCCACAATGGGCTCTGCACTGACAGTGTGGAGCCTGCTTAGGATTCTCTCTCTCTCTCTCTCTCTCTCTCTCTCTCTCTCTCTCTCTGTCTCTCTCTCTCTCTGCCACTCCTGCACTCTCTATCAAAATAAATAAATAAACTGAAAAGAAATAATGACAATGCCAAGTGCCAAAGAGGATGCAGAGAACTCAGATCTCTCATATGTGGCTGGTTGGAATATAAAATATCATAGCCACTTGGAAAGTTAGGTAGTTTCTTTAAAATCCAAATAAAACAGACCGAGCAATTATAATCTTGGGCATTTATGCCAGAGAAAGGAAAGCTTATGTCCACACAAAAACCTGTACATGATTATTTATAGAAATTTTATTCAAGTCAAAAAGTAGAAACAAACAAAATTATGGTACATCCATACCATTGAATACTGCTTGCCAATAAAAAGGAATGAATTACTGATGTACACAACAACTCTGATTTGATCTGAATGGCAAAAAACAGCTCATCTCCAAAGGTCATATCTGGTAGGATTTTATATAACTTTGTCAAAATGACAAAAGGGTAGAAATGGAAAACAGATTAGTGGCTGCTGGGGGTTAGAGATGTTTGGGGGAAAGTAATGGGTATGACTAAAAAGGGATATCATGAATGAGATCTTGGTGGTGATGGAATACTCTGTATCTTGATTGTGGTGGTAGTTACACGAATTAATACATGTGATAAACGACTGTGCACATAAGTGTCAATTTCTGGGTTTTGATATTGTATTATAATTATGAAAGATTAACCATTGGGGAAATTTGGTGAAGCGTACATAGGACCTCTCTGTACTATCTTTACAATTTCTTTTCAATCTGTGAATGTTTCGAAAGTTTCTTTTAATTAAAAAAAAATGTTAATGTTTATTTATTTTGAGAGAGAGACAGAGCAAGCAGGGGAAGGGCACAGAGAGAGAGAGAGAGAGAGAGAGAGAGAGAGAGAGAGAATCCCAAGCAAGCTCCACACTGTTTCTGCAGAGCTGGATACAGGGCTGGAACTCATGAACAATATGATCGCTTAACCGACTGAGCCAATTAGGCGCCCCTAATTTTATTTTATTTTAGAGAGTGAGGGAGAGGGGCAGAGGGAGGGAGAGAGAGAGAGAGAGAGAGAGAAAGAGAGAGAGAGAGAGAGAGAGAGAGAGAGAGAGAGAGAATCTCAAGAGAGAGAGACTCTATCCCACAACCCTGGGATCATGACCTGAGCCAAAATCAAGAGTCAGATGCTCAACTGACTGAGTCACCCAGGTGCCCAAAGTAAGTTTGTTTTTTTAATGTATAATGGGAGGGATGATAGAAGTTGAAATATTCTATGGTTCTTTTATTTTCTGAGAATAGATAAGAAATATTCATTCCCTTTAGATTAAATATTCACAATGTAAAGCAACTAAAGCAAACAAACAAACAAACAAACAAACAAACAAATGTATGTAAGTTCCAAAGTAGTGGGGATTAGGAGGAAATAAAGCTTGATGTAAAAGATAAGAAAGGAGGAAAGACAAAATGTAGAACAGGAAGTTTCATGATATGATAGATACAAATCCAAAAATAATAGTACCTATGATTGTGAATAGACTAAATTTGCCAGTAAAATGACAGAAGTTATGAGATTGGGCAAAAGAATGAGACGAAGCTGTATTTTAATCACAAACGATTCTATTTAATTACAGAAAGATTGAAAGTAAAGGGATGGGAAAATGTAAGAAGCAAATATTGCCAAAAACTAGGTTGGCTTATCCTAAATTAGTGTGATGGAAAATACATTTTAAGGCAACGAACACATGTTCCACGAAGACTTGTACATGGATATTCATAGCATTATTATTCATAATAGCCAAAATGTGGAAAGAACCTAAATGTGCATAACTGATGAATGGATAAAGAAAATGGGGCATCCTTACAATAGAATAGTATTCAGCAATAAAGAGAAATGTTATGACATGGATGAATCCTGAAACCATAATGCTGAGTGAAAGACACCCGTTACAAATGACTTCATCTTATTTGATTTCTTTTATGTGAAAGACCAGAATAAACAAAGCTGTTTTTATTTTTGTTTATTTGCTTGACCAAGCTGTTTTTAAAAACAGACATTAATGCAAAGGGTATTATTGGGGATAAAAATGATTACTACGTCAGGATAAGAGCGGTAATTCTCCAGGAAATATGCTAATCTTTAGCATGTATGTACCCAATATGGTCTTAAAGTAGGCAAAACAAAAATGATGGTGACATCAGTGAAAGAGGTGGGCAGAGAATTCCTAAGTCCTGTGCCTCCACAGAAATACCCAAAAAAGTGGCAAAAATTGTCAGAATAAGCTTTATGGAACTCTGGAAAATAGTCAAAGGTTTATAATAACCAAGTGAATACTTTTTTTAATGTTTATTTGTTTATTTATTTAAAGTTTACTTATTTTTGAGAGAGAGAGAGAGAGAGAGAGAGAGCAGGGGAAGGGCAGAGAGAGAGGGAGAGAGAAAGGATCCCAGGCAGGCTCCACACTGTCAGTACAAAGCCACATGTGGGGCTTGAACTCACAACAGTGATATCATGACCCGAGCTGAAATCAAGAGTTGGACACTTAACAAACTGAGCCACCTAGGTGCCCCAACGTTTATTTATTTTTGAGAGACAGAGAGAAACAAAGTACAAACGGGGGAGGGGCAGAGAGAGGGGAGACACAAAATCTGAAGCAGGCTCCAGATTCTGAGCTGTCAGCGCAGAGCCTGACGTGCAGCTCGAACACATGAACCGTGAGATCATGACCTGAGTCAAAGTTGGAAGCTTAACTGACTGAGCCACCTAGGTTCTCCCAACCAAGTGAATACTTAAGAAAAAGATGGGGTGCCTGAGTGGCTAAGTCGGTTAAACAACCGACTCTTCGTTTCAGCTCAGGTCGTGATTTAGCAGTTTGTGGGTTTGAGCCCTGCATCGGGCTCTGTGCCGACAGCTCGGAGCCTGGAGCCTGCTTCGGATTCTCTGTCTCCCTCTCTCTCTGTGCCCCTCCCCGACATGTGCTCTTTCTTTCTCTCTCTCTCTCAAAAATAAACATTAAAAAAAATTAGAAAAGAAAAAAAAGTTGGCTGAAACCAGTAAGAAAGTTTTGCATCATTTTAACTTACCCTTGCTTAATGCCCCGCTCCCAGGTCTTGAAGATGGAAGTCCACACTCCCAATGTGAATTCCAGATTTCGGAGAAAGCAAACAAGATTTTGTTTCCAAAAAATTGTGATTGACTCTTAGGTGACTCCTTGAAGGACTAACATAAAGGCCTTTTCCCTTCCTTCCTTCCTTCCTTCCTTCCTTCCTTCCTTCCTTCCTTCCCTAAGTCAGAACTCTCTCAGATTGGGGAAATAGCTATGTGGAGGATGTTGCTCAAAAAATATTTAAATGCAAATGAACCAGCCGCTAACACCTGGGGAAAAGGATATAAGTTGGGGCAAAAAATAGATACACTGAAAAGCCTGGGAAGAAAAAGCTAGGGAATGAATGAGATGTCCTGGGGAATAAAAGCTTGGAAAGCTTCCACGATTCTTGGAAATGTAGGAGGCCATGTGCACATATGGGCAGATGCATGCTTAAAAATACCTGAGAATGCTCTAAGCTCTCATCTCTGGCTGATCTTGATGCCCTGGGAAAGCAAGATGTGAAAATAAAGGCAAAGTTGTAAGTTGCCCAACTGAATGTTAAAAGCATGCCCAACACACACAGAGTCCAGATGCAAACACTGGGAGTTGTTGTTGTTTTGTCTCTAGGCATTGAAGGAAATCACTGTTAAATCACTAGGTGGAGAGTAAGCTAACAGACTTAGTGACCACACATGATAGTGAATTTAGTCTTTACTGAAAAGAGTTTAGAAAAGTCACTAAATCAAACACAACAACTAAACAACAACAAAAACTGTAACCCTCAACAAACAGCAACAACTCTGATTTCCAAAGTTACACTGTAATATTCAATATGTCAAGTTTTCGACAGGAAACAAAGCATGCAAAGAAACATGAAATTCTAGCCCATTCACATATAAAATAAAAGAATATTAACAAAAACTGTCCCTGAAGAAGCTCAGACATTGGACTCAGTAGAAAAAGACCGTAAGTTTTAAATATGCTCAAAGAATGCAAGTAAATAATGGACAAAGGATTAAGAACAATATGTCCATATCAATACTGAATATCAATAATAAAGAGATAAGAATTGTAAAAAGTTACTGAATAGATATCTGGAGCTGAAAGAAAAATAATTGAGATGAAAATTCACTAGAGGGAATCTATAGCAGATTGGAGCAGTCAGAAGAATCAGCAGACTTGAAGTCAGGACAATTGAAGCTAGTCAGTCTGAGGAGCAGGAAAAAGAATGAAGAAAAAGGAACAGAACCTAAGAAATTTTGGAAAACCATCATGTACCAACATTTACATCATGAGGATCCTAGAAAGAGAAAAGAGTCCAAAAGAATACTTGAAGGAATAAATGGCAATTCCCTTTTCTTCTGACACACACCAAGTTTACTGGAAGACACGAATCCGCACGTCCAAGAAGCTCAACGAACTCCAAGTAGAATAAACTCAAAAGATCTATACATTCGGTGAACTGAAATTAAACTGTCATAAGACAGAATTTTGAGAGCATCAAAAATGACGCAACTCATCATGTCCAAGTGTCCTCAATAAGACTAACAGCTAATTTCTCAACACATATTATGGAGGCCAGAAAGCAGTAGGATGTTATATTTAAAGTATTGAAAGAAAAAACGTCAATGAACAATTTTATATCTGGCAAAACCATCCTTCAAAAATGGAGAAATTAAGGGGTGCCTTGGTGGCTTTGTCAGTTAAGTGTCAGACTTCAGCTCAGGTCATGATCTCACAGTTCATGGATTTGATCCCTGCATCAGTCTCTGTGATGACAGCTTAGAGCCTGGACCATGCTTTGAGTTCTGTGTCTCCCTCTATCTCTGCCCCTCCCCCTACTTGTGCTCTGTCTGTCTCTCTCAAAAATAAGTAATAAACACTGAAAAAAATTTTTTAAATGGAGAAATTAAGACATTTGAAGAAATAAAAGCTAAGGGAGTTCACAATGCTAGTAGACTTGCATTAAAGAAATGCTAAGGGAAGTTCTTCAGGCTGAAATGAAAGGACACTAGACAGTAACTTGAAGCCATATGAAGAAATAAAAAAACACCAGTAAAGGTACTTACATAAATTAGTATAAACGTCAGTATTATTATATTTTTGGTTTGTGACTTCACTTTTTTTTTCTACATCATTTAAAAGACAAATGCACGGGGCGCCTGGGTGGCTCAGTTGGTTAAGTGACTGACTTCGGCTCAGGTCATGATCTCGCAGTTTGTGAGTTCGAGCCCCGCGTTGGGCTCTGTGCTGACAGCTCAGAGCCTGGAGCCTACTTCAGATTCTGTGTCTCCCCCTCTCTCTACCCCTCCCCTGCTCATGCTCTGTGTCTCTCTGTCTCTCAATAATAAATAAGTGTTAAAGAAAAAAAAAGACAAATGCATAAAATATTAATTATAAATGTAGGTTACTGGACACACATTTTGTAAATGTAACAACTGCATAAAGGGGGAAGGACAGAGTTGTTTAGGAGCAAAACATTTGTATACTATTGAAGCTAAATTGGGATTATTAAAACTAGAATGCTATAATTTTAAAATGTAAATTGTGCTTTCAGAGACTATGAAGCTGGGGAGATCCTGTTCAGACCGAGGACATTGGATCTAATTGTCCTCCTAGCCCTTTAACTTTTCCCTGAAGTCTCTCAATAAAATGGGTTGATTAAAAGTTCATTGTAATCCCCAGAGTAACCACTAAGAAAATAACTTGAAATATGCAGAAAAGGAAGTGAGAATGGAGTAAAAATGGTATATTGAAAGAAATCAATCACGAAGGCCGTAACGGAGGAACTGAGGAACAAAAAAGATAAAAGAGAAAGGAAATAAGTGTGTCCTTACCAGTAATTTATCTTAAATGGATTCAGCTAGTCAATTACAAGGCAGAGATGGGTAAAATGGATTTTTAAAAAAGAGATACAACCATATGATATCTTATAGATCGCTTTACTTTAGATCCAAAGACATAAATAGGTTGAAAGTCAAATAATGGAAAGATGTTGCATGCAAGTTGCATAAGAGAATATTATGAACAATTGTACATAAAAAATTTAGATAGTCTGGTGAAATGAACAAAATTCTTAGAAACATACACACTAAGGTGACATACACCTTACAAAGGTGACTCAAGAAGGTGTACAAACATACAAAGGTGATTCAAGAAGAAATAGAGAATCTGGACAAACTTATAAGTGATTGAAGGAGTAACCATACGTCCCAACAAAGAAAAGCCCAGGACCAGGTGGCTTCACTGGAGATTTCTACCAAACATTTAAAGATTTAACACTAATTTTTTTCAACTCTTTCAAAACAAAAGAGGATGGAACACTTCCTGATGCATTTATGAGGCTAATATCCAGATATCAAAGCCATTTAAAGACAACTACAGACCAATTTCCTTTATTAGTATAGATACAAACATCCTTGACAGAATACTAGCAAACACAATCCTGGAGCATATATATGTGTGTGCATATATATGTATATTTAAAAATATTTATTTATTTAAGTTATCTCTATACCTAACATGGGGCTCAAACTCATGACCCCAAGATCAAGAAAGAGTCCCATGCTCTTCCAAATGAGCCAGCCAGGCACCCCCAATCCTGGAGCATATTAAAAGGATTATACACAATGATCAAGTGAGATATATGTCAGGAATCCAAGAATGATTCAACATATGAAAATCATATGTTTTTGATTTTCAGGGGCGCCTGGGTGGCTTGGTTGGTTAAGTGTCCGACTTCGGCTCAAGTCATGATCTCACGGTCCGTGAGTTCGAGCCCCGCGTTGGGCTCTGTGCTGACAGCTTAGAGCCTAGAGCCTGCTTCGGATTCTGTGTCTCCCTCTCTCTCTGCCCCTCCCCTGTTCATGCTCTGTCTCTCTCTGTCTCAAAAATAAATAAACATTAAAAAAGAAAATTAAAAAAAAAAAAAAGAAAATCACTCAGTATAATCCACTATATTAATACAATGAAGGAAGATTTTGACATAATCATCTCAACTGACACAGAAAAAGCACTAGACTAAATGTAACAACTATTCAAGAGAGAAATGCTCAACAAACTAGGAATAAGGAAACTCCCCTAGCATGATAAAGAGCATCTGTGAAAACCCCACAACTAACATCACACTTAATGGTGAAAGCTTTCCTTCTAAGATCAGGAATAGGAGAAGGATTTCTGCTTTCACTATTCCATTCAACGTTGTATTGGAAGTTCTGTCAGATCAGTTAAGCAAGAAAAAGCAATAGGGGCACCTGGCTGGCTCTGTACAGCATGAGACTCTTGATCTCAGGGTCATGAGTTTAAGCCTCAGGCTGGGGGTGGAGCCTACTTAAAATAAAGAAAAGAAAAAGAAACAAAAGGCATGAAAATTGGAAAGGAAGAAGTAAAAGTCTTTCCCAGATGAAATAATTTTACTATGTAGAAAATCCTAAAGAATCCCCCCCCGCAAAAAAAAAAATAGAGCTAAATATACTCAGCAAATTTGCGGGATACAAAATCAACACACAAAAATAACTTGTATTTGTAAACACTAGCAATGAACAATTTGAAAAGGAAATTAAAAAAACAATTCCAGGGGCGCCTGGGTGGCTCAGTCAGTTAATCGTCTGACTTTGGCTCAGGTCATGATCTCAGGGTTGGTAGGTCTGAGCTCTGAGTCTTGCTCTGTGCTGACAGTTCAGAGCCTACAGTCTGCTTGGTATTCTGTGTCTCCCTCCCTTTCTGCCCCTCCCCCCACTCGTGCTCTGTCTCTCAAAAATAAATAAATGTTAAAAAAGTTAAAAGAAAACAATTCCATTTTCAATAGCATTCAAAAGAATAAAATACCTAGGAATAAATTTAACTGAAGTAAAAGATTTGTACACTAAAACCCACGAAATATGGTGAAAAGAAATTAAAGTAGATCTAAATATATGGAAAGACATCCCATTTCTTTGAAATATTTTTTATTTTTTAAGTAATCTTTACACCCAACATGGGGCCAGAACTCACAACCCTGAGATCAAGAGTCACATGGTCCACCAACTGAACCAACCAACTCCCCAGACATTCCATTTTTATGAATCGGAAGACTTAATCTGGTTTAAATGGCAACGGCAATCTTCATGGCCTTGGATTTGCCAATGGTTTCTTAGATATGACAATAAAAGTACAAACAACAAAATAAAACAGATAAATTGGACTTCGATAAAACTGAACAGATTTGTGCATCAAAGATCACTGTCAATACAGCCCTCAGAATGGGAAACAATATTCGCAAATCATATCTGATGTCTAGTGCCGGAAAAATATAAAAAACTCTTAAAACTCAATAAAAGACAACCTGATTAAACATTGAGTAAAGGATTTGAGTTACACATTTCTCCAGATGTACAAATGACCAGCAAGCACAGTAAAATATGCTTAGCACAGTTAGTCATCAGGGAAGTGCAAGTTAAAATCCACTTGGCACCCACTAGGATGGTTAGAATAAAAAATATGCACAAAAACAAGCGGATATGGAGAGATTGGAACCCTAGTACATTTCTGATGGGAATGCAAAATGGTGCAGCTGCTGGGGAAAACAGATGGCAATTTCTTAAAATTAAATCATTACCCTAAGACCTAGCAACCCACTCCCAGGTACATATTGAAAAGAATTCAAAATTTTGTATATGAATATTCATAGAAGCGCTATCACAAGTCACAATGTGCAAGGTAAGTGGAAACGATGCACATGTACATCAATGAATGAAGGAAATAAAATGTGGTTTAGCCATATAATGTGATATTATTCAGCCATACAATGGAATGAAATAGCTGCACCATAGATAAACCTTGAAAACATTATGCTAAGTGATAGAGGCCAGTCACAAGAAGTCCCATATTGTATAATTTCATTTATATGAAAGGATCAGAATACTCAAGTCCATCGAGATAGAAAACAGGTTAGTGATTGCCAAGAGTTGGGACAGGGAAATCAGGAATGCCTGTTTGAAGGGTACAGGGTTTCTTTTTGGGGGGTGACATTTTCGGAAATCTTTTTGGAACTAGTGGTGATGGCTGTACAACGTCGTGATTGCACTAGTTGGTACTGAACTGCACATTTTAAATTAGTTAAAACGGTACATTTTATGTTGGTGAAGTCATTTGTATATAGGGAGACACAAAATGTGGGCCACCCCTGCCTAAGTCACAAATCAAAGTCAGCGTGCCCTTCACGGAAACACCTGTCAAGGAAACCTAGCCTACACCAATCACAATCTTTCAACTCAGCTTTAGCTAGCCTACCTTAGCCTGGAAAACAGGACCTGTTATGTTTATAAGGAAATCTCCTACCTCTTAGTCAATCAGGACGTGTTCCCTCTTTGCCTCTTCAGTGCTCTGTAAATCTTGCTCTTGTCCCAGATCCCTGGGGATCTGTGCTCCACTGCTTGTAAGGCAGTCTAGTCCCCCCATCGGTGGATTATTTTCTCTAGGATAAAGGATAGCAAGCTCGTTACTAAATTGTTCTAGTTTTGTCATTTGACAATATTGTGTGTGTTTTACCGCAGTAAAGACAAACTGATTCTTTGGGGAAAAACAGAAATCACAGTTATTAAAGTAAATGTACAGGGATGCCTGGCTGGCTCAGTGGGTTAAGTGTCCAACTTCAGCTCGGGTCATGATGTTGCAGTTTGTGAGTTCGAGCCCCGCATCAGGCTCTGTGCTGACAGCTCAGAGCCTGGAGCCTGCTTCGGATTCTGTCTCCCTCTCTCTCTGCCCCTCCCCTGCTTGTGCTCTGTCTCACTCTCTCAAAAATAAATAAAACATAAAATTTTTTTTTTAAAGTAAACGTACAAATCCACAATCATAAATGAAGATTTTTATACATTCATGAATAGAATACAACAAAGTGAGATATAAATATTTGAACATTAAAATTAAGTTGTGTCTGATGAGCCTATATGGCACCTCCTATCTGCTATTATAGAATACAAATTCTTTTTCAGGACACATAGCATATTTATAAAAATGGACAAATCTTAACAAATACCTTAGAACCAGTTACTTCCCAGTCATATAGTTTCATTACAATGTAAGATGGGAATCAATAATAGGAAGATAATTTAAAAATGAAATGAAATACATAAAATCTGGCACAAAAACAGACACATAGACCAATGGAATAGAATAGAAACCCCAGAACTAGACCCACAAACGTATGGCCAACTCATCTTTGACAAAGCAGGAAAGAACATCCAATGGAAAAAGGACAGTCTCTTTAACAAATGGTGCTGGGAGAACTGGACAGCAACATGCAGAAGGTTGAAACTAGACCACTTTCTCACACCATTCACAAAAATAAACTCAAAATGGATCAAGGACCTGAATGTGAGACAGGAAACCATCAAAACCTTAGAGGAGAAAGCAGGAAAAGACCTCTCTGACCTCAGCCGTAGCAATCTCTTACTCGACACATCCCCAAAGGCAAGGGAATTAAAAGCAAAAGTGAATTATTGGGACCTTATGAAGATAAAAAGCTTCTGCACAGCAAAGGAAACAACCAACAAAACTAAAAGGCAACCAACGGAATGGGAAAAGATATTTGCAAATGACACATCGGACAAAGGGCTAGTATCCAAAATCTATAAAGAGCTCACCAAACTCCACACCCGAAAAACAAATAACCCAGTGAAGAAATGGGCAGAAGACATGAATAGACACTTCTCTAAAGAAGACATCCGGATGGCCAACAGGCACATGAAAAGATGCTCAACGTCGCTCCTTATCAGGGAAATACAAATCAAAACCACACTCAGATATCACCTCACGCCAGTCAGAGAGGCCAAAATGAAGAAATCAGGAGACTATAGATGCTGGAGAGGATGTGGAGAAACGGGAACCCTCTTGCACTGTTGGTGGGAATGCAAATTGGTGCAGCCACTCTGGAAAGCAGTGTGGAGGTTCCTCAGAAAATTAAAAATAGACCTACCCTATGACCCAGCAATAGCACTGCTAGGAATTTACCCAAGGGATACAGGAGTACTGATGCATAGGGGCACCTGTACCCCAATGTTTATAGCGGCACTCTCAACAATAGCCAAATTATGGAAAGAGCCTAAATGTCCATCAACTGATGAATGGATAAAGAAATTGTGGTTTATATACACAATGGAGTACTACGTGGCAATGAGAAAAAATGAAATATGGCCCTTTGTAGCAACGTGGATGGAACTGGAGAGTGTGATGCTAAGTGAAATAAGCCATACAGAGAAAGACAGATACCATATGGTTTCACTCTTATGTGGATCCTGAGAAACGTTAACAGAAACTCATGGGGGAGGGGAAGGAAAAAAAAAAAAAGAGGTTAGAGTGGGAGAGAGCCAAAGCATAAGAGACTGTTAACAACTGAGAACAAACTGAGGGTTAATGGGGGGTGGGAGGGAGGGGAGGGTGGGTGATGGGTATTGAGGAGGGCACCTTTCGGGATGAGCACTGGGTGTTGTATGGAAACCAATTTGACAGTAAATTTCATATATTAAAAAAAAAAAAAGAAAAGAAATACATGAAATCAACAGAAGGGGGAAAAGTCAAATGCCTCTTCTCCCCAAATAACTGAGCTAGAAGTAGGAAAAAAAAACATCTGTCATGTTAGTATAGAAAAAGCATTACCAGGTGGCGCATTTTGAGAGTTAAATCTGGTGTGGGGATATGTCTGCAAGTAGCATGAGTTGGTAGTAAAACGTGTAATTGGGCAAAGACCTACTGAAGGAGCCTATACTCTCCAGTATTAGTAACATAGGTATTTCAATTTTCTACGTTGGCTTTGTGTTGTTAGTCATAACCCTTAAATTAAGGATGTCAACTTCCTCACTGATCTTTGGGAGCAGTTGAGATGCCTTATTTCTTTTTTGAGAACGTTTCTGTCAAGTATCATTCAACTCTACTCAAATACTGTGTTCGACATTCTGAGTCTGAAAACAAGCCGGACTGGGTCTCGGTGCTTCGGCAGCTTACAAACCAGTTGACTTTTAAAAAGGGGACGCTTAAAAAGATCAAGTCCGTATTTTACCAGACTATTTAGGGAAACTGGGCGGGGCTCTGCTTTTCACGGTAGCCGCCTCCCACGGAAAAAAGGGTCGGGCTCCCACCGCCTTTAAAGACCGCCAACGTCCCGTCCCCCACGCCCGCCGCAGTTCAAAGCCCCGCGGGTCTCCGCAGGCTCCCAAGCTCACCCGGCGCCGCCGTCGGGCCGGAAGCGCACGCGCGGCAAAACTCGGCCCCGCCTCCTGCAGACTTTTACAACCGCCTGGCGGGAAGCTCTCCCGCCCCGTTTGCGCCTCTTCTCATTGACGGCGCCTCGGTCGACGCCCGTCTGGCGGGAGCCTCGGCGCGCGGGTTCCCAGCGATCCGCCGTCGATTGGCAGTGCCTGAGCGGCGCGCGCGGAGCTCGACTGGCGCTGCCTGCGGGGGCGGAGTCGCTGTCTCGGCCGCCGCCACCGCCGCCGCGGGCTTGGTTTGCGAGGAAGGGCCTAGGCCCGGGCCTGCTGTGGGGGGCTCGCCGCGCGCCTGGGCTCGCGTCCCGCCGTCCCCTCGGCCCCAGCTTCGCCCACTTCCGGACCCAGACGGGCTGGGCGCGGGGAAGACCTGCCGAAGCCATGGAGGACGAGGTGGTCCGCATTGCCAAGAAGATGGACAAGATGGTGCAGAAGAAGAACGCGGTGAGCGCGGCGGGCGACGCGGGCCGGGAGGGAGGCCGGGCGGCTGGCGGGAGCCGGACGTGGCGGGCCTGGGGCCGGGCCCTCGGGGGCTCCCGGCCCGCCCCCGCCGGCCCTTCCCGCGGGGGAAGGCGGCGTGGACCGTGCCGGCGTCCTGGGGCAGGCGGCGGGGCCCCGCGCCGCCGGCGTTAGCACCCGTTCTGGGTACTTCCAAGTCTCTTCGTTGTGAGTACAGAGTCGTCAACCTGATCGAGGGTAGATTTGCTCGCCAGTTACTTCGCTCATTTAGTTTAAGAATCGAGGAGTGTAGAAAGCCCTTCGCAGTTTGGGAGGATTCGTTCCCTTTTCCGCGATCGCTGGCTAACAACTAAAAATAACATCGCATGGGGGTTTGTGAGACGTTCTGGACCTCGAGCGGATGAGTTCCAATTCCTGTATCTTAGTTTTTAGAAGAATGCTAACCACGCACTTGATTTATCTCCATCACGCTGCAGGTTTGTTTAGCAATCAGAAAGGCAGAGCATGCTAGTGTCTTTGGCAAGTTGCTAAGTGTGTTTTTCAAAAGTGGATCTTGTTAGGTGGTAGTGTGTAAAAGAGCTATGGTTAAAACGCACGCCCTCAGGGGTACTGACTGGTAGATGCATTTGGACAGCTGTCATTGCTGAGTACTCTTAAGTGGTTTACAGTTAATACCGGTGGCGTTATCTTGTTAATCGATAAAGTGTGTGTGGATGTGAACACGTTGTGGTTTGTGTGAAGTCTTCCAGTTTTGCATTTTTTTGTCCACCACTGTGTGTACTTTCAGTCCTCTGATGCAGTGTCACCTGTTTTCAGCTAAAACTCCATGATTGTCTTCGCCTGAACTTATTCCACCCTGCTCAGTACATTTTCAGCATCCGTGTATCTGAAATAACTTATTCCCGTCTACGAAATAAATTTCCTGTCAAATTAATGTGCAGGAGAAAGAGGATGCTCTGATTTGTACAGCACTTTGGAATTCCAAAGCATCTGTGCAAAATTCTTTACAGACCCACGACACAGCTACGGTGTACCCATTTTGCAGAGTAAGAAACTGAGTCAGAGAGATTAAGTAGTTGGCTTAATCTTAATCACTTAAATTAAGTACTGAGCAATTTGGATTAAGCTAGGTCCCAGGTTTTTTACTGGACAGCATGCCAGAGCAGAAAATAGTGTTAAACGCTGAATTTTAAAGACTTTGTATATAGTCTCTTCCTCTTTTTTTAACAGGTGCATTGCCTGGCATGTAATTTCATACCTCGTTAATCTGTATTTGCAATTTTGGCCTTTTAAAATATTTCCTGTTTGTTTTCTGTTCCAGACATTAACCTTTACCGTTTAGTTTTCTCATTGATATGGCACTTTCATTTCCCCACTGCAAGTGATGAGATCTGGTTATTTAACAGGCTGAGCATTTATTTTGTTTAAACTGGAAAAGTTTTTTTCTTTGCCTGGAGTTCCCTGGATTCCCACAGTAGAAGCTCCTTGGGGAAAAAGGCCTTTTGTTGGGTACCTTTTTTCTCTACTCAGGCCATAATGTGTATCCATTAATCACCTAATGATTGTTTTCTTTCCTTGTAATAGGTGTTTCATAAAAATGACTAATTCCTTAGTGGATAAATATGGAGAAGACCAGTTTGTATTTATTTGCAGTTCTCAAGTTACAAGCAAATAATGAGTCTGGGTGAGAATGAGGAACAACTTTACAGACACTCCTCAAATCTCATTTATCTGATAGTTCAAAACTTTACCAATATGAAAACTTAACCCCAAAAAGAAAGATAAAATGACTGGCTCTTTTATGTTTTTTGTTTGTTTGTTTTGTTCCTTCTCCTTTTCCCTGTATATCTTACAGAAATTCAAATTGGCAAATGAAATAAAGAGAAAGGGGTCTTGAATGACTCTCTCTTTGCCTTCCAAAGCACATCATTCCACAAATAGCTTTTTTAAAAATTAAAAAAAAAATTTTTTTTAATGTCTATTTATTTTTGAGAGTGAGAAAGACAGAGCATGAGCAGCATGAGCATGAGGGGCAGAGAGAGAGGGAGACACAGAATCCGAAGCAGGCTCCAGGCTCTGAGCTGTCAGCACAGAACTCACGGGGCTGGAACTCATGGACTGCAAGATCATTACCTGGGCCGAAGTCAGACGCTTAAGTGACTGAGCCATCCGGGGCCCCTAAAAATTTTCTTTAGAGAGCTTGAGAGCATGAGCAGGGGAGAGGGGCAAAGGGAGGGAGGGGGGGAGAGGGAGAGAGGGGGAGAAGGGGAGGGACAGAAAATCTTAAGCAGGCTCCATGCTCAGTGTGGAGCCCAACGCCGGACCTGATCCCATGGCCCTGGGATCATGTCCTGAGCTGAAATTAAGAGTTGGACGCTTAAGCGACTCAGCTACCCAGGTTCCCCCACAAAGAGCTTTTAAGGAGGTCAGTAATTTAACAGAAGTTGTTCTGGGGTTTGTAGGATTATGGTAGATTTGTTTCTCCCTCTTTTTTTTTTTTTTTTTTTTGGTGGTGTCCAGATTTTTCTGTGAGCTTTTTAAAATATTAAAAAAAATTTTTTTAATGTTTATTTTTTTTGACAGAGAGTGAGAGAGAGCATGTGTGAGTTGGGGAGGGGCAGAGAGAGAGAGGTAGACAGAATCCTCTGAAGCAGGCTCTAGGGTCTGAGCTGTCAGCACAGAGCCGGACGCAGGGCTCGAAATCACGAACCGTGAGATCATGACCTGAGCCGAAGTCCGACACTTAACCAACTGAGCCACCCAGCTGCCCCTAAAATATTACTTACGCTAGGGGTGCCTGGCTCAGTTGGTTAATGTCGGACTTCGGCTCAGGTCATGATCTCACGGTTTGTGGGTTCGAGCCCGGCGTCGGGCTCTGCTGACAGCTCAGAGCCTGGAGCCTGTTTCAGATTCTGTGTCTCCCTCTCTCTCTCTGCTCCTCCCCTGTTCACACGCTGTCTCTGTCTCAAGAATAAATAAACGTTAAAAAAAATTTATAAAAAATATTACTTAAGCTATGAAAAAGTAAACTTTGCTTGAAGAATAGTAGTTGTCCTCTTGAATTGACAAGTTTAAGTGCTGTTGTTGCATATTGTTTTGTTTTAATAAAAAGGTTAGGTGTCACATTTAAGTAATAATAAAAACAGCTACTATTTATTGAATTATTACTCTGAGCCAGGTATTCAGCTAAGTATTGCCTACCTATTCCTCAGTTTTACAAGATAAGTATTCCAAAAGTAAGGAAACTATTTGGAAAGTAAAGTGAGTTGTCCTAAACCAAATAGCTAGAAATGAAGAGGTGAATCTAAATCTGTTTTGTTTAAAGTCAGTACTATGTTAAGCTGCAATGTCTCTAGAAGCCCGGTTTTTGAAACTTGCATGGGTGCAGTTAAGTGAATATAAGGCCAGGAAGTAAGGGTGTTTGTTATTCTGGGGCAGGAAGGTTTCCATAAATATCCAATCAATATCCTGACCTTAGTATTTATCCAGAATGTTGCCCTATCTGTATAATTGATCTTAAACAGTGTTAGCAGTTTTACAAGTGCCCACTCTGAGGCCTTGATGAGCCACGTAAGTTAGTTCCAAATATTCAGATACTCGTTTTTTTTTAAACTATCACTTAAAAAAAATTTTTTTTATTGTGTATTCCTTTTTCTAGAGAGAGAGACACACACATATAGAGCATGAGCAGGGGAGGGGCAGAGAGAGAGGGAGACACAGAATCTGAAGCAGGCTCCAGGCTCCGAGCTGCCAGCACAGAGCCTGACGCGGGGCTCGAACTCAGGAACCGTGAGATCATGACCTGAGCTGAAGTCGGCCGCTTAACCGACTGAGCCACCCAGGCACCCCAGATACTAGTTTTTTTTTAAGTTTATATATTTATTTTGAGAGAGAGCGCATGCCAGTGGGGGAGGGGCAGAGAGGGAGGGAAAGAGACTCTTAAGCAGACTCCATTCTGTCAGCACAGAACCCAGCTTGAGGTTCGAATTCACGAACTGTGAGATCACGCCCTGAGCTGAAATCAAGTCAGATGCTCAGCTGACTGAGCCACCCACGCACTGTTGGTATTTGTTGTTTTTTTTATAATTTTTACTTGATGTCAATAGGCAAGTCTGACTCCTAATCTGGGTTCAAATCTTGGCTCTTCTGAACTTTAGCAGTGTGATCTTAGGCAAGTTCCTTAGCATCTTTAAAATGTCTTTTTTTTTTTTTCTTTTGGTGGTAAATTGGAGATGACTTACTAAAGATTAGATGAATATGAAATTCTTGACAATGCCTAAGATATGGTAAGGGCTAAAAAACCTTGTGTTTTTTTTTGTAAAGGATTTATGACATGACTGTAGAAGAAGGAGTGAGGTAACTTAGAAGTTTCAAATTCATAGATTTTGTAAGTAGTGTTGAGCTTTGTTTATTATGATTTTTTTTCGCTGAAGGCTCAGGACTGAGTAGAATTCAGTTGTTAGGAGAGAAGTTGAAATTATATGTCACAATACAGGAGCTACTATACATGGAATGTAAATTTTTTCTTTTTTTTTAATTAAAATTTTATTTATTAGAGAAAGAGGCAGGGAGGGGTAGAGGGAGAGAGAGAGGGGGAGAGAGAGAATCCCAAACAGGCTCTGCACTGTCAGCACAGAGCCTGATGTGGGGCTTGAACCCATAAACTGTGAGACCATGATCTGAGCTGAAATCAAGACTTAGAAACCTAACCTACTGGCCACCTAGGAGCCCTAAAATTTCTAAGTCTTCTACCTGATTTGAAGAAAAAACTTCAGTTTTCATATGAGGGTTAGACTGATTAGTATAAATCAAAATTTAGAATGACTACACATAATTTTTAATTTTTTTATTAAATTTTTTTTTAATGTTTTATTTTTTAAGAGAGAGGGACAGAACACAAGCAGGGGAGGGGCAGAGAGAGAGGGAGACACAGAATCTAAAAACAGGTTCCAGGCTCTGAGCTGTCAGCACAGAGCCCAATGTGGGGCTTGAACCCACGAACCATGAGATCATGACCTGAGCTGAAGTTGGATGCTCAACGGGCTGAGCCACCCAGGTACCCCTGACTACACACAATTTTTAAAAACAGCCTTATTAAGATATACAATACAGTTCACCCCTTTAAAAGTGTACAGTTTGGGGCACGTGGGTTGCTCAGTTGGTTGAGCATCCGACTTCGGCTCAGATCATAATCTCATGGTTTGTGAGTTCGAGCCCTGCGTTGGGCTCTGTGCTGACAGCTTGGAGACTGGAGCCTGCTTCAGATTCTGTGTCTCTGTCTCTTTCTACTCCTACCCCTCTCTCTCAAAAATGAATAAACATTAAAAAAAATGTAAAAAAGTGTACAATTCAGTGGTTTTTAGTATATTCACAGATTTGGGTAGCTCTCACAACACTAATTGAAGAGCACTTTGATCACTCCAAAAAGAAACCTGTACCCATTAGGTAGTCACCATGTATCTGCCCCCGCAACCGCTTATCTGTTTGTCTGTGGATTTGCTGCTCTGGACATTTTCTATAAATGGACTTATGCAACGTGTGTTTGTATAAATGGAATCACACAATATGTGGTCTTCTATGACAGGCTTCTTTCACTTAGTGTTTTCAGGATTCATCTATACTAACAGCAAGTATCAGTACTTTGTTCCTTTGTGTTGCAGAATAGCACTCCACTGTACTGGTGGACATACCACATTTTGTTTATTCATTCATCATTTGATGGACATTTTGGGCTGTTTCCACTTTTTGACCATGATGAGTAATGCTGCTAAGAACGTTTCGTGCAGGTGTTTGTGTGGACATATGTTTGTTTTTTGGTTTTTTTTTTACTCTTGGGTATATACCTAGGAGTAGAATTGTTAGGTCATATAACTATGTTTAACCTTTTGAGAAATTGACAAACTGTTTTCCAAAGTTGCACGATTTTAAATTCTTATCAGCAGTTGGTGGGCGTTCCATTTCATGGAGTCTTCATCAACACTTGCGTGTTTTTTGATTATAGCCATCACAGTGGGTGTAAAGAGGTGTCTCATTGTGGTTTTGATTTGCATTTCTCGGATGACTGATGATGGTGAAAATTTTTCATTGTTGGCCATTTCTATATATATTTGGAGAAATGTTCAGATCCTTTGCCCATTTTTAAGCTCTTTGTATTTTTGAATTGTAAGAGTTCTTTGTATTCTGAATATTAGACTTATGGGAGACAGGATTTGTATATATTGCCTTGCATTCTGTGGGTTATCTTTTCACTCTCTTGATAGTGTCTTTTCTTTCAGTTTTGATGCAGTCAATTTTATATATTTTTTCTTTTGTTTGGTGTAGAATAAGTGCACATTTGAGATGACATAATAAAATTATAATTTCTAGTATATAGTGATGTTCCTGAGCCATAATTCAAATATTTACAGTGTTTCCTTTAAAAAAAAATGAATAGCATCTTAGTTTTTTAAGCCTTGAAATCTTATAATTCTTACTGAGAGGTGTTTGAGTTGATTGAGGTTAAATAATGCTTACTTAAAATGCTGGTTTATGGCTTTTTGAGAATATTGTTATGATGGAAGTAGATAAATCTTTTTATCTCTTTGTATCCCTTATCAACCATATCCTACATGTCAGGCACTCTATTTCAATACTTCATATGTTTTTTATTACTCCATTTGACCATTTGAATTCTTCTAGGTCAGTGTATTATGCTGTCCTACATATGAAGAAACTGAAGCTTGAAAAAGAAATAACATTCTCAAGATCTTATATTTAGGAAATGGCAGTGCATAGATTTGAATTTCGATCTGATATATATGTGTATATATATACATATATATATATATATACACATATTTCTATATCTGTCACGCATATGTATACACACATACATATGTATAGATAAGTATGTGTGTGTGTTCTTAACTGTATATTCCATGTTGCTTCCTTCTCCATACATCTCCTTGAGGAGGATGTTTGTGTCCTATACAAAGTTGTATATGCTGTGTGCTAAGTACAAGTTTGAATGCAATATTTTGTAAAAGTACTTGTTTCTGATGACAGATAGTACCAACCGTGTACTAAAGTCATGTGATAGTATTGTTTATTCTTCAGCCAGTACTGTGAACTAAATTTGACTCTGGAAGATAAGGTAGAATCTTTCTTTCTCTTGCATCATTATCTGTAGGAGATGCTGCAATCTAATAGACTTGACCTTTAGAGGCAGGTGATTATTGGGGAAGGATAGAATTTAGTTTCTTGTTTGGTAATGCTATTCACCCAAGTTCACAGAGCAGAACTACTACCGGTGGACCTAGGAAATGGAGAGAGCAGCGGTGTGAGGGTCAGGAGATTATAATTCTTGTCCTTTTGTATTACCTATCAGTTGGCCAAGTCACTTTCCTTTTCTGAATTTGTTTCTTTGTATAATTGAAGTTTTGAAGTAGATATTCAAAGGTTTGTGTTTATTTTAAATTCCCTGAAGTCGCAAAAGATTTGTCTTGCTCACTGTTGTCTCCTCAGAGTTTGGTACACAGTGTTAATATTTGTTGAGAGGCATACGTATAGTTTGACAGAAGTGAGTAGATTTCACCTTTTTTAGTTAGTAATAATCATATGACTGTGCAGGTTTCCTAAATTGTCTGGATTTTCAATTCCTCTTCTGTAAAATGGAGAGAAAAAGATTACCTTTTTCTATAGGGTTTATTGTGAAGATGGAATTGCATGTATATATACGTGCGTATACATACAAATGCACATATACATACACACGTATACAAAGGGCTTCCCATGATGCTTGGCACATAGTAATATTCAAAGAAGCTTTTGTCACTGAATTAATATATATGATCATCTGTTTTTTGCCTTTTTGTTCATTCAGATTATCATAGTTGTTTATTTCTTAAAGAACCGTAATTGAAATATTCATCTTATTTGGCCAGAACACAGTGTAATTATGAGAAAGGTCGTAGTGTCATCCAGTTAATGTTATTTTGCTTTTTCTTCCTTCCATAGCTTGTATCTCTAATTTCGGTCTCACCAGAGAGATCTGAGTGTAAAGGGAGAGTGTGATGAAATTAATGCAAATCTTATCTGTTGCTTGGAAAGCAACTTAAACCTTATGCCACATTGCTGATGTGTTAGAAGAATCAACTTTATATGTGGCAGACAGCATGATGTAAGTCTAAGGAGACCCTGCATTTTCAAGGACTCCTAGAAGTGTGGTTCTTTATCTTCCTCTCTAATTGATCCTAGGTCAGAAATGGATTGGAAAGTCCACGGAGGCATAGGTAGAAGAAAAATGTCTATGGTAGTTATGGGATACAAGTCCACAATCTCGTAATCAAAACTTTTAGAGTCTGATATATTTGAGAATTCCAAAATTGTCAGGTTTTAAAAAAAAATTTTTTTTTAATGTTTATTTATTTTTGAGAGAGACAGAGTGTGAGCGGCGGAGGGGCAGAGAGCAAGGGACACACAGAATCTGAAATAGGCTCCAGGCTCCGAGCTGTTAGCACAGAGCCCAACGTGGGGCTCGAACTCATGAGCTGTGAGGTCATTACCTGAGCCGAAGTCGGATGCCTGACCAACTGAGCCACCTGGATGCCCCTCAGGTTTTTAAAAATTAAAAAAAAAAATTCGTATTTTTAATTTATTTATTTTAACCATGTTTATTTATTTATTTTTAATTTACATCCAAGTTAGTTAGCATATAGTGCAACATGATTTCAGGAGTAGATTCCTTAATGCCCCTTCCCCATTTAGCCCATCCCCCCTCCTACAACCCCTCCAGTAACCCTCTGTTTGTTCTCCATATTTAAGAGTCTCTTATGTTTTTTCCCCCCTCCCTGTTTTTATATTATTTTTGCTTCCTTTCCCTTATGCTCATCTGTTTTGTATCTTAAAGTCCTCATAATGAGTGAAGTCATGTGATATTTGTCTTTCTCTGACTAATTTCGCTTAGCATGATACCCTCTAGTTCCATCCACGTGATTGCAGATGGCAAGATTTCATTCTTTTTGATTGCTGAGCACCTCAGGTTTTATTAAGATAATATGGTACATACATTATATATCTTCAACAGGATCTGGGCAGTTCCTAGTAATCAGACATTAACATTTTTATAGTGAAATGTGGTACTGACACATGAAGTGGGATATATAGAACATAAATGGTTTTACGTACGTTGAGATTAGGTGTTGTTGGCAAATGAGTTTGTTGAAAATCTGTGAGAAATCTTGCTTTTCAAAGGTTTTCGGTTTGGGGATTTATAGACGTGGGATTGAAGAACCCATTTGCTCGCAAAGATGTCATTTCTGTAGAATTTCTGATTAACAGTAAATTTAAAAGTCAGTGTTGGTTTTCTTCTCTAACACCTGCAGTGTTTCACTGTTTTTAGTTACCTCTAAAAATAATTTGTAGAATTTTAAGATCAGAAGGGATCTTTAAGAAGTAAATCGTTAAAATCCTTCATAATAAAAAAACAAAACAGGTGCCTGGGTGGCCCAGTCGGTTGAGTGTTCAACTCTTGTTTTTGGCTCAGGGTCATGATCTCATGGTTTGTGAGATTGAGCCCTGTGTCGGCCTCTGTGCTGAGTGTGGAGCCTGCTTAGGATTCTCTCTTCCCCCACTTTTCTTTTTCTCTCTCTCGTCCCCTCTGCCCTTCTCCCCTGCTCACACTCTCTTTAAAAAACAAAAACAAAAACAAAAAAAATCCTTCATAGTAACCTGTCTCATAATTGTTTTTGAACTTAAGTTTTAAATTAAAATAATACACCTGTTGCCAGAAGGAAAGTTAATGTTTTTTTATTCTCCACAGCTGAGTCTGATGTCTGTCAACTTTATTTTTTTTAATTAATTAATTAATGTAATCTCTGCATCCAACATGGGGCTCTGACTCATGACCTCTGAGATCAAGAGTTGCATGCTTTACCCACTAAGCTAGCCAGGCACCCTGATGTCAAATTTATTTTATTTTACTTATTTTTTAAGGGTCAGTTTTTTTGTTTTTTTTTTTTAAGTTTATTTATTTATTTTGAGAGAGAGAGCGCATACCCAGGGGAGGTGCAGAGAGAGAATCCCAATCAGACTCTGCGCTGTGGGGCTTGATCTCACGACCTGGAGATCATGACCTGAGCAGAAATCAAGAGTCAGAGGTATAACTGACTGAGCCATCCGGGTGCTCCTGTCAAGTTTAAATGGAAAAATTACATGACTGGAAGCCTTGACTCAATTTTATATTTAAGAAATATGATAATGCCATGAGGGTTCCGTGCTTGTTTCTTCCTTGGGGGTACATGTTGAGGGACATGCTCTGGGGCTTTCTATTTCCCTGGGGTATGCTGTGTTTCATTGATTCATAGGGTGCCTAGTTTTTGTATTTTACCATTTCAGAAAGCAGAATGAGTTACACATATATTGTCGACCAGATGGCTATTGGGATGTACTTTCACAGGCAGAACATCAAACCCAGCATCAACATTTGCAGAGTGGGTGTCAGTGGCTTGGAAGAAACTCTTAAAGACATTAGTGGAGTGCTCTTTGAACCTTAGGGAACCAAATGGTTGAAGAGCAGTGGGGGTGAAAACAACTAGCTCTCTACACACTACAAAGCCAGGTAAGAGCTAAAGGCTTTTAGCTCTTTGATGGCGGCTTCTTCTTCTTTTTTTTTTTTTTAATGTTTTATTTATTTTTGAGACAGAGAGAGACAGAGCATGAGCAGGGGAGGGGCAGAGAGAGAGAGAGTGAGACACAGAATCTGAAGCAGGTTCCAGGCTCTGAGCTGTCGGCACAAAGCCCGGTGTGGGCCTGGAACCCATGGGCCATGCGATCATGGCCCTGAGCCGAAGTCAGACACTCAACCGACTGAGCCACCCAGGTGCCCCTTTGATGGCTTCTTTTATGAAATGCTGCATTACTACTGTTTTCTCTACAACTTTTTTATGGATAAAAACAGATATAATTGAATCTGAGTCAATAAGTGATTCATAATCATTGGATTCTGAATGTGAAGTAGTTTTAGAAGCACCTTAGCTAATTTATTTTGCTTATGTTTTTCTTTTATGTATGTAAAAGGTGGTACATGATCAAAACTTCAAGTTTACAAGAATTATAAAAGTGAAGAAGTGATAAGAAAATACTATGATAGTTTAATAGTTTTTTTATTAGTGGCATATAGAATAATGTGTACAAATATAGTATATTAAGTGAATATTAAACTAAGTAAAATATGATTAAGTGAGGGTATTAGATTAAATATGATACATAAATCAATATCAAATTGGAATATTTGGCCACAAGGTATAAGGTGGTGCTGTTGCTTCTCATTTCATTCCTTTTTTAATTTTAGGTGCTTTATATAATTCTTTTAGGAGTCTTATTTTGTTCTGTCTTCATCATCTATATGGGAGTCTTTGATTCTAGATGGCAGTGGATAGGCCTGTGAGCTTAACATACATCTTAATTCTGAATTTTCTCTCAGAATCTGCTTTTTACTACTCTGTAGGAATTAGGTAGACAGTACTGTTTCTGTTTTTTTTTAATTAAACAAATTTTTTTAATGTTTTTTTATTTTTGAGAAGAGAGAGAGCGTGAGTAGGGAAGGGGCAGAGAGAAAGAGAGACAGAGAATCTGAAGCAGGCTCCAGGCTCCAAGCTGTCAGCACAGAGCCCAACGTGGGGCTCGAACTCATGAACCGTGAGATCATGACCTGAGCTGAAGTCAGATGCTTAACCGACTGAGCCATCCAGGCGCCCCGAATTTTTTTAATGTTTTATTTGTTTTTGAGAGAGAGAGAGACAGAGTGTGAGTGGGGGAGGGCCAGAGAGAGAGGGAGACACAGAACCGGAAGCAGGCTCCAGGCTCTGAGCTGTCAGCACAGAGCCCGACGTGGGGCTCGAACGCACCAACCGTGAGATCATGACCCGAGCTGAAGTGGGTCGCTTAACTGAATGAGCCATCCAGGCACCCCAACAGCAGTGCTTTTGTGACAGATGAGTAAGAAACAGGAGACCTCAAGAGAATTCTAGTAAAGACAGGCCCTTTCCCACTCTCACTGTGTGTGAATGCTAGAGGTGCTATAGTATCTTCTGACCCCCATTCCTGCTTTTTCAGGGTTGGCTCCTTAATCAAATAGGTGTTCTTCATGGAAATGTGGGGTGTGTTATGCTACCAGGGTAAGAAACACATTTTACATTTCAAATTTGGACACATATAAACAAATATTATTTAAAATGAACTTAAACAAGTGCTGGTCATAGTCCAGTAAATGGATCTTATGTTCCTTTAATGAGTTGCAATCATTATTTGGAAACCACTACCCCTCTTTCCCTGCCCCCCTTTATGTATATATATATATATGTGTGTGTGTATATATATATATGTACATATATACACATACATATGTATATATGTGTATATATGTACATATATCATCCTGGTATGCACATATATATGTGCATATATATGTATACATATATATGCACATATATATATATATGCACATATATATACACACACACACACACACACACACACACACACACACACACCATCCTCATATGAATAAGTGAGCCATAGTGAGTTGTGGATGGGAAAATGTAAATTTAAATCTCTAGTTAGTCCTTGTTTTACCATCTGGGAAGTTGCGTCTGCAATTATTTTATTTTATTTTATAGGCTGGAGCATTGGATTTACTGAAGGAGCTTAAGAATATTCCCATGACCCTGGAATTATTACAGGTATGTGCTAAAATGTGTCATGATTTGGATAGGTAATTGTCCTAAAATGCCAAAACATTTTTACTACCAATAAGTTTTTTGTATTGTCCTGTTATGGTGTAAATCATTATTAACGCTTGTTTTTTTTTAAAAGATGGTAACATAAATCAATAATCTAAGTTATCATTATAGAAAAAGTTGCCTTCTCAAGAAGAATAAAATCTAAATCTTCCAAGTTTGTAATCTCACCGTGAAAGGAAAGGAAGTTGGGCTCTTGGCCCTGATTTGATTTCCCAGAACCTCACTTTCTTTGTCATTGACAGCAGCTGCCATCAGGACACCAGCCTCTGGGGTGCCTTTTAGCAGCCGTTCCTCTTTTCTCCCCCTTCTGCCCTAGGAACCACTAATCGAGCCACATTTTTGTCTCTACAGATTTACCTATTCTGGAAATTTCATATAAGTGAAATCATATAATATATGACCTTTTGTGTCTGGCTGCCTTGTTTTTTTTCCTTTGAAGATTAAAAAATTTCTTTATTTTAATTATGATCTGCCCCTCAACGTGGGGCTGAAACTCGTGACCTGAAGATCAACTCGCATGCTCTCCCGGCAGAGTCAGCCAGGTGCCCCTTTGGCCTTCACTCAGCATACTTTTCAGGGTTCATCCATGTTGTAGCCTGTGTCAATCCCTACAATCCATGTTGTAGCCTGTTCCCTTTTATGGCTGAATAATAGTCCACTGTATGGTTACACCACATTTTGTGTATCCATTTGTCATTTGATGGACATTTGGATTGTTTCTACTTTTTTGGTTGTTATGACTCATGCTGCTTGCTGTGCACATTCATGTACAGGTTTGTGTGTTTTTGGTTCTCTCTGGTAGAGATCTGAAAGAGTCGAAATGATGAGTTGTATGATAACTTTATGTTGAATATTTTGAGGACCTGCCAGACTGTTTTCCCACGTGACCGTACCATTTTACATTCTCAGGAGCAAGTAAACGAAGGTTCCAGTTTATCCACATTCTTGCCAACACTTATTATTTGTCTTTGATTATAGCCATCTTACTGGGCGTGAAGTGATATTTCATTGTGGTGTTTATTTCCATTTCCCAAATGACTAATGTTGAACATCTTTTTCATACGCTTCTTAACCAATCATATATTTTCTTTGGAGAACTGTTTTTTCAGATCCTTTTCCTGTTTTGAAATTGGATAATTTGTCTTTTTATTTTTAAGTTGTAATAGTTCTTTATATATTCTAGATACAAGTCCATTATGACATACAGGATTTTCAAGTGTTACCTCCCCTGGGCTTTACTTTCTTAGTGGTGTTCTTTGAAGCACAAAAGCTTAAAATTTTGTTGTAGTCTGTTTTATTGTTTTCTTTGGTTGCTTGTGCTTTAGTTGCCTAATTCAGGGCTACAAAAATTTATTCTTTTGTTTTTTAGCTCTTTCATTTAGTTCTGTGATTCATTTTGAGTTAATTTTCATGTGTGGTATAAAGAAGTCCAATTTCATTCTTTTACGCATGGATATCTAGTTCAGCTTTTTTAAAAAGTTATTTATTTATTTTTGAGAGAGAGAGAGAGAGAGGGAACGTGAGCAGGGAAGGGGCAGAGAGAGACACAGACACACACAACACACACAACCTCCCCCTCTCCCCCAGAATCCGAGCTGGCAGCACAGATCCTGACGCGGGGCTTGAACTCACGAACTGGGAGATCATGACTTGAGGCCAAGTCAGACGCTTAACCGACTGAGCCACCCAGGCACCTCTCACCTTTTTAAAGTATTCTCTCTAATGAATTATCTTGAGATCCTTATTGAAAATCAGTGACAGAAAAATGTAGGGATTTATTTCTGGATTCTTAAATCTGTTAATCGTGTCTCTCCTTATATAGGACCACATTGCCTTGATCATTGAGGTTTTGTAGTAAGTTTTGAATTTGGGAATTATGCGTCCTTCAATTTTTTCAAGATTGTTTTGGCTATTTTGGGTCCCTTGTATTTCCATATGAACTTTAGGATAAGCTTATCAATTTCTGCACAAAAGGCAGCTGGGATTTTAATAGGGATTTTATTTTGGTCTGATTTTCTTAGCATTGCAATCTTAACATTTAAGTCTTATGATCCATGTATATGGGATGCCTTTACATGTATTTTTTTTTTCTAAAATTTTTTTAATGTTTTTATTTATTTTTGAGACAGAGAGACAGAGCATGAGCAGGGGAGGGGCAGAGAGAGAGGGAGACACAGAATCTGAAACAGGCTCCAGGCTGTCAGCACAGAGCCTGATGCGGGGCTTGAACTCATGAATCGCGAGATCATGACCTGAGCCAAAGTCAGACGACTGAGCCACCCAGGCGCCCCTGCCTTCACATGTATTTAAGTCTTTAATTTTTCTCAATGTTTTATAGTAGCTCTATGTTTTTACTTTAAGATTTAGGGGGTATCTTAAATCATCCTGGCGGAAACTCATGAGTGATCATAAAGGTGATTTTTCTTCTAGAGTATACCAATCTGCTTATTTCCTGTGATGCTGACAGCATCTCTTAATCTCACTACTCATTCCTTTCTGCTTTACCAGCAGTGTGCATCTGATTCCCTAAGTCAGCTTAATGGCCTCTCCATCTTTCCAGGGTAGTGTCTTTATAATTGCATAGCTGGTGTTCTATAGAAACCAGATGGCCAGCCATGGGCAAAGGCATACATTTTCTGTGTCTAGAATTTCACGGTATATAGTTGATCTCAAAAACCTTCATTAGTCCTGCAAACAAGAAGCCTGTTTAAATCTACAGTCCTTAATGTTATTTGAGCACACAGTACTTTTTTGTAGGGCACTTGTTATATCCTGTAAATTAAAGTCTACTGGTTTTAGGAAAAGTCCAGAGTCTAGAGAATTCTTAGAGTTACATTTAGACTTGGTTATCCAAGTAAAATGGCTTCATAATCCTTTCTTCTCTCTAGTTTCATCTGCTGTTCCCCAAATACTCTCTTTAAAAGGAGGAAAACAACCTACCCAGATCTTTGTTTTTCACTCTACCTCAGCAGCCTTGTTTCTTATTATTCTTGACTGGATAGTCTCTTCCTTAGAGAAGTATGTTTGTTACGGATTCCTACATTCTCCGGATGGATTTTTGTAGGTTTTAAGTAGGAAATTATTGACTCTTTAGTGATGAAAACATCCTGTGACAGTTAAAAAGCAGTCACCCCAAGTACATGATTTGTTCATGCTCTTCCTGTATCTTTGCTTGCCTCTGACTACCTCTTAAAGCTCCATTTTCTTTGCCAATCTGTGTCAGCCCCAAGCTTCAGAACTGTATTAGTAGCTCAGATGGTTTCTTCCACTCGTTCCAAAAATAGATTTTCTTCTGGGTGGGTGGGTGGGGTGGATTTTGGGGTGGTAGTAAGGAAGAGCTGTGAATGGGTGCTGGAGGAGGAGTGCCAAAGGCATCAGGATCAGGAAGTCAGACCTGACACTCAGTGCTTGGTTGTAATTGCAGGCCTGGCTTCTAAGCAGTGAGCTGTATCCAGTAGGACAGCTCTGGGTCCACACAGTTGTAGGCTATGCCATCTGGCCCAGGAACTTGCTTGTGGACAATTTTCTATATTGAAGTGTTTTAGAAGAGTTCTAAAAAGTTCTAAAGTATTTTCTTCATTAAAAAAGTTCCAAGAGCATTTTATTAAAGCAGTAAACCACTTTCTTTGGGGGGAAACCCTCCCCAAACATGAATCCCAAACCATTTTAGGATTTTCGAATTGTGGAATCCCCTTGATCTTTCTGCTGTGGAACCTTATCTGCCTTGCACAGCTTTCTTTCCATAGATACAGCTTAGGCCATTCTGGCCAAACACATATTCTAAATTCTTGAGCAGAATTTCTGTCCTGAATCTCTTTGTTGAGAAGTTTGAATAATTTAGCAGGAAAGCTGTAAGTACCCATTTATTACTCTACCTTAAAGTTTACAGCAGGGATTCCTGCTTTTTTTAACCACTAACAATTCCTTTTGTTGTTTTTTTCTTCCATTGACCATATGTCTTGAAAGATCATCTACTAACAACTTGAACTAACTAAATAATTTACCATTTGTTTTTTTATTTATCATCCTTAATTGGCCTGTCACAGCTTTTGTGTTCTTTGAGCACAATTTGAAAACCATTGATGTCCTGGAAAGAGCTGGACTTTGGAGGTGCATTTAAATCCCAGCTCTGCCGGGGCGCCTGGGTGGCTTGGTCGGTTAAGCGTCCGACTTCGGCTCAGGTCATGATCTCACGGCCCGTGAGTTCGAGCCCCGCGTCGGGCTCTCTGCTGACCGCTCAGAGCCTGCAGCCTGTTTCAGATTCTGTGTCTCCCTCTCTCTCTGCCCCTCCCCTGTTCATGCTCTGTCTCTCTCTGTCTCAAAAATAAACGTTGAAAAAAAATTAAAATAAATAAATAAATAAATAAATCCCAGCTCTGCCAATTAGGTATGGTGTATTGCTGGATGAGTAGGGATAATGATATCAAGCTTAAAGGGTTGTTAGGAAAGGGTGCCTGGCTGGCTCAGTCAGTGGAGCAGGTGACTGTTGATCTCAGGGTTGTAAGGGCAAGCCCCACATTGGGCATGAAGTCCACTTAAATAAATTAAATTAAAAAAAATAAATGGTGGTTAGGAAGATTAGTGAATATGGATGCTCCCAGCATATTTGTGGGTACATAGTATTACCACATGATATATTACTGTATTCTGTGAAGTCCTTTTTAAACAAATGTTTATTTATTTTGATAGAGGGAGAGAAAGGGGGGAAGGGCAGAGAGAGAGGGAGAGACAGAATCCCAAGCAGGCTCTGCACTGTCAGTTCAGAGCCTGATGCGGGGCTCAATCCCATGAACCATGAGATCATGACGTGAGCCGGTATCCGGAGTCTGATGCCTTAACCGACTGAGCCACCCTGGGGCCCCTCTGTGAAGTCCATTTTAGTATCTGTAATTGTATGCTGATGTGGGGCAAAAAAAAAATGTTCTTAAACCTCTGTAGATGGTAATATTTGAGTATCCTCATTAAAGTTGCAGCAGATGATCCACAAAGTAATCTACATAGAAGAATATATAGAAGCAAAGAAGTGCGTATGTCAGTCATGGTTGCTTCATGCCTTCTGTATAATACAAATGTTTTATAGCTTATTCTTACCTTAAGGGATATGGAAAGACTGATTTCATTTTACCAGTTAACCAACCTTATTACAATAGCAGCTCAGCTTGTCTGTCTGCAGATCTCTGTGCTAACAACCTTGAGTCCAGTGTTGATCCGAAGATGCATGTATCTTAAATCTATAGTATACTATTATAAGAATTCAAATAATTCAGGTTTTCTTCTGGTCTACCATGGAAACAGGAAAATGAGAAAGAACAGAATGAAGCACTAAATTGTCTGAAGTAAAGACAGCTTACACAGATTTTTTGTATTCCCTTGCAGTCCACAAGAATTGGAATGTCAGTGAATGCTATTCGCAAGCAGAGTACAGATGAAGAAGTTACATCTTTAGCAAAGTCTCTCATCAAATCCTGGAAAAAGTTATTAGGTATAATTGATCTTCCCTTATGTGTATTCGTGATCTGGTTTATTCAAACATTTGGTGTTTGCATATTTTCCTGTTTATAAATATAGATGTATTGAAATCAGTGCCTTATATGAAGTGGGAAGGGTGTTAGTTTGACCTCCTTGAGGGTTTTGCTTTTTAACTAGTCAAATTTAGCCTTTTTTGTTTTCTAAAACTTACAACTGGATGCCTCTTTAAGAAGAAGAATTTTCCCCATGGGGAAAGTTGTCATACATTTTAAAAACGTTTTTGAAATAATTTTCTAACTTACAGAAGGTTTACAAGAATAATAAAAATAACTCACATGTATACTTTTTCTAGACCCATTAATTTTTAATATTTGCCATGCTTGTTTTGTCATTACTTGTCTTCTCTTTCTCCGTTATGTACATATTCACACACGTACACATTTTTTCTGAACTGTTTGAGAATAGGTTGCATCTATCATGCTTTACCCTTTAATACTTAAGTGTGTGTTTCCTTGGAACAAGTTTATTTTCTTATGTAATCATAGGAAATTCAGGAAATTTAACGTCGGTACAGTACTTTAATCTACAGTGCAGGTTCCGGTATTGTCATGTGTCCCAGTGGTGTCCTTTAGAGCTTTTTTCCTTCTTTCAGAACAAGATCTAGTCTAGGATCACATAATCTAGTCTCCTGGTCTGGAATAGTTCTTAAGCCTTCTTACGCTACTTATAATATTGACAATTTGAAGAATACAAGCACTCATCTCACTTTATTTAAAAAAAAGATTTTTTTAAATCTTTATTTTTGAGAGAGAGAGAGAGCGAGAGCGTGCGTGGGGGAGGAGCAGAGAGAGAGGGAGACACAGATCTGAAGCAGGTTCCAGGCTCTGAGCTGTCCGCACAGAGCCCAACGTGGGGCTCGAACTCATGAGCCGTGAGATCATGACCTGAGCTGAAGTTGGATGCTTAACTGACTGAGCCATCCAGGCGCCCCGCACTTTATTTTTAATAGCATGTTCCTGATTTGGGCTTTATTTGTTATTTTCTCATGATTAGATCAGGTTGAGCATGCATAGTTGGAATACTATGTAAGTGTGTTATATCCTTCTTGGGTATCCCCTCCAGAGGCATTGATGATGATGACGTTCATTTTGATATAACCCAGTCAAGGTGTACACCATGTAGTTTATTGTTTTTTCTGTTGTACCTAATAGGTATTCTGTGAGAGATACTTTAAGACCCTGAAACTATCTTGCTTCTCATCAGACCTCCTCTCATCCCCTGTTTAGTATTCACTGATTTTTGCCCAGACCACATTTTATAGTGATAGTTGCAAAATTGTAATTTTCTTCAATATTTCTAAGTCAGCATCCTACTGTAAGTCCGCATTCTACTATAAGAAAGAACCCTCCTTTTACTTCCCAGTTATTTTTCTATTAGGGTCGACACATGGATTCCTATTTTATCCATTACTGTTCATATTTATTTTGATATTTCCATTTTCCCAGATTTGACCAGTGGGCACCCATTCAAACTGGCTCCTGTGTCCTTTTGACATCCCCCGCCCCCCTTCAGTTTTCTTGATCTCTTTTTTATATTCTGGAACCAGAAAATGTGTTGGGCTCATCTGCCTCAGCCCTGGAATCAGCCATTTCTCTAAGCAGTTATTAGCTTTATGTGGAAGAGAAAAATAGAAAAAGTTGAACCTTTTACAATTTCAAAGACAACAATAGCAAGAACAAAAAACCTTATTACTTCTGAGATCTTGGAAACTAGGGACTAAAAATTGTAAATTGGGATCAATGACATAATTTTTGTAATGTCTGTAGGTAAGTAAACAGTATTGTGTGATTCTTAAATTTACTTAGTGGTTATTCAACCGAATTTTTTTTTCTTAGGGAATACATAATGAGGTATTTTGGGATTAAGGAGCATGATATCTGCTACTTACTTTCAAATAGTTCAAAAGAACTATGCCTGTGTGCACAATGATGTGCATGTGTGAATATATACGACACATGCATGCATATCTGTAGGGGGCAGTGAGTGAAGGAGGAAGCAAGTGTAGCAAACGTTAACATTTGGGGAATCTGAGTAAAGTTTCTTGTACCATTCTTAAAACATTTGTGCAAGCGTTAGATTATTTCAAAATCAAAAGCTTTTTAAAATAATCTAGTCTTTAAAGACCAACTGAAACTTTGTGTGTTTATAATTAATTTAAATTTTAAGTCGAATACCATATTCTAAAGTAATGAAACTTTGCCATAGACACTGACTGAGAACGATATACATGTGTTTTTATTTCTGGAAAGATGGTTTACATTTTGTGGGACATTGTAGTTATATTTATTTAATCTTAATTTAAAGAAGTTTTACTCTTATACTTTTTGGAGGTATCTGATCTCATTACAGGTTCTCTTTTAAAGTCTTTTTTTTTTTTATGTTAAAAGATTTCCATCTTCATTAGATAAAATTTGGAGAGTTGGAGGAGGAAAAGAAATCATCCTTAAGTCTGTCTCTAAATACAACCATCAGTTAATGTCTTGTTGCATTTCTTATCTTTTTTTCTCCTGGTGTATAGCTTTTGCTTCAGCTATATTTTTTTTTATGCTGTATGGATACTTATATTGCCTTTTTTAATGAAAAACATTTGTGTCTTTATATCATCATTAATTCCATTTTATTGGCTTCAGAATAATCCACTGGGTGATTGTGCTTTAATTTCTTACCTGTTAGATATGTGTTTTTTTAGCTTTATAGCTATTATAAATAATGTCTTGATGAGTATCTTTCTGCCTAAAGCTTTTTCTTTAGATTATTAACTAGATTTCTAGAAGATTTATGACTGCTGCTACATGGTAGCACAGTTTTGAATACTTGCATATGCCAAGCATCAACCTTTATGAATGCATTTAATCCTCCCAGGAACCCAGTGTACTAGGTGCCATTATATTTCCCATTTTCTGATGAGGAACGTATGCATTGAGAGATTAAGCATCCTGTGCACGGTTGGATTGGTAGTGAGGTGTGGTCTGCAGTCAGTCCCAGTCCAGAGCTGGAGCACTTCTCCCTGGGTCTGTTTTATTGCCCAGGACGCTGTATTTAGGTAGTAGGAATGCCCTTGCTGCTCTGCTTCCTCCAAGGATTGCACCAGTTCTCCCAGAGCAGTGTGCGGGATCCGTGTGACCGCGCTGGATCTTCGTTAGATAGTATACTGCATTGTTGTGCCACCTTTCAGATGATTTCTACTCCCTCAGTTTTGAAATATTTCTTAGTCCTTGGTATACTCTTTAACGTCTTTATTAATTTTTGTTTCCTACCTCACAGTGCTATACCATCTTTAGGTTTTGGGGCTTTTCACATGAACTGTAGAGAAAAAAGAGGGGTAATAATGGGGCGCCAGGGGGGCTCAGTCATTTGAGTGTCCGACTCTTGATTTGGCTCAGGTCATGATCCCAGGGCTGTGGGATTCAGCCCTGCATTGGGCCCTGCAGTGAGCTTGGAGCCTGCTTAAGATATTCTCTCTCTCTCTCTCTCTCTCTCTCTCTCTCTCTCTCTCTCTCTCTCTCTCTCTCTCTCAGATAAAAAAATAAAGGAGGGCAATAAAATTAGTATCTGAAAACTAACACTGTATCGTAGGGGGCCTGAATTATATTTCAGATTTGGTAACCCTAATGTTTACAAGATAAGTTCTAGAATTGTGATTTGTACCATTTTCTTATCAGTTAGCCTCCTCTAGATTAGCATATTAAAGTCATCTGGGGAAGTTTTCGAGATTTTGATGCTCAGGCCTTACTGGCAGAAATTTGGATTGAATGGATCCAAGATAGGAGCTTGAGCATAAGGATATGCTTAAAAGTCATCTAGGTGGTCCTGATGATCAGTTGAATATATGTTCTTTTATATCCTGTGCAGAGGAAGATGGGGAAGTGAAGTATTTATGTAGCTCTTATTATGTAGGGATCAAAATGTAGATAGATGAGTGGGATAATTTATGCAGTAGATTCAAACAGTTTCTGAACCCAGTTTCAGAAGGCCCTTCTGGCTGATTTAAACACGAATGGTTCTTTTCATTGTTAAAGGATTGCACTGGTCCAACCTGTTTTACACCCCTTACCTCTTTTTTTTTTTTTTTTTTAACACCTTCTTACCTCTTAAAGCTTGTGTACTTGGTATTACTTTGCAGATTTTTTAAGATAGAGGAAGTGTTAGATAGGCCATACTAATCCTGAAGTCTTTTTTATGAAAATGTTCTTTATCTACTGTCCCTGAAATAATTTTTTTGACTTCATGAAAAATTGTTAAAATAAGATTGCTATATATGCTTTGCACTTTAATTTTTAAAACTTTTAAATGTTATTTTGAGAGAGAAAAGGAATGAGAGAGAGCAAGTGTGGAGAAGGGGCAGAGAGAGGGAATCCCAAGCAGGTTCCACGCACTGTCAGTGTGGAGTCCTACACGGGGCTCAAACTCATAAACCGTGAGATGACCTGAGCCAAAATCAAGAGTTGGACGCTTCACCGACTGAGTTACCCAGGTGCCCCTGTAATTTTTTTTTAAACAAATGCTAACAACTGAGGGATTTCATAATTTTTAGATGGACCATCAACAGATAAAGACCCCGAAGAAAAGAAAAAAGATACTGCAGTTACATCACAGAATAGCCCTGAAGCAAGAGAAGAAAGGTATGTCACTTTATGGAAATTCATTTCTGTTGGAAGTCACAGTTCTACTTGACCGTCACTTCCTCCATGGTTGTATTTTGGTTTTATTTATGGTCACTTATGTGTACTCCTCTTTCTATTTTGTAATTAAATGGAATTAGTAAATGTTTATAGCCAAATAGAATATTCTAAGGTTTCTCATAGGATTTTCCTGGAAATTTAAAAGAGACTTAGAATTCTGACATTACGTAAATAAGGAGAAATTATTTACACTGTATTCAGCAAGCTTAATTGAATGGAATCTTTGGGATAGCATTAATAGAGTTGATAATGAAGGCACTGATTAAGGCTTCGGGTGGTTGGGGGGCAACTAGGTAGCTCATTCGGTTAAACATCTGACTCTTGATATTAGCTCAGGCCTTGATCTCAGGGTTGTGAGTTCAGGTCCCTTGTTGGGCTCCACGTTAGATGTGGCGCCTACTTTACAGAAAAACAAAACAAAAAACAGGATTCAAGTGGTTACTTCCTTTATTTACCACATTCCATTTTTAGATTTTTTTTGGGGGGGGGGTGACCTGGATCTAACTCTCTTTTTATGCTTTTTTCCTTCCCAATTTAGCTGTCATAAGAACTGAAAAAGGGTTCAAATTTTTCCTTACCTCTTGTGAGGCCTTTGTTCCTCTCTTCTTGGGAAGCTTGTGTTTTAACATTTGACTTTGATTTAGAGCAGTAGTTCTCAAAGTGTGGTCCCTGGAAGGGTGGGGAACCTGGCAACTTGTTAGCAAAGCAAAATCTGGGGCTTTATCCTGAAACTACTGAATCAGGAGTTTTGGTGATGGGGCCCAGAAATATGTTTTTAACAAGCTATTCATATGATTCTGCTGCACTCAAGTTTTAGGCTACTTATTTTAACTTCATTTATTTCTTAGTATTTTTCCCCAAAGTGATAATATACCCCTCCTTTGTTCAGTAACAGTGACCTATGTCCCATACACTGTTATTTTACGCATTAGACTAACTAAACTTAGTCTAGATGCTAAAAGAAGTAAGCTAAAGACAGGGTTTAAACATCAGGTGTTCATAAAATTTATTCAGTGTTTTCTAACTCTTTGAGATAGTTTTAGACTTTTAAAAAATCATAAGAATAGTAAAGAGAATCCCCAATTGCCAGTGTATGTGTATACGCATACATTTATGTTTGTGTACATACTTAAGACACATGAATAATTTTATTTTGAACCAAATAAGAGTCCTTTATATCCCTAAATATCTCAGTGCATATTTCGTAAGAACAGGACATTTTCTCACATCTAACCACAATGTAGATCTTAATAATCTGGAAGTTAGGATTAATACAATACTTTTTTCTAATCTATAGGACTTACTCGTATTTTAGCGGTCTTCCCCTTATTCCAGAGGAAAAAGATTTTCCAAAGTATCATCTAAGATCACATACTGCATTAGCTATCATCTCTGGTTTCCTTTAATCTGGAGTAGTTTTTCAGTCTGTCACTGTCTTTCATGACCTTAATATTTTTGGAAAGTATAGACCATAATTTATGAAGTTTTTAACAAATGCTTTCAATTGTGTTACATTCAAAGTCATTTGACTTAATGCCTTGAATATAAAATATAAAAGTATAGGCAGATAATTTTAAATAGATATTGAAGTAGGAATAAGTTCGTAGTGTATTTTTATCTGTTTTATGTAATTGAAGTTTAGGGATAGAGCCTGTTGACAAAAGCATAGTATTATCAATATGAAGTCTGGCAAAATGGTTGGTATCTGTCCGCGCGCGCGCGCGCGCTCTCTCTCTCTCTCTCTCTCTCTCTCTCTCTCTCTCTCACACACACACACACACACACACACACACTCTGAAGAAGACAAAGTTTCTAGGAGATAATTAAATGTAGAAGGATACAGAAGGACTGTTCTGTCCACTGTATCTGTTTATGAAGTTTTTATTTTTTATTAAAAAACAAATTTTTTTAACATTTATTTTTGAGAGAGAAGAGACAGAGCATGAGCAGGGGGAGGGCAGAGGGAGAGAGGGAGACAGAGTCTGAAGCAGGCTCCAGGCTCAACGCTGACAGGCTGACAGTAGCAATCCTGATGTGGGGCTCGAACCCAAGAACTGTGAGATCATGACCTGAGTCAGAGTCAGACACGTAACCAACTGAGTCACCCAGGTGCCCCATTATTTATTTATTTATTTTTAATTTTTTATTTTAGAGCAGGGGAGAGGGGCAGAGGGGGAGAGAGAGAATCCCAAGCAGGCTCTACACTCAGCAGGGAGCCCGACATGGTAGGGCTCAATCCCACGACCTTGGGATCATGACCAGCCCTGCATCAGGCTCTGTGCTGGCAGCGTGGAGCCTGCCTGGGATTCTCTCTCTCCATCCCCCCCCTTCCTCCCTCACTTGCACATGCACTCTTTCCCAAAAACAAACGAATAAGCTTAAGAAATGTTTTTAAAAAAAGTTAATTGAAACCCCGCAGAGAGTAATTTTAGTGAGACTCTAAGAAGTTAATCAAAGGCAGCAGTTGAAATGATTGGGTTGACTCAAAAACTGTTAAACTGTCCTTGACTGAGTTGATGTTTCTATGGAGAAATTAAAGAGACATTTTTATATTCTTACAATTCATTTGTCACTGTACATGTTTTTTATCCTGAAGGGAGTGTTTTAAATATAAACCTCTTTGGTTGTCTAATTGGAATAAGGTTTTTTTAACATGTTTTTCCCTCTAGTTTTGGTTGAGAGCTGTTGTATTCTTTGGCGTCATCCCCTCCTCCCCTCGTGTAACCGAAATCCTTGCTTTTGATTTATTGTATTGAGCTGTAATGTGTATTTTCTTAAATATTAAAAATATTGTTTAATGTTTAAAAAGCTCAAATGTTTAGTTGGTTAAAAAAACATGAAATGAGTCTCAGATTTAATAAGGTTTTAACTTTTTAGAAACGTGTATGCAACACCAGTTTTGTTTTCATGTCACTGAATACTGTGTCATTTGTTTAGGTCAAGAAATTTTGTTTTTGGATAGTAATGCTGTTATTTTAAGAGACTTTTTCCTGACCTCTTTTTGGCGTGTATGCGTGTGTGTGTATTTTAGTAGTTCCAGTGGCAACATAAGCAGCAGAAAGGAGGAGGCAAATGCCCGAGATACTTATGTTTCGTCTTTCCCTCGGGCACCGAGCACTTCTGATTCTGTGCGGTTGAAGTGTAGGGAGATGCTTGCAGCCGCTCTCCGAACGGGAGGTAAGTTCAGTGTGCCCTGTTCCATCGCCGAGTCCTTTGTTCGCGCCACCTCTGCCGCGGCCACCCCCGTGTGTCTGCCTCCCCAGCAGCAGCCCCGTGCTAGCTACTTGCGCTGCTCAGTGCAGGAGGACGTTGTGGCAAACGGGGCTTACTGCTGGCAGAGAGGTACGGGCATCGTGGGGCCTACTGTGTAGTTCCAGGGGAGAGATTCCTTCTCGTCTATGGATGTTTCCTTTGTTTACAGTAACTTAAAGGGTTTTCGCAAATCTCTCCCCTCCGCTTGTAACCTGCAAAGTATAGTTGGCCTTTGAACACTGGGTTTGAACTGCGCAGGTTCACTTATAATGCAGATTTGTTTTCAACACAAACAGTACAGTCCTATAAATGTATTTTTCTCTCGCGGTTTTCTTAATGGTATTTTCTCTTCTCTAGCTTACTTTATTATAAGAATACAGTATATGATACATATAACATGTAAAGTATGTGTTGTTTATGTTATTGGTAAGGCTTTTGGTCAACAGTAGGCTATTACTAAGTTTTTGGGGAGTCAGAGGTTATATGAGGATTTTCTACTGCATGGGGTGTTGGCGTCCCTAACTGCTCTGGTGTTTGAGGGACAACTATAATTACTCTGCTCCCCAGATCGAGCGTTAATGATACTGTATTTGGGTCCTGTTGTTAAATGTTAGTATGAGATATGGTATTTAAGTTTTATATTTGTAATTCCATTTTCTACCTTTTTTTAAGTGAAAAAGAGATCTTGATTTATATATATGCGAGCCTTACTTAATTTGAAGTTATCCATTCTTATGTAAAATTTTAAGTTCTACATATAGAAATATTTATCATCTTATACAGGTTCATTCTTTTTCTTTTCTATTATACTTGATCCATAGTTAGTATGACCTGTTTTTCTCCTTACTCTGCCTTTTCTATTTTGATTCCCTGTTTCTTTATATATTTTTTCTTTTTTCTTCCTAGTTTCTTTTTATTTCCTTCTATCTGTTTGAATATTTGCATAGGAGTCTTCTGAGTGTGTCCATATATGTGATTGGCAGATGAAATGAATGGTTTCTTTGCATTGAAGCCTGAGTCACAGGAGACAAGACAGTTCTTTCTATAACTTTCTCTACTCTCTGCTGGAGCAACCAGAATTTATGGAGTTGTGAAATGAGGAATTGCCTGCTAGATCAATTACTTCCCCGCTCCTGAGGGATAAGGAGTCATCATTGCAGGAGCACTGTGGACATTAGGTGAATCCAGAAGAGTCTAGTGGGTAGTAAAGAGACCAGATTCTAATGAAACTAAACAAAAAGGACTCTTTATTAAGGCAATGGGGTTGAAGACATAGGAATGCAGTTTAATTTATTCTCTATTGCAATTTTCTCTTAATATGTCATAATCACTTATTCTTGACAATTCTTTGTGCCTCTGTTTAGATGACTACGTCGCTATTGGAGCCGATGAGGAAGAATTAGGATCTCAAATTGAGGAAGATATCCTTTTTGTGTATATTCATGATTGTTTTAAATAATCTGGTATAGATTAACTTTTTTTCTTCCTGTATAGAATTTAGAGTTTCATTTTTCAGTTTCTATCTTGATTGTATTGTTTTGCTGGGAAACAATAGGGCATGTCATTTTATTGTTGTTTTCTTGTTAATCAAAAGGAAAACATATGTGTCGATAGTATTTTTACTTCTCTGCCTTGCAAATTGAGAATATAACACCCCAGTTGAAGTCGTGCAAAAGGGTGCGGAAAACATACACACCACGTGTGAAGTAGGGTTTCATGTTTGAGGGAACTCAGCAAAGCATATGAGGTCCCCTGACTTCATCATCAGGAGGGAAGTGTGTTTGTGCCGAGCACCATTGAAAGGGCTTTGGAAGAGGGGACTTGCATGTCTGGGTGACAGTGTGACCCTGGAACTATCCATGGCCTTGTTAGATGGCATGCTGCGCTTGGGGCTTGCTTTCTGTTGAGAGGAAAAGAACTTGCTGAGCTGGGGCAAGAAGCGATCCTTTGGGGCCACCGTGAATGGGTTTCTTCCCAGTGGGTCCCAAAGGAGCTGTGTCATCAAGACTTTTAGGATCCTTTGTAGAATTCAGATTTGGGCAAGCCAAAGTTTATGTAAATTCAGGCTTCTTTTTACAAGTTTTCTCAGACTGAGTACTTAAGTTACTTTTTGAAACATTTCTAATTTGTGTGCTGCTGGCATTAAACATTATGAAGAAAGTATTGCTCATTCTTGATATAAAAGCAGGATCACTATTACTTGCCAGTTCCAGATCAAGCAACGAGGTAGAAGCAGTGCCTTGTTAGCTTAATCTAATATTGGAAACTGGTGGAGAACTGCTTAGAAATTTCAGGTATTCTTATTTTGGTGAACTAGGGAAAAAAATACCTTACTTTCATAATTTAACCTTTTTTCCTTAACGGCCTGGTACCTATATATCAAGAAATAAGGAATACAGACATGAAATACAAAAATAGAGTACGAAGTAGGATATCAAATCTTAAAGATGCTAAGAATCCAAATTTAAGGAAAAACGTACTGTGTGGAAATATTCCTCCTGACTTATTTGCTAGGATGACAGCAGAGGTGAGTATATGTGAAAATAACGTTTCCATGCTGTGACTACATGATGCCAAGTAAAAGTCTGTCTGAATGATGAAGTACTATATAAATACTACATTTATAATAAATCCTTATTAGCTATTCTGATATTTATGTGTGTAATGTACTAGACAAATATGTAAGGTGATTGAATCAGTTGGTATCCATACTTCGTCGCTTACACAACTGTCCCATGATCTTTGGTCGATTGCCTTAAATCATTGTCAAAAAGCAAAAGTGTTTTTACTTACTTTGGATTCACATGAAGTTGAAGATTTGAGTATCTAGTTGCAAGCAGACTTTGTAACTTCTGAGTTCTTTTCATGGTTAAACCCCATAAAACTGGTCACGTCATATCGACTATTCCTAAATTTTAGGGAATGATGGAAAAAAAATTCAGAGCTTGCTATTTATAGACATAGCTGTTCATACTCTGCAGTCTCATTATTTTATTATGCATCCAAGAGAATGAATTTGTCTCTATAGCTAATAAAAATTGTTATATTTTTAAAATTTATTTTTTAAAAAACCTCATTAAAATAACTTGAAACTTTAGAGACCAGAGTGTAATGATCGTCTATATATCCGTCACCCACGCTTCAGATATTTTCAAGAGTTTGTCACCCTTTTCACCTATCCCTTTTTTCTTTTTGCTTCTTTTCCCTTGAGACATTGTATCTTTTTAGTTTATAAACCTGCGAGAGATAACCTTTAAAAATAGAACTTTCTACATTGTCATCACTACATCCAACAAAGCTAACAATAATTCCTAATTTAGATTCATATTTTCCTGATGGTACATTACTTTCTGTCAGGAGCCACATCAACATATTGCCTTTAGTTTGGTTTCTAAAGATTCTGTATATATGCATTTAAATCCATAGCAGTCTCTTCTCTTACCCCTGCCCCCTTTTTTCCTTCATGACCCTGACCTGTTGAAGAAACCAGTTTATTTCTTCTGTATCCCACGGTATGAATTTTCTTTTTCTCCCTCATGTTATTTAAGTTTTCTGTCAACTGGAAACTAGCTCTCTAGGCTTGATTACACACAAATTCCGCTGTTTTCCCCACAAAGACTTGTCAACTGGTGATTTTTGCTCCATGCTGCACCACATCAGGAGAGGCACAGCGTCTTACTGCTTTGGACTGTTAGCACGCTGAGATGGGTCAGGGGGTTTGGATGCGGACAGTCCAGTGCTCCCGTTGCAAAGTTCTCCTTTGACCTTTCGTCTCATGTGTTCGTTCACTGATGCTCCTTGCCTCAATTGGTTGTTTTATTAGGAGTTGCAAAATAGTGACTTCTAAAGTTCTGTCCCTCCCTTCACATCTTTAGCTAGATTTCTTTGACAAAGAAGCACTTTCCCGTATAAACTCAGGCACTTAGTTACTCTTTTGGGTTGGATAGGAAAGGCAGGTAAATGTGGAACTGTTGCCCTTTAGTTAGCAGTTTATCAGAATGAGGAGTTGGTGCCGTAGTAATGGCCACTGTGGGCTTTTGTTTCTGTTTTTGCCTCCTTGTGCTCTCCTTTTTCAGTATCATCATGGATCTGTGGCATTTTTATTTACCCAGTGGGGATTGATTCTGTACAGTAATTTATTTTGATGGCTGAAGAAACTGTCCTGTCCTTGGCTAATGGGAGCTCCTTCATCTTAGCCCCTCTGTCCGTTTGACTCGACTGCAAGAGTCTTTGGAGGCTTCCGTGCTTCTCTGGCACAAAAAGATGACCCTAGCTTATCCTGTGCATTTCTTGACTCAAAATGGGAACCGAAGATTCCTCCAAAGGTCCCTGGTTCCTTTTTGGGGAGGGCGATGGTAGAGACCACAATCTGGATACTAGAGGTGCTCATTGCTACAGGATTGTTACGTTGTTTATAAACCTTTAAACAGTAAATCTCATTTGCACATACAAACTTATATTTGAAGAAATTTTAAAAGGAAGCAAACTTACAAGTTCTGTGAGGAAAAATACTAATTTTTCACTTTTAAAACTTTAGAAGTTGATTTTTGTTCTATTATTATTAAGCTAATTGAACATAAAAAGCAGTCAGGATATATATAGAAGGTGCCTATAACTGAGTGGTATTGCCACCTCCTTGACAGGAAATGGCTAGTGATGAACTCAAAGAGATGCGGAAAAACTTGACCAAAGAAGCCATCAGAGAGCATCAGATGGCCAAGACGGGTGGAACCCAGACTGACTTATTTACATGTGGCAAATGTAAAAAGAAGAATTGTACTTACACACAGGTTTGTGATTGTTTATAGATTCTTATTTTCATATTAAGAATGCTTGAGGGTATTATGCTAAGTCAGGTAAGACAGAAAGACAAATACTATATGAGTCACTTATATGCAGAATCTAAAAAACAAAGGAAATGGATAAACCAAAAATGTTTGAAACACTCAGATACAGAGAGCAAACTGGTGATTGTTGGAGAAGAGGGGTGGAGGGGTGCATGAAATAGGTGAAGCGGACGAAGAGGTACAAACCTCTAGGTATAAAATAAGTCACAAGGATGTGGTAACATACAGCATGAAGAATACAGTCAGGAATGTACTAACTTTGTATAGTGACAGAGGGTAACTGGACCTATTCAGATCATTTCATAATGTATAAAAATGTCTAATCACTTGTACACCTGAAACTAATCACAAAATTGTATGTCAGTTATAATTCAATTAAAAATAACTAAATGGAATGCTTGCAACTCTTGTTTCAAAGCAAGTAGTAAAGATAATTACCAGTACTTTGATATTTCTCAAGAGGAGATGTGGTCTTTTCAGTGTAAGAATGCTCTTTTAAAAAAAATGTTTCTTTTGAGAGAGAGCATGCACGTGCACACGCAGCAGGGAGAGGCAGAGAGAGAGAGAGGGGGACAGACAGAGAATCGCAAGCAGGCTGCATGCTCTGTGGAGCCTGACAGGGGGCTGGATCTCATGACTGTGAGGTCATGACCTGAGCTGAAATCAAGAGTCAGACGCTCAACCACCTAAGCCACCCAAGCGCCCCAGAAATGCTTTCTGAATACTAACAGATTTCACTTAATTGAAAATAAGCTGATATGTTTATACTTTCATGGAAATTGTTACTGTGAACGCTATATGAATTAAAGAAAATTAATACAACACATTATAGGATTTAATAAAATGCCCATATTCTTTTTCTAAGAGTCGAGCAGTTGATTATTGGTTAGCATATAATCAGGTTATAATTCTTTTTATTTGGCAGGATCATATAATTTAAGGAAAGTTCTTTATTCTTCCTCACTTGGAGCATGGCTACTTTTAGCGTAACTGCTTTCCAGACACCGATTCCTTTTCTGCCACATATTGATGACTTTTATCTTCAAATAGAATGTGACTAACCCTTTTTGTTCTTGAACAAAAGAGCTGTGAAAAGAGCCACATAATGATTATTTTTGTTGTATATGTGTGTGAAAATGGTTTATCAAACTATCATTAATTTCATTTGTCAAGAAGGTATTTTTGTGCTGTGTCTGTAATCTACTAAATTCAAAGTTTTCCCGTTAGAGAATAACTTACAGTTAATGTTTCAGGGTAATAGATTTAGGGAATTGAATTTTCTGATTGACAGAAAATTAAGCTGTTAAGAAAGTAGTATTACTAAACTCTGTAAGTTACAGAAAAGATCCTTTAGTTACTTAGTTTGTTCTTTAACTTTTAGAGGATGTTCTGTTCTCAAGGTTAAAAATTCAAAAGGTACAAAAGATTATGCGTAGAAAGTTCCCTTCCCACTTTCGCCTGCAGCTACTTGGTCCCACCTCCCTGGAGGTAACCAGGATTACTCGTTAGTTGTGTGGCTTTCTATGTGTTTTATGCGTGCATATACAAATATGAATATATTTTTGTTTTCCATTTTATTTTATTTGTGTGTGTGTGTGTGTGTGTGTGTGTGTGTGTGTGTGTGTTTGGTTTGTTCATTGGTTTATTTTGTAATCTCTACACCCAACGCAGGGCTCTAGCTTACGACCTTGAGATTGAGAGTCCTGTGCTCTTCGGACTGGGCCATTCAGGTGTCCCTGTTTTCCCATTTCGTAGAAATGTGGTAGCACACTACATAAACTTCTGTCTCTTAGTTTTTTAGCACTCCATGTTCAGATATGCTCTACTTAACCAATCTAAAGTCCTCTACCTTTTTGAAGTCTTTCATTTAATCATAGTTATATATCTGATATTTCAGTATTTTATTCTGTGAAAGTATTACTACTGATAGTCACTAAAATACAGTAACAAATGAAAATGGCTTCAGAAATATCTGAGTTTGGATTACTGTGTTTTCTTTTAATCATGTAGAAAAATCTTGGCAATGAGAATTCTATCCTGAAAATGCCGCATAGTAGGAAGTATTAGGTGTAAATAGAAAGGTATTTAAAATAGAATAAAAAAATTCTGTCAGTAGATCTAAAACTTCCCAAGTTGTCAGAGTAACAGATATAAAAGACTTAAGTTTGACACTCGGGTTAACATGTATCTACCAGGAGACCAAATTTTTTCCAGAGAGCAAGAAGTTCCTCATACTTTTAGGGCCCCAGTTTAGGAAGTATTTAGATACAAATACATAAGAATAGTTCAGAAGGATTTTTCAAGGCATTTTTTATCTTAAAGCCTTAAGTAAACAGAATGCTATTCTTTTGAGAATGCCTCTTCTTTATCTTCCTTTGGGCTTTTGAGTTAAAAATCATGTTGATAGTTTACAGGTATTGTGAGCTGCTCATCTTTGAAGTGGTAACATACTGGATTTCATCATCCCACATTCAATTTAAATATATGTTATTCAGAATACACTATTTAGGTTCTTGCCTTCATTCATTTTCCTTATCTCCCCTATACTTAAACCTAAGAATAACTTTTTTTTTTTAATTTTTTTTTAACGTTTATTTTATTTTTGAGACAGAGAGAGACAGAGCATGAATGGGGGAGCGTCAGAAAGAGGGAGACACAGAATCTGAAACAGGCTCCAGGCTCTGAGCTGTCAGCACAGAGCCCGACGCGGGGCTTGAACTCACGGACCGCGAGATCATGACCTGAGCCGAAGTTGGCCGCTTAACCGACTGAGCCTCCCAGGCGCCCCTAACTTTTTTTTTTTTTTTTTAATGTTCATTCATTTTTGAGAGAGAGCCAGATCTTGAGTGGGGGAGGGGCAGAAAAAGACAGAGACACAGAATCTGAAGCAGCACAGAGCCAGACACAGGGCTTAAACTCATGAACCGCGAGATCATGAGTGCCGAAGTCGGACGCTTAACCGACTGAGCCACCCAGGCACCCCACCTAAGAATAACTTCTAACTTTAATAATGTATTGTCAGCTTCATTCAGGAATGCTCACTTGAAGGAGATAATCTTCTGTCTTTGGAACCTTGGTTTCAGGAATTCTCTTAAGTGGAGAACTTCAGAAGTCTGTTATGTTGCTAAAATTTTTAAAGATCATATTAGCTTATTATTTTTTTCCCTGAGTTCTCTTTTTAATTTAAAATTTTTAGTGGTGGTAAAATACACATAACCTAAAATTGAGCCTCTTAGCCATTTTTAAGTATACAGTTGAGTAGTAGTGCATTCATAATATTGTGCCAATCTCCAGGATTCTTTTTCTTTTGTAAAACTGAAACTCAATACCCATTAAAGAGTAACTGTACATTTCCCTAACTCGTGGCAACCACCAGTCTCCAAATTTGGCTACTCTAGGTAGTCAGAAGGATAAATGGAATAATACAGTATTTGTTCTTTTCTGTCTCTGGCTTATTTCTGATATCTATTCTAAGATAGTAATTAGAAACACAAGTAAAGATCTGTGTGCAGAGCGACATCACTAATCATCAGGGAAATGCAAATTAAAACCATATAGTATTCATAAATGGTCATCCATATTATAGCATGTATCAGAATTTCCTTCCTTTTAAAAGCTGGATAGTAATCATGGAATGTATATATCACATTTTGTTTACCCACTCATCTGCTGGTGGACATCTGCTTCCACCTTTTGGGCTACATTGTGGATAATGCTGCTGTGGACATCTGTTGTACTATACCTCTTTGACACCCTGCTTCCCATTCTTTTGAGTGTGTTAGGAGTGAGATTTCTGGATTACATGGTCATATTAGCCTTTTTTTTTTTTTTTTTTTTTTTTTTTTTTTTTTTTTTTTTTAATTTTTTTTTCAATGTTTTTTATTTATTTTTGGGACAGAGAGAGACAGAGCATGAACGGGGGAGGGGCAGAGAGAGAGGGAGACACAGAATCGGAAACAGGCTCCAGGCTCTGAGCCATCAGCCCAGAGCCCGACGCGGGGCTCGAACTCACGGACCGCGAGATCGTGACCTGGCTGAAGTCGGACGCTTAACCGACTGCGCCACCCAGGCGCCCCGGTCATATTAGCCTTTTAAAGCGATGTAAAGTACCTATTCATAGAAAAATTGGAAAACACAGGAAAATATGAGCAAGAAATTTAAAATCGCCCATTAATCTGTGCTCAGGGAGAACAGTGGTCAGTATTTTGGTACCTGCAGTATTTTGTGAATTTTTTCTTATCTAGTTGCAGCCAATCATTTTAGATACAGTTGACCCTCGAGCAACACAGGTTTGAACTGCGTGAGTTCCCTTCTACACAGTTTTTTCAGTAAATATATATCCAGTGTTGAAAATGTATTTTCCTTATGATTTTCTTAGTCACATTTTCTTTTTTGTAGCTTGCTTTAAGAATTTAGTATATAGGGGGTGCTTGGGTGCCTCAGTTGTGTCTGACTCTTGATCTCGGCCCAGGTCATGATCTCTTGGTTCGGAAGATAAAGCCCCATGTGGGCTCTGGGCTGACGGTGTGGAGGCTGCTTGGGATTCTCTCTCCTGCTCTCTCTTTCCCTCCCCCGCAAGGGAACACACATGTGCTCGCACTCTCTCAAAGTAAATAAACATTAAAAAAAAAAAAGAATTTAGTATATAGTATGTACAACACACAAAGTATGTGTTAATTGATAGTTTCTGTTATTGGTAAGTAAGGCTTCTGGTCACTAGTAGGTTATTAGCGGTTTCGTTTTTGGGGGAGTTCGATGTGGCTGTTCAACTGCGTGAGGAGTCGGCAGTCTTAACCCCCACGTTGTTTAAGGGAGGAACGTACTTCTGTTCACTTAGCTACTGTAAAACGTAAGCCTTCTCCTTTAACTATTTGAAAAAAAAAATACAAAACCTGGGTAAACATCTAAATAGCTATATAATGTTCCATCAGATAGGTATGCTCTTATTATTTCCCCGTTGGATATTTAACGTGTTTCTAGTGTTTGTGCTGTTGTAAATTTACACTCTTCAAACATTCCTGTACGCAAATTTCCAACCCCTCAACTTTATGAGGAATTGGCATATAATTTTATGTATTTAAAGTGTACAATGTGATGATCTTATACACATACACATTGTGGAATTATGACCAAGATCAAGATAATTAACATATTCATTACCTAGTTCACTCTTCCTTCCCTCCTCCCTCCTTCCCTCCCTCCGTCTCTCCCTCCTTCCCTTTCCTTCCTTCCTTCCTTCCTTCCTTCCTTCCTTCCTTCCTTCCTTCCTTCCAATGAGAATGCTTAAGATCTACTCTATAGTCACCGTGCTGTACATTAGATCCTCAGAAACTTAACGTTTTATAACTGAAATTTATACCCCTTGACCTGTATCGCTCCATTTCCCTCTTCTCCCAGCTCTTGGCAACCACCTTCTGTTCTCCGTTCCTATGAAATCATTTTTTCTTTTTTAAGATGCCACGTATAAGTGATACCATACAGTATTTCTCTTTCTCTGTTTGGTGTATTTTATTTAGCATGCCTTCCAGGTCCATCTGTGTTGTCTCAAATGGCAGGATTTCCTTTTTAATGGCTGAATAATATTCCATTGTGTATATATAGGCCACCTTTCTTTATCTATTCTTCCATTGAAGGACATTTAGGTTGTTTTCATAGCTTGGCTATTGTAAATAATACTGCAGTGAACGTGGGTGTGTAGATATCTCTTTGAGATACAGATTTCATTTCCTTTGGATATATACGTAGAATGGGATTGCTGGATCATGTGGTATGGTTTTTCTTTTCTTTTTTTTTTTAAAGTCAAGTCTACCCCTAATGTAGGGCTTGATCTCACAACCCTGAGATCAAGAGTTGCATGCTCTACCAGCTGAGCCAGCCAGACACTCCTACAGTAGTTGAAGTTTTAATATTTTGAGGAACTGCCATCCTGTTTTCCGTAATGGTTGTACCAGTTTACATTTCTACCAACAGGGATCCCTTTTCTCTACATCCTTAGTCTTTTTTTTTTTTTTTTAATATTTATTTATTTTTGAGACAGAGACAGAGCACGAATGGGGGAGGGTCAGAAGGAGAGGGAGACACAGAATCTGAAGAGGCTCCAGGCTCTGAGCTGTCAGCACAGAGCCCGATGCGGGGCTCGAATTCACGGATTGTGAGATCATGGCCTGAGCTGAAGTCGGACACTCAACCGACTGAGTCACCCAGGCGCCCCGGTCTTTTTTTTTTTTTTTTTTAATGTTTGTTTATTTTTGAGACAGAGACAGAGCATGAGCGGGGGAGGGGCAGAGAGAGAGGGAGACAGAATCTGAAGCAGGCTCCAGGCTCTGAGCTGTCAGCACAGAGCCAGACACGGGGCTCGAACTCATCAACTGATGAGATCATGACCTGAGCCGAAGTCAGATGCTCAACTGAGTGAGCCACCCAGGCACCCCAGTCTTTTTGATATGAGCCATTCTAAACGGCTGAAGTGACATAAAGTGGTGTATCCTTGTGGTTTTAATTTGTATTTCCCTAATGATTAGTGATGTTGATCTGTACACAGGTCTTTATTTGTGTTTCTAGTTACTATCTTAGGTCAGATACCAAGTTCTTAGGTCATAGAGAGTGGATATTTAAGGCTCTTACCTTGTTGCTGCCTCACTTTTAGAAAGGTGGTGGCAGTTTATATTTTTTAGAATGAAACATTTATAATTTTTACATCTCTGCTAATTTATAAGAGAAAACTGATGTATCTTAAGTGATGATGAAATTTTTCTATATTAGCATTTATGGAAAATATAATGGGTGACTTAGATGATTTCCACTTATCTGGGAGAAATTAAACATGAAAAGACAAATACGGAATGATTTAGAAAAATGGAAGTTTTGAAATATGTGTCCCTTTGGCATTTATTTCGCTTACCTGAACTTGTTTCAGGCTCTTAAACATTTTATTGTGGTACTGTTGTGGTTATTGTATCTCCTAATACAGAATGTTCTTATTGAGATTGGACTTCTTACAGTATTGTAAAAAGTAATATTTTTCGCTTGATTTTGCTGTAGGTACAAACTCGTAGTGCTGATGAACCAATGACAACATTTGTTGTCTGCAATGAATGTGGAAATCGATGGAAGGTATGGCACTTTCTTATATTCATATTTTACCCATTTATAATAGATTTCTTCACATCGTTTTATTAGACTACCTAGTTATCTAGATATATATATATATATATGCCCATGCTGTTCAGTGTTATGCAAGTCAATGGCGAACTATTTGTAAAGGAATATACTATACTATACTCTTAGAAATTAAGAATGTTAATTTTCCTGCCTGCATATTGTTTTGGTGCAGGAATAACAGGATTGAATCTTAAATGTGCAATTACTGTGTCAGAGTCCTGTGTATACTGTATTCATTCAGTTGCTTCCACTGTTGTACTTCCAGAAAATCTGTACATGAGTATTACCTGTCCTCATGGATTTGTGATTCTGGGAAGATTGCTTTACCTTGTTGAAATCCATTTGCCCGATGGTTTTAGTGTTTATTTTAAGAATTAACAGATGAGCACTGCCATGGTTTTGGTAGGCTTTTCACTGAGCCTTCTTATCACCTAGATACTCCCGAATTAGCCCCACATAGGCAAGCTTATGTTTAAGTGATCCCTTCTTGAGTGATTTTTGTGAGCCACAGAAATGTAATTTAAACGCGAGAGAAGATTTACACATCACTTCTGAGACCATTTTTATTGTTAATAGAGATAAGGATGTTCAGTTTGTTTGGTTGGAGAGCTCACCTGGTGGGAGTATAGTCTTTGGAGCTAAACAAGTTTTGAACTCCTTTGTTGCTTATCTTTTTAGTGTATTGTAATTTTACGTCCTATTAAGTGTAAGTAATATCTACATCATAGGCTGTGGTGAAGAGTACAGATAATATATTTAAAGTGCCTGATAATTGTTGGTATTCCAAAAATGCTGGTTGTATTTATTAGTTTTTGAGAAAGCTTGTATGATGCTTTTTTTTTTTTTTAAAGCTATACTTAGCTTTAGACCTTTTGCTCTAATGCTTAAATTATTCACATAAGTTAAAGCATTTTCTGAAAATCAGAGGTGAATTAAAAGTAGACAGGTGGGAGTATTCTCCACAAATATGGTATAGGATTTGGGCCCTAGACATTATTTTAGGGGTTGAAGTTTTTTACATTGGTTGAAGGGAGGGACATTCATTATTTTCAGTCCTTTTGAGCAAGTCTGGCTTTTCCAGATAGCTCTTTACTTTGCATAATGGGTGATGATGATGATGGTTACTATTACTGTGCACATTGCAGTTTGCTTTGAATACAGGCTGCGTGCAACATAGCTGTGACATTGTACCTGCTGGATGTTAGGAGAGCTCAATTTAGTGTAGAATGATAGATAGGGTGGCTTACTCTAGAAGGTTAAGTTTGAAATGAATTTTTGTTTTGGAATTATATTTTTTAACCTAAAAACATTAAGAAGGGCACTTAATAAAAAATATTTTATACTATTTCTTCAGTTATATATTCCTACTGATTCTAGGTTGGAAAAGTCAAACATAGGATAGGTGACTATTCATGTCTGAGAAATATAGCATCTTTTTCAAAAATGCCTCTTTCTTCAGCAGTGTAAGGTGTATACTGTGTTAAATGGGGGTGGGGTATACACTCCATTGTCTGTATTTAAAGGTCTCATGAAATACTTCTCTTTTTTTTTTTTTTGGCAGTTCTGTTGAGTTGGAAGAAATGGCAAAATGCCTGGACCATTAAATGGATTTTCTAATTAGCTTTAAAACTAGGCCATCTAGTTTTCCTGCAAATCAGATTTTTAAAGTAACATACATCCCTTGGGTTAGTCTTGGTTTTTGACATAGCATTCCTTCCTTAAATGCCTTCTGTAGTATCAGATCATTAGGGAGACCACATAATAATTATATGGTATCTGTTTCAAAACATTTTTTTTTCATTTTTGTAGTAAGTTGATATTAAACTTTTGGCAGTTTATTTTTACCTTTTTTTTTCCTTTTAAAAGGAAAACGTACCTTAACTTTTTTACAGTCCAAAACATACACTGTAGAAATGTTATTCTTCTCAGTTAATACATAAATGGAAATCGCGTTTTTTCCCCATATTGGCACATACCTGCAAATAGCAAAGGAGAAGAAGAGGTAATATAAGTTTATCAGACGTGTGTGTATTCAGATAATACTTGACCAGCTTATCTAAATTGTACATAATATTTGAACTAGCCTATGAGATTGAACTTAATTATTATGTTCACAAGTCTGGGATAATTAGATATTATTTTGCATTTGTAACTAACCGTGATAATCATTTCTTGTAATTTCTTGTACATGTTTATGACTTGTTCTTAATAGATTTTACTTTTGGAAACATGACTTGACTTTGTTGAAATCAGTTTGGTTTTATTGTTTATTTACCTGTTTGACTTCGTAGTGTATTTTGGTTTTGCGGAACACTGTTGTAGTTGAGTAGGTTTTTCAAAAGTCCCAGCAAAGGCAAAGAATGAAATCTCCTGACCATTTTCCCCCTCGTAGGAAGACATACCTGGGAAGAAAATGTTAGTGTTTTAGTGCAGTATAGTTACTGTAAACAGTTTATGACTTGATTTTGATTTGGAAATCTTTACTGACCAAGGATTAAGTTTAAGGACTATATATATAAATCATTAAAGCTGTGGTCTTTCCATATGGAGGTTGATAGAAAATACTTTTGTCCCGAGTCCAATTTCTCGACTCTTTTTCTGTCACACAATGAATGAGGTTGTTCAACGAACTGAATACATGGGCTGTGATGCAACTGGCGTTACAGTACAGGTCTTATAATTAAATTTTTTTTAAGTGCGTACCATTTGTTTTGTTAGGAATAAGCAAAAATGATTTTCACATAGATTCCTTAGGGTACACTTGCTCTGGCACATCTTAGAGGCCACTTTTACAAAGCCCACATTTTTATCATGCTAGATCGATACTCTATCAGACTCCTGTAGAAAGACTTCAGTGTATGCTTTGCACTCCCCTTTGCTCCCTTTCCCCACTTTTTAAATGCAAATCAATTTGATGTAACACAGAAGACAACATTCAAGGTCCATGTTAGGGCCCCGTGTGTGAGCATTGACCCACTGGTACTGTCCTATCTCTACTTTGTCAGTTCTCAGATTAACCTTTATCACTTGAAAAATAAAGTGCATTTTTGGAAGAATAAAACTAAAATAGTACCACTTTTAAATTAAGTGATCCATTTTTAAATTTGTAATCCAATAAAGTTTCTTGTTATTAAACATGTATCACATTTTGTCATTTTATTTAGACATGGACGCTTGCTTTACCTTTTGTTTCAAAATCTCTCTCCCGATTCCTAAAGTGTTTTTAAAGGATGGTTTTAATTAAGTGATGCCTGCCCAGTTTTAAGCGAAAACTCGTGTTGAGCTGGTAGTACAGAGCATGTCTTTCTCTTCTCTTTCCCTGGACTCCTGGGGAGGGAGGCAGGAGCGGTTCCAAGTAGAGCACACAAGCATAGGCCGTGTGTGCGCTTAGCGTGATCTCAGAGACCGAGACTAGTGAAAAATACTAGCCGGTTGTAAAGTCATAGGAAGGAAATGTTATCACAGGTAATACTCAATAATAGTTATTTCCAGGACAAAGTAATTGTGTTAAATGAATACACATAAGAATTAAACTAGACCTGTGTAGTAGGAATTAATGAAGAACCATCCTAGGAAGGCAGAAAATAACCACCTTGGTTTTCTTGCTCAGAGGTGATTATAAGCATTGGTTACCCAGTATTGCTAAGCCATGGCAAAAGTTCTGAAACATTTATGTATACCCAAACATCGAAATCTGTTTATATCTTAAAAATGGGAAAATAAGTTTAAAGTACTAAGATAGCAAAAGAAATAACAGACTATACTTTGAATTCTTTTTTTTTTTTTTTTTTAACGTTTATTTATTTTTGAGACAGAGAGAGACAGAGCATGAACGGGGGAGGGGCAGAGAGAGAGGGAGACACAGAATCAGAAGCAGGCTCCAGGCTCCGAGCCATCAGCCCAGAGCCTGACGCGGGGCTCGAACTCACGGACCGCGAGATCGTGACCTGAGCCGAAGTCGGACGCTCAACCGACTGAGCCACCCAGGCGCCCCTATACTTTGAATTCTTATAGGTGCACAGTGATCGTCCTTAGAGGTCAGAGTTTAAATTGAGGGTTTGAGTTTACCTCTCAAAATAAAAACTACAGTTAAAAATGTTGGGCTTTAAAGAGTTTTAATCTTAACTCTCCTCCTTCCATACCATCCCCCCCCCCCCCCCCACACACACACACACTCATTTAGCTGTAGAAAATTAGCCCCTTAAGAAGAGACATCCCACTGGGAACTGTGATGTGAATAATCACTGGCATAAAAATCCACATATTTTCGTCAGTTTCAAAACTAAGAAAAGTACCAACATCGAAGATGCTGCTTCACAGTGAATAGTCGGGCTCTGTGCCGACAGCTCGGAGCCTGGAGCCTGCTTCGAAATCCGGGTCTCCTTTCTGTCCCTGCCCTTTGCCTTCTCTGTCAAAAATAAGTAAGTAAACGTTAAAAAAAAAAGAACACAGTTACTGGTTGACAAGTTCCTAGGTAATAATGGAAACATTATGTTGGAGAAAGGTGAAGTCAGTTGAAGTCAGTCAAAAGGAGTAAGAGCTGTGTATCGGAAAAATCTCATGCGGCTCTCCTAGATAACCAACAGCCGTGACTTACGAAGGTGGAGTTGGAAAGTTTCTATGAGACACTTGTTCCCTGCTGTATCTTCAACACCTAGAATACTTGTCACATAGTAGATGCTCATGTGATAGTTTTTCTTGGTTATATTTGTGTATTCCATTTGTTCTTGACCACATAGGAGCTGAGATGTAAAGTATGTTCCACATGTTGAGGACCCGTGGAAGCTGGTTAGATAACCACCGGTTGGCAGTGTTTTGGACTCCTGACCGACCGACTGATTCATTGCGAGAGCAAGTGGGCGAGGGGCAGAGAGGGAGACTGAGGATCTGAAGCCGGCTCTGCTGAAGGCAGTGAGCCTGACGGTGAGCCGCAAGATCATGACCTGAGCCGAAGTCAGATGCTTAACCGCCTGAGCCACCCAGGCACCCCTAGACTCCCAGCTTTAATTTTTTTTTTTTTTTTAATGTTTATTTTTGAGAGAGACAGACACAGAATGCGAGTGGGTTAGGGGCAGAGAGAGGGAGACACAGAATCTGAAGCAGGCTCCAGGCTCCAAGCTGTCAGCACAGAGCCCGACGCGGGGGTCGAACTCACGAGCTGTGCTGTAAGATCATGACCTGACCCGAAGTCGGACGCCCACCCGACAGCCACCCAGGCGCCCCTAGACTCCCAACTTTAAAGGAAGAAATGTAATGAGTCACAGTCTTGGGAGTTCTCTTTTGGTACCTTAATTCTGCAAAGTGATGCAACAGTTTTATCATTAATGGAAACAAGCTTTTTTCAAATTGACTTGTGTACTCTGTACTTGTTTACCCAACTGGTGGATGGAAAAAGAAAGCACAGGTAACTACCTCAAATGACTTGCTCTGATTCCTCTCCCTGGTGCTATAAAAAGACAGCCAATTAGTGTTATTACTTTTTAAAACCTTAATGGCCTTGGCTACAAAGAGCAGTATTTGATATGTGATTTGCCCTATGGTCAGTTAAATTAGCCCAAGCGTTTCCAAAATTGGAGAACTGAGCTACTTTGAAATAAAAAGGTTCCTTTTTTTTTTTTTTAACCCCTTAAACGTGGTTTATGGTATATATCCAAATCATTTTTATAATAATGCCATTTGAAGGTATAGCTGATGTAAAATAAACAAGCAGGAACCGTGAGAGGCCTGCAATGGAATGCCCTAGCTACCCCTGTCGTCTTTTCGTCACTAGTTCCCAAACATCTTGTCCGAGCCATTCAGCCTTCTTCCTTCCGTGTGACCCCGGGGGTCGGCCGCAGTGTTCCCCTCCGCTCCACACTCCTTCTGTGAGCCTGCTGTCTGAACAATGAGAGAAACACCGTTTCTACTGGGATAGCTAAACGAGCAGGAACTGCGTCTAGGGCCTTGCTCTGCCGTTTTGCCTACGATATGCACAGTGTCTCTGTGTGATGAAACCGAGGGGAGTTGACATGGAGAGATGGTGTGGATAACACATGGTGTGTGTCTGGATCCAATCCCGGGGAAGCAAGAACTACCCTGGACTTCTCCTCAGGAAAGCCATTCAATTTCCTTTGTGTTTTAGCCAGTTTGATCTACGTTTCTCTAACAAGCAACTGAACAAAAGTTTTTTGGGCGCCTGGGTGGCTCAGTGGGTTAAGTGTCCGACCCTTGATCTCGGCTCAGGTCATGATCTCACAGGTTTCAAGTTTAACTTCTCAGCTAATGGATATGTATGTTCAGAATGATAGATATTTCCAGATTGCTTTCCAAAAAGTCAAACTAGTTTACCTACCTGTCAACAGGATAGAAAGGCCCATTTCCTGACAACGTTTGCTAATAGCGGATCCTAGCAAACCTTTGGTTTTGGCAAATCTAGAGGGGAAATAGTAACCACGATCCTCTCGTTTGAATTTGAATATGAATTCGATTTAATCTTTTTGTCTTTATGGCCATCGTTTTTTAATCTTTTTAAATAATTTTTTAACGTTTATTTATTATTGATAGAAAGAGACAGAGCGTGAGCAGGGGAGGCGCAGAGAGAGAGGGAGACACAGAACCCGAAGCAGGCTCCGGGCTCCGAGCTGTCAGCACAGAGCCCGACGCGGGGCTTGAACTCACAAACCTTGAGATCACGACCTGAGCCGAAGTCGGACGCTTCACTGACTGAGCCACCCAGGCGCCCCTATAATGTTCTTTTTTTAAAAAGCTCTTATCTTTAAACCGTCCCGGAATTTTTATTTATATATCAGTTTTTTTCCAAATGGAGCGCCATCCACCCCAACAAACTCTTCAAAGTTTACTTAAGAATATTCAAAAACCTTGGAATTGCATTGAATTTGTAGGATACTTTTGGAGTGGCTTCCGGATTCTTTCGTATACATGGATGTCACTACCCATTTACTCACTGGATTGGTAGGTAGTAGTCGTGAGTTCCATAGCCACATGGGCTGTGATGATCTCTTTCTGAGATGTGACACATTGTGAAACAAATTTGGAATGGAATGTTTGTTTTTTCTTAATTATGGGAAATTCTGTTTTCATGGTATAACTCTCCAGTTCTACAAACATTTATCAAATACTGTTCCTAACTAGATTATATATATAATGAGCGATAAGGTTTATATCCAACGCCACTGGAGCTTACGGTCTAAGGGGACAGATTGGTAATCATAATTTGTAAATGCAGGTAAGTATCCGTATAGGAAAATCCTGGAATCCTAAAGAATGGCACCCAGCACGATGGAAGTATGAATCAGGAGGTCAGGTAAGGCTTCTTGGAGGCAGTCGTGTGTGGGTAAATCTTAAAGGAATGACTGGAGTTAGCTGACTGAAGGGTGGCGTTGTAGAGAGGGGTACGGGTAGCGGAGAGTATGAACGGTATGGGTGGCTATGAAGGTAAGAAGTGCCTTGTCTATAAGCATATATTCTGGGATCTAAACCGTGTGTGGGGTTGGCTAGGGAGCCGTAGCCCGACTAGAGAGGCCCTTGCTTGTACGCTGTAATGAGAATTTGGTATTTGTACTCTGGGCAATTCGGAGTTACTAAAGATTCTAAGGAGTAGAGGGAGGGTGTTGGGCCGATTTGCGTGTAAGAAAGATGTGGCATTTTGGAAGGTGGATTTGAAAGGCTGAGATCGGGGCAGGGAGACCAGTTCGGGCGCTCTCGGCAACGATGACGGCAGGTGTGAGATCAAGGGGATGGGAAGAAGGAAGAAGAGACACACGAGAAATATTGAGGAGTAAAGATGAGCCGGGCTTGGCGATTGCGTCTGCGAGGAGAAAGCAGGGAAAAGTTAGCACCTGGATAGGAGCGTAGGTGACCGGCTGGGTGATTGGGGTGGGGTTGGAGGTGGGGGGCCAGTGGGATGAGAAGTCAGAACCTGGATGAGTTTCACTCCTCTGGGATATACGAGGGGAGGTGTCCGGCCGGCAGCTGATTGTGACAGTGCTGGAGGAAATCTACACCGGGTCCTAATTTGGGAGCCATGAGCATGTTGGCAGTAATTGGAACAATGAGAAGGGGGTGGAAGACCCGGGGGACTCCTACAGATTAGTAAGGAAAGTAGTAAGCCAGAGCCTAAACCTCGCATGTAACCCTTCTTATTTAATCGGACGTTCCCAAATATCGACGTGTGAAAAAAAAAAAAAGAGATAAAACTCTTGTGCTTTATTTTTTTAGAGTGAAAATGCCCATATTTCTTCGAATAATAAAAACGGGAATATGCTTATTTGAAAGTTCTGTTACGAACACGACTAAGCTGTGAGTTCAAAGTCCATTCTTTAGGCTGGCAGATTGCGATGATGAAACGGTGACTTGTCAACAAAAGAATTTTCTAAACACTACTTCCCTTACGGAACAGGAGACCGACCCACCTAAGAGCACAGTTCCTTACATTAACTGGCATAGATACACATGCACCTATATGTATCTGCATACGCGTCTTCTGAGAGCGCAGTACCGTCCTTATGCGTAGTGGTGACACATCTTGGTCAGATGGGAACTGGGGTCCGGTAATGGCACTGCTAAGCAAAACACTCAAGACAGCCCGACGGAAGGAAGGAGTCGCTAAGAAACACTTGAATGCTTTTTCTTTGGGAGGAAAGTCATCAGATACTGAACTCGGACAAAACGAAAGCAGTCCTGTTTGCTCCAGTGGACGTACGTGCCCCAGGCAGTACAGTCTTCTAGTATATCCTTCGCCATTCGCGACACGCGACTGTTACTGTGCATGTAAACATACTATCTTTTTCTAAGGCGGCCGTACCCGTCGTTTTCCAAAAGTGTCACTAACGGCGGCTGCAACTGACATTGTGAATACATAGCCTTCTGTGGAAGGAAGCATCTGTTATTAAAATAGCCCGCGGATGACTCTAGCAGAAGATACTACTGTCTCTAAGTTCCCTGTACTAGACATAGTCCATGAGTTCTTTTCTTATTTTATTAATAATAAATACATTTGATAACATCCTATGCTTCGACTGATTTCTCAGATAAGGACTGAAGCAAATCTTTATAGAGGGCAGAGTTCATGAACCGGGGATACGAGTCTCTGTGCATTAAGGTGTAGATCTGAAGTTGGGCGTCATCGAATATGTGTTGGGAGGGCTCTCCCATGTTCCTGTTGATGACTTCTCTTACGCGGGAGTCCAAGCTGACCTGCCAATCGAAACAAGTAAGAGTCGTGTCAGATCTGTTTCTCTCCGGCGACCCATCCCAAACTCCCGTGGCTTTTTTTTTTTTTTTTTTTTTTTAAATCCCAAACCAAACAAAGTTATCCAAAAATCTAAATTGCTGAAAGAAACGGAACACATAGTGAACAGGGGTTCTCTAACTTCAGCGGCATCAGAGGCCACTTGTTAAACAGATTGCGGGGCCCCACCTGCAGAGTGTCTGATTCGGTAGGTGTGGGGAAGGCCTGACGATGTGTATTTCTCACAAGTAATGCTAGTGGGGATCGCGATGCTTTAGAAAACCACATTGTCTTATTTATTAAATTATTTTGAGTTCATTTATTTTGAAGGAGAGAGAGAGAGAGAGCACACGCATAAGCTGGGGAGGGCAAGAGAGAAGGAAAGACAGAATCCAAGAGGGCTGTGCCACAGCACAGAGCCCCATGTGGGGCTCGAACCCCTACACTATGACATCAAGAGTCAGATGTTCAACTGCGCCATCCAGATGCCCCCGTTTTCCTTCTTTAAAATGTACAATGTCCTTGGAAGAAAAAAGCATGCACAAACTTACCCCTTGCTAATTTCTTAATACCATTAGGGCTAAAACCTGGAGGTCCCAGGCTGTAGCCAGCTAAGAACACAGTCACAGATTTCCAGGAATGTCCGGCCGGCTGCCGAATGGAAGCTACTCAGAGCACTGTGCGAGGGTTAAAAGCGCACAGGGCCTGTGTTTAAATCCCAGCTATGCCACCGCTTAGTTTGGGGACTTAGGCAAAGTAAACCGTGCCCTGGCGAACTCCTCCACAAAGGGGATGATGATGACGGTAGCTGGGGGGTGGGGGGATTTAATGAGAATTTATTAAAGTGCATGGAATTCAGGAAGTCCTTAGTAGATGTCGGCTCCTTCTCTGATGTCTGCCTCGTCCTAGAGAAGGCTGTCTCCTAGACCAGAGCAAGCCCCAGGCTGCAGAACTGAACTCACACATCTTCCCTGCTGCGTGAAGAACCTTTACTGGCCCCTGGCCCCCAAGCTTATTCCCGCGGCAGCCCTCAGCACGAGGCAGTCCTCTCGTAGAAGCTTCCCGAGTGCCAGGCCCGGGGGCCCAGGGGCACGGCTCCTGCCGAAGGAGGGACTTGATACATATCATTGGCTGGAAGGAAAAAGAAATCATCTGCTCTTGGAGAATTAAACCGAAGTACTAAAGAAACCACCGGGGACATTCTAGCTCACACACAGCTGCGGCACACGGAAATCCTTCGTTCTCTGCGGCCTCCGCACGAAGAAGGTCTCTGGGAGTGTCAGCTCGGGATGACGGAACGGACACAGACGGTTGCTTCGTGAAGGGGCCACCCAGGGTGTGACGACTCTGCCAGGTGCTGTGTTGGGGCTCTGCACCTGTCCTCCCTTGTAATCCTCCCAAACGAACAGGGACATGGTGATGTCCCCTTTGTACAGATGAGGAAACAGACGCCCAGAGAGGTGCGGAGATATACCAAAGGTTATGGAGCCACTAAACGAGAGAACCAGGGTTCAAACCCAAGTGCATCTGACCCCAAAATCTAAGCTCTTAAAAATGTCGATGCTGTTATATTTCAAGTAATAGATGCCTACTTTGGGGAAGAAAGGGTCATCTTTTCATATCCTTTTTTGCTTCACACGTTTGCTAACCAGTGTTTTGGTTCTTTGACGCTTTAAAAGTCAGTGATGAAAAATCGCATCTCAAAAAAAGGAAGCAAAATCATGACTAAATAAGAATGTGTTAGAAGCACTATATTGAAGGACGAAAATTCTCTTGCTTTTGTTAACCCAAACTGGAAATGACTTTTCTGAACTCTGCATTCACACGTCTGTCAGCGGAGTAGCTCCAACTTAAAAACACAAACTTAAGCAAAGTGGAGCCCCGCTGTCTTTCTCCCAGGCATGATCCCCGTCCTGTCTGCCCGGTTTCCATGAACTATGGCCACCGTCCAGCCCGCCCAGACACGTGGGAATCGTCCAAACGCTGGGATTCACCTCAAATGAAACCCCGCCTCTCTGGTTTCCCTCCAGCTGACCCCACTATGGCCCATCGTGTCCTGTCTGCAGTAATCAGTCTGGTAGCTTCCCCCCGCCTCTCGTCTCCTCCTAATCCACTGTGCAGCTACGCTGGTCTTTTGAAAATCCAAATTCGACGATGTTGCCGGGCTAACGTCCGAGGGCTTCCCAAGATGACCATCAGAAAACCTCAGCATGGCCCCCAAACGCTTCGATGCTCTTAGACCACCCCCTTTCCTGAACTCTCTTCCTGCTGTCTACCAGCAGCCCTAGTGGTTTGGGAGACGTGTCACGGTCAGTGTGCCAAACTACTGACGTTCTCACAGTTCACGGGACTGCATGCTTTTACCCTTGGCACACCGAGTCCCGTCCTCTGGGATGTCTTCATCCCGTTGTGTTTCTGGTCATTTCCTTTTCACATCCTTAGTTCGTCCATGGCATCTCCTAGTTCCTGTGCCTCATTCCTGTCCCACCCCCCCGTTGATGGCTCCCTCCGCCAGCCCATGTGGCACACCAGGGACTCCCATGTCTGTCTGCCCCCTTGACTGAGCTCCTTGACAGGAGAGGCCCTGGTTTGTTGACTTGATATTCTTAGGGGCATGCAGGAGGAAAGAATGGGTGATTTTACAATTAGAGCTACAAGATACTAGGTTTTGAGATCAACCTGACCCCCTAGATTTTAGCTTTGGAGGAACAAAAACTGGGGGATGGAAACTTGATTGATTTCACTCATCTGATAATTTCTCTGCTATAAGGAAAGGACCCCCTAGGGAAAACCTACGCGGCCTCCGTATCCTATCAGTGATGCTATTTCTATTAAACTAAAAATACCTGTAAAAAAGATTTTGCTCAGAATAAGGGGATACTTTTATTTAAAGAAATGCTTACAGGGTAGAATAGTTTTAAACGGTGTTTACAATAAAATGCACAGACTCCCCCTCCTGGAGAATCTGAGGAAAGTCATGAATGCTTTTTTTTTCTCAGAAAAGGGCACAAAATCTTTCACAGAGTTTAGGGGGCACTCAGAGCCCGCTTGTGAGACCACAGTCAAAGGCACCCGAATGCCATGAGTCTGGGTGCAGCGTGTTCTCTATTTTGGAGTAACTGTAACCGTGTCAGGTGACCAGACCCTGAGGGGGTTCATTTGACCAACGGCCTCCTGGGAGGAAACCTCTGGAGTAGAGTACGTACCTCTTTCGGAGAAAGAATGGAAATGTAGTCTTCGTAGATTGTCCTCGCTTTCTCTTCGATAATGGTCTTATTAGCTTCCTTTTTCAGCTCCTCACACGCCATCCAGAAAAGCATATTTTCTTCACTGAATTCTGTTCGGAGGAACTCCCGGAAGGCATTCCTTCCCGCCGGGGTAAGCATTACCTTGTCGAACGACTGAGCCCAGGCGCTGACTTCTTCCAGAGTGGGGCTTGGGCTTTGGCGGAGACAAAAAGAGAAGGGCCGGGGGGACCGCGGTTACCGGTCTTCGCAATTCATCACCATCACCAGAAACGCACCTTTTCCCCAACCGAGAATGGAAATGGGCGCCTAGGAAGAGAGCTGCGAGCTGTTCCCATTTCCTGAAGCCTCTGGCAAAAACACGTGAGTGTGAAATTGTTCTCGCTGGAGGGCATGGCCACTGCCGAAAAGCCGGGGGAAACCAGTCGCTAGGGTCGCTGCTGAGAACGCGTGCGTTTGCACCTAGAGGAGTCCCGGCAAAGCTTTAAAATTGTAACAGTGAAGAAAAATCCTGGAAGCAGCTGACCAGAACTCTCCAGTCCCCCGCGACAGGACTAAGGCAGACCTCAGCACACTGCCTTCCAGAACAGCAACGGGACTGTGTCTCCTTCGTGGTTTTTAACACTGGAAAGAGACGGGGGGGGGGGGGGGGGGCGCCTGGGGGGCTCAGTCGGTTGAGCGGCCGACTTTGGCTCAGGTCACGATCTCACACTCTGTGAGTTCAAGCCCCACGACGGGCTCTGTGCTGACAGCTCAGAGCCTGGAGCCTGTTTCAGATTCTTTGTCTCCCTTTCTCTCTGCCCCTCCCCTGTTCACGCTCTGTCTCTCTCTGTCTCAAAAATAAATAAACGTTAAAAAAAAATTAAAAAAAAATATTAAAAAAAAAAAAAAAGAACATGGAGAGTGAAAACTGGGGAGATTTTCTTTCCTCCAGAGAGGGTGGGTACCTGCTTCTTTGGAAATACACCTAGGAGGTGTCACTGACCCAGGACCACCAGGGCTCCTTTCATAGGTCAGGGCTTAAGCTGCGATGTCCGTTTCAACGCCCTGTCCCCACCCTGCTCTGCACCTGTTCTTAGAGAAAACCCTCCTGCCCGGTGCTTAGCTGTCACCACTCAAGGTTGTGCTTATTTTTCATTTGGTTTTGTTTTTCAGGCACTTTGTTGTTTTCCTTACTGTCTATGAGTCCAGCGATGCAAAAACTTGAGAATCATGCAAAATCTGTCGTTCTGCACCGGGGGGGGGGGGGGGCTCCCATGACCTAGTCCGCCATGCTGCCGAAAGTTCTGTGTTCAGTTTTGAGGGGTGCGGGCTGGGTACCCAAAAATCGGATATGTAACTACTTGTCCTAGTTATTCATAGGAAACACACACTCACATATACAGAGGTTCGTGGTGTAAATTCTATGTCCCTTTCTCGAAATTGTATCTTGAAGATGGATTACAATGACCCAGCAGTGAAGCATACATAAAAGCTCAAGACCGGAGAAAATGGGCTATGGGAAGTAGTCAGCAAACAAAAAAGAACATAGATGTTCAAACCATAGTTTCGAGTTTAGTTTCTAAATTAGATTCACTGTGTATAGAAGGATCCCATTTCAATACAACTGTGTATAAATGCATCGAAAATTCCTTTGAGGATATATAGAAAAACTACTGATGGCAGTTATATCCGGAGATCGGGGCAAGGTCTACAAAAAAAGGAAGACTGGGTTTTTACTGCAAAACTTTTGTAGTGTTGGGGTTTTGTTTCCATATTGGGTAGATTTTTCATCATGAAAAAAAAGTATTGTCTATGAAAACCTAAAGTAGCTGTCATAACTAGGAAAATTCGTTTTTTTGAAAATTTTTACTGTTTATTTTTGAGAGGGAGAGAGAGAGACAGAGTGCAAGTGGGGGGGGGGGTGGTGGGCAGAGAGAGAGGGAGACACAGAGTCCAAAGCAGGCTCCAGGCTCTGAGCTGTCAGCACAGAGCCCGATGCAGGGCTCGAACCCAAGGACCATGAGATCATGAGCTCAGCCCAAATCAGATGCTTAACCAACTGAGCCACCCAGGCGCCCCTAGGAAAATTTGTTTTGAAAGAAAATGTTTTAAAAGATGTTGAAAAGATTATTTAAAGCATAATAATTTAGAGTAATCTGCATAAAAATCTTGGAGTCTTTTCAGAAAGGTTAATCAAACTGGTGTGGCTGACTAAAGTGTGCTAACTTATGTTCCTTAAATAGGAGGATTCAAAAGATACCTTTTTACTCCTTCAATTTAAGAAATATATATTAAAGAATGACTTTGAAAAACTTAAAGGCAATCGGTAGTAGACGTTTATTTATTTATTATTTACTTATTTATTATTTTTAAAATAGGAGAGAGCAGGGGCACCAGGCCGGCTCAGTTTGTAGAGTGTGCAACTCTCGATCTCAGGATCGTTCAGTTGGAGCCCCACATTGGGGGTGGAGCCTACTTACAAAAATAAAAATATAATAAAAATAATAAAAATATTTAAAATCAGAGGGAGCATATACTTTCCGTAGTACTGAAGAACCTAAAAGCAAAGAAGGCACAGTTCATGTAGCAAAAGCCGAAACCCAACCGAAACAAGCAGAAATTAAGGAAATAATTAGGAGGTCTTACCAGGATTCAAGGAATATGCTGGAAGATTAAGCTTACCAATCATCATCAAAACAACTGACCCACTGTAACTGGATTCTAATTCCCCATTTAGAGACAGACCGAACCTGGGCCAAAATCCGGCGTAATGCTATTTTCAGGAAGCTTACTAAGTATTTAAAAAATTAAGAACAAATAGACAGGCAAAGACATATGAGGCAAATGCAAATAATAATGTCTAAGTAGAACGGGAAACACAAGGCATTAAGTTAGAAAGAGTCATTTCACGTTCTTGAATTTAATCGAGAGCAAGTAATGGCCAGCAAACATTGCGTGCTCCCAGGCTCACGACAGCAGCCACAGTAAACTAGTATTATCCCCATTCCACACACAAGGAAACCGAGGCAGAGTGTGGCTAAGTGCCCGAGTTCACACTGGCAGGATGGGTACAGCCAGGCCTAGATGTGGGCATTCTGGTTCCAGACAGAAGAGCCTTAAAGCTTTGGTACAGAATACAACATACTAGAATACGTAAGATAAAAGTCATTTTTTAAAGTTTGTTTGTTTTAGTAATCTCTACACCCAACGTGGGGCTTGAACTCACAACCTCCCAGATCAAGAGTCACACGCTTTTCCAACTGAGCCAGCCAGGCGCCCTCGAGATAAAGGCTATTTTTAAACAAACTCATCAATTTTGCCAGATTTTAAAAAAGTTTTTATTTATTTATTTATTTTTAAAATTTTTTTTCAACGTTTTTTGTTTATTTTTGGGACAGAGAGAGACAGAGCATGAACGGGGGAGGGGCAGAGAGAGAGGGAGACACAGAATCGGAAACAGGCCCCAGGCTCCGAGCCATCAGCCCAGAGCCTGACACGGGGCTCGAACTCTCGGACCGCGAGATCGTGACCTGGCTGAAGTCGGACGCTTAACCGACTGCGCCACCCAGGCGCCCCTATTTATTTTTTTAGTAATCTCAGCATCCAGTGTGGGGTTCAAACTCATGACCCTGAGGTCAAGAGCCTCACACGCCTCCAGCTGAGCATGCCAGGTGCCCCAAATTGTGGAATATTTTAATATGCTTCCCAGACTTTGAGAAATCTGGGTAAGGATAAAGAAGATAATGAAAAAAAAAAAAACCCCACACACTTAAGTAACCTTTTAGGCTACTTGTTTTGTTTTCCCTTCAAAAATAAGCAATATAATACAAGACCTCTTTGAACACAACTTTTAGGGTATTTGTCTAGTATCTGTAATTATACAGGCATAATACCAAGAAAACGTATTAGAACAGGGAAGTGAAAGTAAGTCAGTACAGGAACAAGAAGAGGTAATTTGGGGTGCCTGGGTGGCTTGGTCACTTAAGCATCCAGCTCTTGATTTTGGCTCGGGTCATGACCGCGTGGTCATGAGTTTGAGCCCCAGGTCAGGCTCCACGCTGGCAGGGCAGAACCTGCTTGGGATTCTCTCTTTCTGTCTCTCTCTGCCCCTCTCCTGCTTTCTCTCTCTCTCAAAATAAATAGATAAACTTAAAAAAAAGAGAATTTAAAAATCTGACATCATGGAAAGTAATTTTTGTGTTTTCTTCCTGACTTTTCTTCCCCAAAATACTTAAAACAGTAATACATTAGCTTAAGTATAAATTTATAGTTAAGAAAAAAACAGACCTTTAGAACTTTCCTGAAAACCAAACGTGTGTGTTTCACTATGGTCTTTTTACATTTTTTTTTTAAATGTTTATTCATTTTTTTGAGAGACACACACACAAAGCACAAATGGGGGAGGGGCAGAGAGAGAGGGAGACACAGAGTCCGAAGCAGGCCCCAGGCTCTGAGCTGTCAGCACAGAGCCCGGCGCGGGGCTCGAACCCACAAACCGTGAGATCATGACCTGAGCCAAAATCGGATGCTTAACTGACTGAGCCGCCCAGGCGCCCCTCACTATGGTCTTTTTAAAAGTCTGCTTTATGAAAATAGGATAACGTCATGTTTAGTCAAGAAGCATCGATTTATATTTGTGATTAGCAGGGATGAGATTAATAACGGAACTAATTTTTCTCCCCGTCACATAATGAATTCTGCAGAGAGAAAATGTGGTGCCACATTATGATTTGATGTTATTAAGTTGCAGTTAGAGGAACTGTGTGTTACAGTGCAAAAAAATCAAAATGATAAGGCTAGCATTCTGTCAATTTGGCAAGCTAAACAATAACGAGACTTTACCTTTCTTCACAGGTTGGAAGGTCTTCTCGTCTGAGTTCATGGGAGGCCCTCCTGGGTCTCTGTTCTTCTTGGTTTCTAACAGTAAGACTGCATGAAACAGGACATTTAAATGTCACTTGAGATCATTCTGTATCAAGGAATATGTTAAAAGTTTTATTTTTAAGTAATCTCTACACCCGTGGGGCTTGAACCCACAACTCCCAAGATTAAGAGTTGTATGCTCTATTGACTGAGCCAGACATATCAAAGAGTATATTTAAAAAAATTTTTTTAAATGTCTATTTATTTTTGAGAGAGAGAGAGAGAGACAGAGTGTGAACGGGGGAGGGGCAGAGAGAGAAGGAGACACAGAATGTGAAGCAGGCTCCAGGCTCCGAGCTGTCAGCACAGATCCCTACGTGGGGCTCGAACTCACGAACCGTGAGATCATGACCTGAGCTGAAGTTGGACCCTTAACTGACTGAGCCCCCCAGGCACCCCCTCAAAACATATATTATTAATTTTTTTTAAATGTTTATTATTTGTTTTTGAAGGAGGGAGGGAGAGAGAGAGAGCACAAGTGGGGTAGGGTCAGAGAGAGAGGGAGAGACAGAATCCGAAGCAGGCTCCAGGCTCTGAGCTGTCAGCACAGAGCCCGACGTGGGGCTTGAACCCACGGACTGTGAGATCATGACCTGAGCGGAAGTCGGACGCTCAACTGACTGAGCCACCCAGCCACCCCCATGAATACTTAAAAAAACTCCAGGTTACCAAGTAGAATTTCTTTCTTTTCTTGAAAAAGACTGACCCAGATTGGTTTCCTTAAGAAAACCAAAAGTATGATGCTAAAGTATTAGCAAAATCAATGATCATATTGTGGTCTACACTAATTGAGGGAGAGTTTATGTTTAGAATCATTATTTTCATAAAAACATGTCCATTAGAAAGTAATAAAAAAGGTCAGGTTATCAGGATGTTTTGGGTTTTCATTTCATTTTTGCACCTTGAAAAAAAGTGTATGTTCTCCAGTCAAAATGGAGGTTTTAGATCTTCATAGGCACAAATACAAAAGTGTTGGAGAAAACCAGGAAAGCATACAATCAAAGTTTATTATCTTCCATGAGATTTTAAATTTCCTTATATCCTATGCATTTTTTTTTGTAAATTTATTCCAGTTATTTTTGTTGTTACTGCAAATGCAATGTTCCATTCCACCTAATCTCCTAACTGGTTACTGTTTGTACATACAACTGATATGTACTGTTTGTACATATCAACTTTCTTCTTTTTAAGTGTTTATTTATTTTGAGCGAGACAGCGTGTGCAAGAGAGAGCACACAAGTGGGAGAGAGGCAGAGAGAGAGAGAGAGAGGGAGAGAGAATTCCAAGCAGGCTCCGAGCTATTGGTATAGAGCCCAGCGTGTGGCTCAAACCCACGAACAGCGAAATCATGACCTGAGCCGAAGTCAACAGTCGGACGCTTCACTGACTGAGCCACCCAGGCACGCCAAGGCTCTTACTTTCTTAATAGCTTTATTGAACCACCGTTGACACATCATGAAGTTACTTGTTTAAAGTGCACAACTCAGTTGTTTGCAGCATAGTCAGAAGGTTGTGCAACCATCACTCCAGAAGGAAGCCCCACGTAGCAACCCCTCCTCATCACCCCCCGCATCCCACGTCCTCTGGCCCCGGACTTGTGCTAACCTACGTCCTGTCTCTGTAGATACACCTCTTTTGAATGATACAGCATGTTGTCTTTGGTGACTGCCTTCTTTTCACCTGGCATGTTTTTACGGTTCCTTCATGTTGTAACGGGTGTGAGCACTTCATGCCTTTTTGCAGCTTAACCACCTTCCGCTGTATGGTCGTATGAAGTTTGCTATCCATCAGTCAGTTGATGAATATCTAGGTTATTTGCCCTTTTTGGCCATTATAAATAATGCCACTGCACACATTCTGTGGATGTTTGTTTTTCTCTCTTGGGTAGATACTTAAGGATGGAAATGCTCTCATATGGTAACTCCATTTTTAACATTTTGAAGAGGTCGCAAACTCTTTTCCAAAGTGGCAGCACCATTTTACATTCCTACCGGCAATGTTGGAAGGGACCCCGTTTCTCCACATCCTTGCCAACACTTGTTACTGTCTGTGCTTTTTATTCTCGCCAGTTCAGGGGGTATGAAGCGGTATCTCATTGTGGTTTTGCTTTGCATTTTGCTAAATGGCTAATGACATGGAGTATTTTTTCATGTATCTATTAGTTATTTGTACGTCTTCTTTGGAGACCTGTGTACCCAGATCTTGTGCCTGCCTTTAACTTGGTTTGTTTTTTAGGGGCGCCTGGGTGGCTCAGTCGGTTAAGGTCCGACTTCGGCTCAGGTCATGATCTCACGATTCGTGAGTTCGAGCCCCGCACCAGGCTCTGTGCTGGCAGCAGAGTCTGCTTCAGATCTTCTGTCCCCCTCCTCCCTCTCTGCCTCTCCCCTACTGTGTCTCTCTCTCTCTCTCTCTCTCAAAATAAATAAACTTAAAAATACAAATTGGTTTTTTTTTTTATTTTGGAATTGTTAAGAGTTCTTTACGTTCTGAAGGCGATTCTTTTTTACATTAATTCTGTATCTTTCTACGGTTTGAATTCTTTTGTGTTTGCATCAGCTGAGCAGTCATTCTCTTGGCATTTCCGAGCGTACTCTGGTATCTTCTGCAGATGGAGAGCCTTATCACGTCTCTTCTGGTTCTTAGGCCTCAGGTTGTTTTCTCTTGCCCAGCTGCATCAACTGGTACTTAAAATCCAACATTAAAACAGCAGGGGAGAACAGACATCTTCGCCTGGTTCTTGCTTTTGGGCAGGAATGCTTTTAGTTCCCTATTAATTTCAAAACGGGGGCGCTTGGCCGGCTCAGGGGCACGTGACTCTTGATCTCAGGGCTGTTGAGTTCAAGCCCCACGTTGGGGGTAGGGATGACTTAAAAATAAAATCTTTAAAACGTTTTTTCAAAATGGATTATTACCGTTATTTCAGTTTGCTTTATCTGACTATTGCCACTGTACTATCTTTTCTAGCCTCCTTATTAAATATCTTTCCTTTCCACTCTTTCTACCATTTTATAAAAGCAGTTCAGCCTATTTTCAGCACATCTGCTTTATGGATTTTCAGTAATGGCGTGTGTGTGTGCGCGCAGCTCTGTTTTTCTTTAATGCAAAGTCATCAGACGTGCAGGACGCTCCCGCCTTGTTGCTTCCACGATGCCAGTTTCAGTAAATAACGGTTTCTGAAAACAAAAACAAACTTAGGAGGCATCTGGAGGGTGTGCTGGCTGCGAGAGCATTAGTACCGCTTGACTTACGCTTCTTTTGTTACGCAGAAAACATCACTACACAATGGGTACGAAAAATCCAGGAGGAACAGAAAGGATGAATTTGACACAAGGTTTCTAAGAGGCCCGGAAGTTATATTGTGAATTGAATGACACAGTCTTCATTTAAGCTTTGACATTTTTTCCATGTCTCATTGTTTTTAGAAGTAGGAATACATATATATATATATATATATATATATTTTTTTTTTTTTTTTTTAACGTTTATTTATTTTTGAGACAGAGAGAGACAGAGCATGAGTCGGGGAGGGGCAGAGAGAGAGGGAGACTCAGAATCCGAAGCAGGCTCCAGGCTCCGAGCTGTCAGCACAGAGCCCGACGCGGGGCTCGAACTCACGGACCGTGAGATCGTGACCTGAGCCAAAGTTGGACGCTCAACCGACCCAGCCACCCAGGCGCCCCAAGAAGTAGGAATATTTCTTAATGAGATAACGTGTTCCTAAAAAAGTGAGAGGTATATTTTGCGTCAGTTTTTAAACCTGAGTTTCTTGTTAATTGTCACAGTAGAACAAGCCAAGAAAACGTTGCGGGCGGTTAAGATAGTTCCTCGCCACGTGGAAGAACTATTCAGTGAAACAAGTCCCATGGTTAGATACATTTTGGTAAATTTTTTAGTTCTGAAGAGGAAGAAATTCTTCAGTCTTCTAGACGGGGAAAAAAAAGGTTTATGTGTTAGGGATCAAGCATCTGAATGACTCCTTTCATAAAACGAAATGCCGTAAGGCCATGAAGCAGAATTCTGAGAGAATAACAAGGGCTTACAAAACATACTGACATTTACTCTTCTTAAAAATCGACTCTACTATGTATTAGCAACAGGGATAAATCGCAAGGGCATGTTGGGGGGAAAAAAAACCAAGGAGATTCAATATTGAGACAGTTGAAGTTTGCTGTGTACTTTCTTCCATCCCATTTCACCCGTCTACTCCAGAGAGAACCAGCATCCTGAATCTGTTCTCACTCCATTCATAGCTATGCTACTCTATGTATATAAATATATATAAATACAAAAACATATTTCAAATTTTGCAAAGGTATTATTACACGATATGCACTGCTTTACAATCTGTTTTCTATTTTTAATTTTTCCTCCAGCACATGAATTTAAATGCCGTGTGGTATTGCACTGTAACTACACTGCAAAATATTTACCCATTTTCCTGTTCATGAACCTCATAGACATTTTCAGTTTTTGTCAAACAGATTCATGCTTCCACGAATCGTCTCATACGTGTCTCCTTTTGCATGTGTGCAAGAGTGTTTTTTTTTAGGGTAGAGTGTTACATTTAGAAGGCTATGTATTTAGAGGCGCCTGGATGGCTCAGTCGGTTGACTGTCCGACTTTGGCTCAGGTCATGATCTCATGGTTTGTGGGTTCGAGCCCCGCGTCGGGCTCTGTGTTGACAGCTCAGAGCCTGGAGCCTGCTTCAGATTCTCTGTCTCTCCCTTTCTCTCTGCCCCTCCCCTGCTTGCTCTCTCTCAAAAGTAAATAAACATAAAAAAAAAATTAGAAGGCTATGTGTTTAACTTTCATATATCTGATCCTTGTTTGTAGGAGCACAAGTGGATTATGTTTCCTGTTTTATTTCATTTGCTTATTTTCCTTTCGGTCATTATGTTCTTATTTGTCTCCTGAAGTTCTTTCTTTATGTGCTCTAGATTTAATTTCTTTCTTTGTTAAATCCATTGTAATTATCTTCTCCCAGGATGTTCTATCTGCTCATTTTATTTCTGATATATTTTGTTAAACACATTTTAAAAACTGTTTTATCCAAATATAATTCATACACCATACAACCCCCAATTTCAGTGGTACCAGTCAGTGATTTTAGTTTATTAATACAATTGTGCAGCCATCACCATGGTTTTAGAACAGTTCATCATCACTGTTAAATGAAGCTCTGTATACATCAGCACTAACTCCCATCTCCCCTAGTCCTAGGCAACTGTAATCTACTTTCTGTCTCTATTCTGGACATTTCACATAAATGGAATCATACAGTAAGTGGTCTTTTGTTTCTGGCTCCTTTCACCTAGAATCATCTTTTCAAGGTTTATCCGTGTTTTAGCAGTTTTAATACTTTATGCCTTTGACGGTCAAATCCCATTCCACTGTATGGATATACACCACGCTTTGTTTATCCATTCGTTAGTTGACGGACATTTAGATTGCTTCTGGTTTGGGGCTAGTATTAATCACACTGCTATACATATTCGTGTACAAGTCTTTGTGGGAAATAGATTTTTATTTCTCTTGTTAGGCACATTTTAACCTTTTAATGTGGCCAACTTAATGGATCTTTTAAAAAAGTAATTCTTCCCAGTGCCCAGATCACAAAGATATTATCCTATATTTTACTCTCGGCCTCTCACCTTTAGGCCTGTAACCATCTGGATGAGTTGATCTTGTTTTTTTTTTTTTGGGTAGGGAGAGACTGATTTTGTACGTGATGCAATATAGGAATATGAGTCTATTTTTGTGGATTTGGATACCAGGTAGGGTGACCAACTTTCCTGGTTTGCCTGGACTCGTGGGTTTTCTGGGACGTAGGGCTTTTCACTGCTAAAACCGAGACATCTCAGGCAACTGGGTTAAGCTGGTCACCCTAATACCAAGTATCTTGGGGTTTGCTGAGTAGTTTATTCTTTTGTCAAAACCACTTTTGTCCTATGTTTATAGTTTTCTGTATTTCTTTTGTTGTCTTCCATTGGTGTGGAAACTACATGTTGTACTTCTGACTAATGAAGAATACCATTAATTTGGGAAGAAAATGTAACTTTGGTCTAAGTTACTTGGTTTGTCTACCATGCACATGAGATTATTTGTTTATGACTTTGGATTTATACTTCTTTTTTTTTAATATGTGAAATTTATTGTCAAATTGGTTTCCATACAACACCCAGTTGGATTTATACTTTTTATTGTTTGTTCATTTATTTTGGGGGAGAGAGAGTACGAGCAGAGCAGGGACGGAGAAAAGAGAAAGAGAGAGAATCCCAAGCAGGCTCTGCACCGTCGGTGCAGAACCCAGTGTGGGGCTCGAACTCACGAACCGCAAGATCATGACTTGAACTGAAATCAAGAGTCAGACACTTAGCCGACTGAGCCACCCAGGTGCCCCTGTATTGACACTTTTTAACACACAATTAAAGATGACATTTTATAGCTATATTTGATCAGTCTTGTGTCCATGATTGTTACTTGTTTCCCATGACTACCCTCTGGGTTCACTTTTTCTTCCTGACGTATATCCTTCCTTACTTCTTTTAGGGAAGGTCTGAAGGTAGTTGGCTCTCTAGGCCTTTGTATGTCTGAAAATGTCTTATGTTATCCACACTCTTGAATCATAGTTTGACTGACTTTTTCATTACTTTTCTTCCATTCTTTGAAGACACTGCTCTCTTGTATTATTTTAGTCAACATTATAATTAACATACAGTGTTGTATCAGTTTCAGGTGCACAACTGAACAATTCAACACTGTTTCTCATTGCTCTGTTGTCTGTTAAACACACACACAATATGTGCTACGGAAGCGTTGGCTAGGGCGATGATGCCTATGTACGGCTTTATGATTTATTTGCCGTGGCCGGTGCCAGTAGAAGCCTACTCTGGGACCTGTGGCCACCCGCTGTGTCTACTCCATCAGTCCCATACATTGTTCAGGCCATGGTCTCAGCCTTCCGTGTCCCTCTAAAGCAGCAGAGAAGGGAGGGGTGACGGGGTAAATGGGAGTCTCACCCACACCAGGATATCCCTGCACGTCTCTCGCACAATCAGCTTTAATTAGCTCACTGAAACTGATTAGCAGAGTGAAGGCTGGAAGGTGGGGCCTAAACGTAGTCCCTTCACCATTGGCGGGTATCCTCCCTGGATACTCACGTGTGGAGGGTGTGCCACACGTGCTTCTCCTCCGGTTTCCAGCCGAGTCCTTTAGACGCCCCTCGGGGCTGAAGCCTTGCCTTGACCAAGCCAGACCGCTCGGCTCCTGCCAGCCCCATCTCCCCCCATATTCCCACCTGCTGTATAGACCAACCACCCACCACCATGGTTCCATCAGTCCTTGGAGTGTCGTGTTGCCGGCTCCCATCTATCAGATCGGAACTTCCTGGAAGTTAACGCCGGCCCAAATCAAGCAAGAGATCAAACTCTCCTGGACGTTTAATTTCAGCCTCCACTGGCTTTACCCCAATTATAACGGTCCTGTCACTGTTCTCGATCAGTTACACTGTCACCTGGTCGTCTTCTCCACTGGGGAGCGAGGTCTTGGCTCAACATAAATTTACAATAACTTAATTTCCAATAATTTTAATTGCCTAAAGTCAGGCACACATTTGGTGGGCAATAAGCACTTTTCATAGTCACGATTTCAGAAATGCCACCTAAAGTTCCTCGATTTCTAGGTGTAAATTATATACACTTCTCCAGAACTTTAACAGGGACTCAAATGGTCAAGGATATTTTATATTCAAGTTGTGTCTCTCTCTTTTTAAGCAAACGCTGTGTATCTTCCTGTACCAGTAAGTTAGCTTGTGTTTTTACGTTTTTCTCTCTGTTAAGCATAGATTTTGACATTTCTCTTTATTAAAAATTGAAGTTGATAAAAGAGAAGCAGAAGATAAAAATCCATGCTCTCTCTACTTAACCTTTTAGACCCACCGTGACTTCGAACACTTCTACCAAGCCTTTATTACCAAGTAGAGTGCCTGAGTTCATTCCTTTCTAACCATCTAGTTACTGTTTTTGCCCCCAAAGTAATATTTTATCACCAACTGCCTTAGATCATTCTTTAGTTGTTTAACACACTAAACTGATTTCAGGGATTTGAATAGAAAGTCCCTTAAAAGCTAGGATATATGGCCCCTTTGTGTGTGTGTGTGTGTGTGTGTGTGTGTGTATGCATATGTGTGCATGTGTGTATGTATGTGTATATGTGCGTATGTGTGTGTGTATGTGTGTGTGGCTCTGTGTGTAGATGTGTCTGTCTCTGTGTATGTGCGTGTATGTTTATATGCATGTATGTGTGTACATGTCTGTGTGTGCACGCATGTATGCATGCGCATGTATGCGTGTACATGTATGCATATGTGTATGTATGTGCATGTCTCTGTATGTGTGTACATGTATGTGTATATGCATGTGTATGTGTATATGTGTGTCTCTGCATATATATGTGTATGTGTCTGCGTGTATACATGTATGTGCATACATGTGTGCATATATGTGCATGTGTTTATGTGTCTCTGGGTATGTGTGAGTGTACATGTGTCTCTGTGTACGTGTATATATGTGTGTCTGTGTGTCTCTGCGTATATATGTGTGTATATGTCTGTGTATGTACGTATGTGCATATGTGTATGTGTATATGTGTCTGTATGTGTATCTCTGTGTGTATGTGTATGCATATGTGTGTGTGTCTCTATACATGAGTGTGTGTATGTGTGTGTATGTGTCTCTGTCCTTATATATATGTGTATGTGTGTGTATATGTATATATGTGTCTCTGTGTGTGCATGTCTCTGTGTATGTGTATATATGTGTATGTGTCTGTATGTGTGTATATGAGTGTATGTGTGTCTATGTGTCTCTCTGTGTGTATGTGTATATATATGTGTGTCTGTGTCTATGTGTGTGTATGTGTGTGCATATGTGTCTATGTCTGTCTGTATATATATGTATCTCTGTGCGTATGTATGTATATGCATGTGTGTCCCTGTGTGTATGTATGTGTCCCTGTGTGTATATATGTGTGTGTATGTGTATATATGTGCGTGTCTCTGTGTGTATATGTGTGTGTGTCTCTGTGTGTGTGTGTCTGTGTCCCTGTGTCTCTGTGTGTACGTATGTGTGTCTGTGTGTGTGTATGTGTCCCTGTGTGTATATATGTGTGTGTCTCTGTGTGTATATGTGTCTGTGTCTCTGTGTGCATGTGTTTGTGTCCCTGTGTGTCTGTATATGTGTGTGTGTGTGTGTGCACATGTGTCTATGTGTATGTGTGTGTGTGTGTCTATATGTATGTATCTCTGTGTGTATGTATGTGTCTCTGTGTGTATGTGTCTATATGTGTATAGGGGTGTGTACGTGTATGTGCATGTGTGAATGTGTTTATGTATCTCGGTGTGTATGTGTGTGTATATGTGAGTATGTGTATGTGTCCCTGTGTGTATGTATGTACCTGTATATGTGTGCATATGTGTGTGTCTGTGTATGTATGTGTCCCTGTGTGTATATATGTGCGTGTCTGTGTGTATATGTGTCTGTGTCTTTGTGTGTGTATGTGTATATATGTGTGTGTCTGTGTGTGTATATGTGTGTGTATGTGTCTCTCTGTGTGTGTGTCTGTGTCCCTGTGTGTCTGTGTCTCTGTGTGTACGTATGTGTGTGTGTGTGTGTGTGTGTATGTGTCCCTGTGTGTATATATGTGTGTGTCTCTGTGTGTATATGTGTGTGTCTGTGTCCCTATGTGTCTGTGTGTGTGTGTCTGTGTCTCTGTGTGTGCATCTGTGCGTGTGTATGTGTCCCTGTGTGTATATATGTGTGTGTGTGTGTCCCTGGGTATATATGTGTGTGTATGTGTATATATGTGTGTGTATGTGTATATATGTGTGTGTCTCTGTGTGTGTGTGCCTGTGTCTCTGTGTATGCGTCTGTGTGTGCGTCTGTGTCATGTGTATATGTGTGTGTATGTGTATATATGTGTGTGTCTCTGTGTGTATGTGTGTGTGTCTGTGTCTTTCTGTGTGTCTGTCTGTGTCTCTGTGTGTGCGTATGTGCGTCTGTGTGTGTGTATGTGTCCCTGTGTGTATATATGTGTGTCTCTGTGTGTGTGTGTGTGTCTGTGTCCCTGTGTGTCTGTGTCTCTGTGTGTGCGTCTGTGCGTGTGTGTCTGTGTCCCTGTGTGTCTGTGTCTCTGTGTGTACGTATGTGTGTCTGTGTGTGTATGTGTCCCTGTGTGTATATATGTGTGTGTCTCTGTGTGTATATGTGTGTGTGTGTGTCTCTGTGTGTGTGTGTGTCTCTGTGTGTGCGTCTGTGCGTGTGTATGTGTCCCCGTGTGTATATATGTGTGTGTCTGTGTCTCTGTGTGTGTGTCTGTGTCCCTGTGTGTATATATGTGTGTGTATGTGTATATATGTGTGTGTCTCTGTGTGTCCCTGTGTGTGTGTGTCTGTGTCTCTGTGTATGCGTCTGTGTGTGCGTCTGTGTCCCTGTGTGTATATGTGTGTATGTGTATATATGTGTGTGTCTCTGTGTGTATGTGTGTGTCTGTGTCTCTCTGTGTGTCTGTGTCTCTGTGTGTGCGTATGTGTGTCTGTGTGTGTGTCTGTGTCCCTGTGTGTATATATGTATCTGTGTCTCTGTGTGTGTGTGTCTGTGTCTCTGTGTGTGTGTCTGTGTCTCTGTGTGTGTATGTCTGTGTCCCTGTGTGTCTGTGTGTGTGTGTGTGTCTCTGTGTGTGCGTCTGTGCGTGTGTCTGTGTCTCTGCGTATGCGTCTGTGTGTGCGTCTGTGTCGTGTGTATATGTGTGTGTATGTGTATATATGTGTGTGTCTCTGTGTGTATGTGTGTGTGTCTGTGTCTCTGTGTGTCTGTCTGTGTCTGTGTGTGCATATGTGTGTCTGTGTGTATGTGTCCCTGTGTGTATATATGTGTCTGTGTCTCTGTGTGTGTGTGTCTGTGTCTCTGTGTGTGTGTCTGTGTCTCTGTGTGTGTATGTCTGTGTCCCTGTGTGTCTGTGTGTGTGTCTGTGTCTCTGTGTGTGCGTCTGTGCGTGTGTGTCTGTGTCTCTGTGTATGCGTCTGTGTGTGCGTCTGTGTCGTGTGTATATGTGTGTGTGTATGTATATATATGTGTGTGTCTCTGTGTGTATGTGTGTGTGTCTGTGTCTCTCTGTGTGTCTGTCTGTGTCTCTGTGTGTGCATATGTGTGTGTCTGTGTATGTATGTGTCCCTGTGTGTATATATGTGTCTGTGTCTCTGTGTGTGTGTGTCTGTGTCTCTGTGTGTGCGTCTGTGCGTGTGTGTCTGTCGTCCTTCGGAGATCCCGTATCAGCGGCCGGCACGCAGTGGTGTTTGCACAGCTCGTCTAGAGGGAATCGCAAGCTGGCACTACTCAGGGGCGCCCCCTCCCGGTCGGCGTAGTGACGACAGGGGCCCAGGGCTTACCAGGAACAGCTACAGCAGCAGCACCAGCAGAAGCAGCAGGCGTTGGAGCCGCGGCTCCCCGCTCCGTGCTGGCCCGGCGCGGGGCCGGTGGTCTCCTGGGCCGCGGGCATCTGCCGTTTCCGCACCTCCGTCCGCTCGGATCCCACGGGCTGCAACAGCGCAAGGAGAAGGGGAGGGGGCGGTTACCGCCACACAAGGCCAGGGAGTCCGCTGTGTGGACCGCTGAGAAGAGGCACTGTGTCTCTGCCCGCGTCATCTCCGCTAATTCTGGCCAAACCTGCTGCTTTTAATCCGTGAGTATCGCCAGCATTCACGCATGTCTAGCACCTGCCAAGCTCTGTGAAGAGACGGATGAGTGGAGGGTCCCCGCCCTAACGCCCCCGGGTCAGTGGGGGGCGTCGGACGAACACGCACATCACCTACGTGACCACGTGGCGGCGGGGTCTACGAGGAGGAGCATTTCTCAGCCTGGGCGGTTCCTCCGGGCTGAACCACAGGGGCGCAGCCACCGCCGACAGCTGAGCTCCGGATGCCCACGAGGCCAGAACACGGACGCGGGAGGAAGCCAGGGTGAGATGTCAGGCATGCTACCCAGGCAGGAGGAGGAATTGTCCCAAGAGGGAGGCCACAAGTCCTGAGACCCCACTGACAGTCAAGTCTTAACTCGCTGCGAAACCTTGAAGAAGCTACCCCCCCCCCCCCTTGGGTATGCGCAAAGCCCTGGGCCTCTGCCTGCTAGTGAGTGTTGCGCAACGATTCCCAGGAAGCAAGGGAGGGCCGTGGCCTGTGGCCCGCTCTGACCTATCCTGGCATCTGCAGGGACGGTCTCCTTGGCCCACCTCAGTGGAGATCAGGCCACTGTAGGCGAGGTCTATGCCCCTCAACCTCTCCTCTTCCCGAGGACCACAAGAATGGTTGAAGGAGACGCGCAAAACAAGCGGCGGAAGAATGAGAAATTGCTGAGTGCGCTTCTGCGTTTGACACTATCATTCAATTGTTGGTGAAGTAAGAAGCAAAAAAAATACCAAAGCTACATTCAAGAACCTTAAATAGGGGGCGCCTGGGTGGCTCAGTCGGTTAAGCGTCCGACTTCGGCTCAGGTCATGATCTCGCGGTCTGTGGGTTCGAGCCCCGCGTCGGGCTCTGTGCTGACCGCTCAGAGCCTGGAGCCTGTTTCAGATTCTATGTCTCCCTCTTCCTCTGACCCTTCCCTGTTCATCCTCTCTCTGTCTCAAAAATGAATAAATGTTAAAAAAAAATTAAAAAAAAAAAGAACCTTAAATAGGCCTTTGGGATTAAATTCTGCATGTGTTACTCTACTCCAACACTAGATTTCTCTCTTCCTACTGTGACCTATTCTTATATTCTGTTGAACTTTGTCTTAATTATCATAGTTCCAGTGTATGTTTTTACACTGGGGAGGTGAAGTTCTCTTCATGACTTACAAAAAAATTGTTTCTGGCTATTCAGGTCTTTTTTCATCCAGTTGAATTTTGGAATCAGCTTTTCAGAGTCCAGAAATACCATGTTGGGGTTTTAATCAGGACCACACTGAACTTATAGATTTATGGGAAGTGACATCTGCGGTAAAGTAGGCTTCATGCCCAGTGCAGAGCCCAACTTGGGGGGCTTGAACTCACAACCCTGAAATCGAGACCTGAGCTGAGATCAAGAGTTGGTCAGTCCACCGACTGAGCCACCCAGGCGCCGTGGTAATTGTTATTTTCTAAGAGATACTGATGCAACTTGCCTCATTAAAAAAAAAAAAAAAAAAATTCCCAATAGCTTCCCAGAAGAAGAAAGGATTATGACATGGTAATGTCAGTAAGTTTCAAGGGACTATGTTTCCAACATCTGCCAACACTGGGTCTCCCCAATCAGTACCTGAAATATTTGTTCATTTAGAGCCCGTCTTCTGTATATTTTAAAGGCTTTCCTCCAATAAGTCGTGCATATTTTTGACAGGTTTATTTTGAGTATGTTACAGATCAGTTTTTGCTGCTGTTGTAAACAGAAAGCTTCTAAATAGTTATTTTGGTGCATAGGAAGGCTAAGTGTTCTATACCTGCCTTCCTGCTGAATTCTCTTATGAATTCTAGTATTCTTATGAATTCTTTCTACTGATTCTCTTGGGTTTCCTAGTTGGATGATTATACTGTCTATAAATAGTCACACTTGCCTGTTTACTTTCTGTACCTTTCCAAGTACAAGCATCTTTCCTCTCCTTGGTCTTATTTCACTGGCCAGGAGTTTCCATAAATATTGAAAGTAGCAGTATTATTAGGTAACTTTGTCTTCTTTAATTTTTAAAAATGTTTTATTATTTATTTTTGAGAGAGAGAGCGAGAGAGCGAGAGACAGAGCATGAGCTGGGGAGACACAGAGTCTGAAGCAGGCTCCAGGCTCTGAGCCGTCAGCAAGAGCCCGATGCGGGGCTCGAACCCAGGAACCGTGAGATCATGACCTGAGCCAAAGTCGGACGCTTAACCGACTGAGCCTTCCAGGCACCCCACCTTTGTCTTCTTTAATGACAGCCCTTTGCCCATATGTGTCATGTGTGCTGGGGGTTTCGGGGAGAAGATAACTTCAAGGATTGAAGCAAACTTCCTTCTATCATTTACATAGTACAACATAAGTTGTGCCTGCCTATCTTATTAGTTAACATGTTTCATTTGTTTGTACATGCCTCATTTGTTAAATCTAGGGAAGACTTTTAACGATTTAGTGAGCAAACGCCGAGAGAACATCATCTGGTCGCTCGTGGCTAAATACAGTCTTTAGAAATCAAAGGCAAATGTCATCGAAGTCTGTTACACGTTTTTGAAAACAGCTTTATTGAGGTGTAACAGACATACAGCCTGCACATGTTTAAGGGATAGAATTGTAAGTTTTGGCATGTACATGCCTGTGAAACCGCCACCACAGCCCAGACCACATTATCAACTGCAACCTTCCTCACACCCCGTGGGCGTCCCTCCCTCTGGCCCCTCTCTCCTGCTCCTGACCATCACTCACCTTTCTCCCACCATATGCCAATTTGCATTTTCAAACAATTGTATACAAATGGAATATTTTTCGTCCGGATTCTTTCTATCAGCATAACTATTCTGCGATGGGTTATGTGTATCAATCATTCATTCCTTTTGTAAAAATTTCTGAGCAGTATTCCATTGTCTAGAGGTACACAATTTGCTCATCCATGTACCTACTGCTGGACTTTTGTCCTATATATATGACATTGTCTTCTTTTAAAAAATTTTTTTAATGTTTATTATTTTGCTTTTAAAAAAAATTTTTTTTTTCAACGTTTTTTATTTATTTTTGGGACAGAGAGAGACAGAGCATGAACGGGGGAGGGGCAGAGAGAGAGGGAGACACAGAATCAGAAACAGGCTCCAGGCTCCGAGCCATCAGCCCAGAGCCCGACGCGGGGCTCGAACTCACGGACCGCGAGATCGTGACCTGGCTGAAGTCGGACGCTTAACCGACTGCGCCACCCAGGCGCCCCGACATTGTCTTCTTTTGAACATGGAAGTCTTTCATCAGACAAGATGAGATGTGTATGTTGCTGAGCTGATATTAAAATTTACAGCATGGGGTTCAGTTGGAACATGTTTCTAGTTTGTTCTTCCACATTGAATAATACTTGATGATTATGTTCTTTTAGTATTTCTATTGGACTAGTCATGGTTGTTAACCATTTTCCTAACTTATAATTCCTTTCTTTTCTCAGTGTTCCACATTTCAATTCGTCTTTGTGGCTTCAACTTGGTCTCATAATCTATTTAATTTTTCCTCCATTTAACGTTAGAATCTCTTGTATGGTTTCTTGGAAACCTTACATGTGGTTCGGTAATTTTGACATCTTGAATCACTTAAAGCTTTGGATAAACAAGAAATATATGCTATTCCTATAAGATCTACAAATGACCTATGCCCTCTTAGCTCCAAAATTTCTAGATGAATAGCTGATGATGAATGATGGTTCAATAATTTTGACATCTTGAATCACTTAAAGCTTTGGATAAACAAGAAATATATGCTATTCCTATAAGATCTACGAATGCCCTATCCCCTCTTAGCTCCAAAATTTCTAGATGAATGGTTGATGATGAATGATGAAATCCTGGGTGAATGGTTTTCACTCGATTACTAGACGCTGGCGTGTCGGGTGGAGGGAGCAGTTAACCTTGACGATTTATGCCCTGCTGAGCCGTGGGGGAAGAGGAGAGTGTGAGAAAAAGCAAACAATGCTAATAAAATCTGAATGTTAAGGATCAGCAACATGTCGATAATTGTTGAAGTTGTGTCATTAACACGTGGACTGTGTTATACCTTCCTCTCTACGTTTCAGTAGGCGTGAGAATTTTCTTTAATAATGTATTCTTCAAATTTAAAATGTTGAGTTCTATCACAGTTACAAACCTATTGCGAATATGAATCTATTAAGAATATGAATTTCCATGTGCTCGCTTTGGCAGCACATATACTAAGAATATGAATTTCCTCCTCTGAATAGTTGATGAAGTAAATTAAATTAAAGAATTTCTTAATTTTGAATCACCCTTCCCTTACTAAGTGAACTCTTCTTGGGTCTAAAAGATGGTTACTCTTATATTATACTGCTGAAATGGATTAGGTTAATATTTTATAAGGGATTTAAAAAAATCTATCTATCTATCTATCTATCTATCTTTATTAGGAAATTATCTTCGTCCTGACAATTTCCAGTTTGCCTGTAAAATTACTGGAATCTTGTAAGAGTGGCTGGTTGACTATGTCTGCAATTTCTTCTCTGACTTCTGTTCTTCTTCAGCTTCTTTCTTTGAGCATCAAACACATGAATTAAATGGATTCGACCTATTTACAAGATTTTTAAAATAAACCATGGGTATGAATTAGCTCAGCCAGTCTTTCATATGACGACATATGGTCTGATCGGCCAAACTAGCTTCATGGATCTTTTTTCCTTTGCCTGCATCGTATCTGTGGCAGGACTCTGTACACATTTCGTTTCCATTTGTTCTTCCCAACTAACATGGAATCAGCGCTTCTTCATCATGGCTACTGTCTTCTTCTTTTGGTAGGTGCCTGGTATAGACTGCTGGGCATCACTTCAGTGTCTGTTTGGGAGACTCAAGCATAGCACAGGCATAATGCCCCAGTAGCTGGCTGCCTTTGCCTGAGGAGTTCTATGAGTGCAAGACCAATGTCAGTGACCTCAGATGCTTTATTCTATCATTTATGGCATTTCCTCAGCCTGAGGAAATGGGAATAACACGGGTTGGCAATTTATTAAATATTTAGATCTTAACCAAAGGATAATCCTACTCAAACATGGCTTTTCCAAATTCCCAGGAACCTGGCATTTAAGAGAATTCCTTCAAAGTTCAAGTAAAAGCCAAGGCAAACTCTTAATGTTGACCACAGTCTTTCAGTAATTTGGGATAAAAAGACGTATCTTAGAAAAAAATTTTAACCTACCCATAATTAGCTCAGGAAGGTTATTTCTTATTTTCTGGTAAACTTAAGCCTGGTGGTTGGATTCCATTAATAGCTGCTTATTTCCATTATACTTTCCAACCTCTGAGAACAGCCATTTCTTGAACTGCATGTTGGGAATATGATGACACATCAAGTATTATATGACAACAGTCTTATCTCTAAGGCCTAAGACCCGAGCTCCTGTTAGAATCATGGACAACGGTTGGGGTGCCTGAGTGGCTCAGTCGGTTGAGCATCCGACTTTGGCTCAGGTCATGATCTCACTGCTTGTGGGTTCGAGCCCCACGTTGGGCTCTGTGCTGACAGCTCAGAGCCTGGAGCCTACTTCGGATTCTGGGTCTCCCTCTCTCTGCCCCTCCCCTGCTCATACCCTGTCTCTCTCTCTCTCTCTCAAAAATAAACATAAAAAAAAAAAAAAGAATCATGGGCAAGGATACAGATTCATAGACAAGATCCCAGTGAAGGAGAACCAAGCACCTTAAGGGACATAAATTCAAAACCATCCTGAGCAATTCGTAGAAAATGATCCTACCATCAGGGGACAGTTCAGGCCCTTAAAGAGTTAAACCAATATACAAGGAAACTTGAGAGGACTAAGTCCCATGAAGGCAACCCCAATCCCAAATCCATCTATATAGCCTCTGAGTTCCTTTTTCTATCACAAACCTTGGCTCTTGAAGTATGTTCCCTCTGGGCAAGTACCCCTCTGTAGATCACACGTGAAAATTAATAAAGGGAAACCTCACTAAAATCGAGTCAGGGGACCAGAAGGGGGAGCTCTCACCCCTCATGGCTCAGTGTCAATTACAGCAAGCAATTACAGACCCCGACAGAAGACTCCTTAACAGGAAAGAATCATCAATTACAGGCCACAACAGGAATAGATACACATTGCATCTCCTACAAGAAACTGACGACCCCAGCAACTCAGCCAATGGGAAACCATCATCACCATGAACTCTTGCTTTTCTCAAATGTGTAGATTTTCAAAACAACCCCTCCCCCAACTTCCTCCTCCTCCATAAAATAACATTATTCTCCTTTGTTGGACTAGCCTATGGTTTTTTGCCGTGGCTTGCCGGTCCTGCATTGCAATTTTCTGCTATTCTCGAATAAACCTGTTTTTTGCTGGTAAAAGAACTTTTACTTTTATCACGGTAAATGTCCTTAATTTCTGCTTTCATTTCTACTATTCTTTATTTATCTACTTGCTTGAAAACTATTTTGTCAGTTTTCTCCTCACCTCTGGCACTAAATTCGTAGTTCGTTTATTTTCAGTCATTGCTGTTTTCTAATTAATGCATTTTGGGCTACACATTTTTATCCAATTACTGCTTTGATCATAGCCATGAGTTTTGATGTGTGGCACTACTGTTGAATTCTAAAGAGCTCAAATCTAATTTCAGCTCAGATTATTTTTATCCAAGGTTTTTAGAAGTTTATGTAAAAAAATTTTTTTAAATGTTTATTTTTGAGAGAGAGAGTACAAGTGGGGGAGGGGCAGAGAGAGAGGGAGACACAGAATCCAAAGCAGGTTCTAGGCTCTGAGTCATCAGCACAGAGCCCGATGCAGGGCTCGAACTCACAAACTGTCAGATCACGACCTGAGCCGAAGTCAGACGCGTAACCGACTGAGCCACCCAGATCCCCCTTAAAAATAAACTTCTGAGGGGCGCCTGGGTGGCTCAGTCGGTTACGCGTCTGACATTGGCTCAGGTCATGATCTCGTGGTGAGTTCGAGCCTTGCATCGAGCCCTGTGTTGGGCTCTGTGCTGACAGCTCAGGGCTTGGAGCCTGCTTGGGATTCTGTCTCCCTCTTTCTCTGCCCTTCCCCTGCTCACACTGTGTCCTACTGTCTCTCTCTGAAAAATAAACATTAAAAAAATTTTACAAGTTTATTTTTAGTTTCTTGACTAGCCTGTCACTAGCGTCTGTATATTTTTTGCACTGATTAGAAAATGTAGCCTGACTTTACGACTTCTGAATATATTGAGATTTTGGGGTAATCTTCTTCGAAGTTTAAAAAGAGGTAGCTTTACTTACCTACGGTTTTGCATTTTTCAGAATATCATGTAAACGAGATGATACAGTGTGTAGCCACCTCTAGAATTTTCCATTCGTTTTCCGGGATCATAATGGATGCAAGAACCTATCAGTCTGGGCACTTGCGCCACAGCGGGAATGGGGCGGACACAGCACAGGACACTCGTCCTCGTGACTAACAACTCCATCATTCCCGCGACGCTTTTGTTATCCTATGTTGCAGAAGTAACCGATTTGAGTTTTGCCTTTTCTCTGCCTTCACACTGAAGAAGCTACTAATGAAGTCAAAACGGGGTGGGAGGAGAAGGCAGAGAACTATTTCTGGTATTTTATCGCTTTAGGAATTCCAAGTACACCAACCCTACTAGGTCATAGGTTTGGACTACAAACAAGCATGAGACCCCTTTTGCACTAACCACACCGGCACACTCACCAATTGTGCCTTCTTTCCTGTCATGCCCTATACCTGCCTTCCCCGATATTTTTTTCGAGCCTGTTCAAGCGACTGGAACAAAGCTCCCTTCCTCAGGAGCCACTTCTGGTCATTTAACTTCCACTGCTCGCTGAGCTCCCACGGACGGTGGCGCTGAGATGCATGAAAAGAATGGCGGTGATAACTCCAGGAACATTCTCCGTGCTGCAGCCTTAAGAGAGACTCTCGTTTCCTTGTTCTCTGCAGTAACATTTCTGAGTACTTAGCAGAATTTGCTCCTGATTTTTACCCTTCTTTTGGTCTTCCTGCCTTTTAAGTTTCCCCAGTCTGGAAAAGCTTTTTTCTAACATTATTTTGCCCTCGATGCAGGATGGGTTTTCACAGATACCACCTTTCCTCGTATAGTCTACACCTCGATCCTGACATGCGGGGCAAGCACACCCAGGGCGCGCTCGATACGTGGCGCAGGGCTGAGTGTCAGCCTCTCGCAGGTTCTGCAAATGTGTGTTCTTCAGGTCGGGTGCTCACCGTAGGGTGGGGGCAGTGGAGGGAGCTAGGACCCAGGACCCTCTCAGACGGTGCCTAACTTCTGAAGAACTAGAAGGATTCAAGTGAACGGGCTGGGGAAAGGGAACTGGTAAAAGTCCTTACACGCGTTGGAGGGAGGTGCAACTCTGGTGTGATGGGTTCCGGGCTTCTGGGACCTGAAAGGGGCTATTTCTGAAGGTGTTTGGCTTTGAGTGGGGTTAAACCCCATGGGATGTCTCTTTCATTCAAGGATCTGTACCATGGGGGCATCTGGGGGGCGCCTGGGTGGCTCAGACTCTTGACTTCACCTCAGGTCATGATCTCACGATTTGTGAATTTCAAGCCCCGCCTCGGGCTAACAGCGTGGAGCCTGCTTGGGACTCTGTCTCCCTCTCTCTCTGCTTCTCCCCTGCTCATGCTCTGTCTCTCCCTCAAGGTACATAAATAAACTTAAATAAACCCCAAAGAATCTACCCCATGAAGTTCAAAAAACAGACCAACTGAAATCAGCAGGGTCCATTTTACTACTCAGCTCTCCCTGGGGTTAGCTTAGCTGCTTAGTCTGAAAACAGCAACAGGTGAACGCGGCTTTCTCTGAGTCACACGGTCCAAGCGGTAACACCGGATCACCTGATGCTAAGTAAGTCACGACCAGGCCCACTGCCCGTCAAAGGCTTCCACCCGTTATTACTAGCTACTGGGAAAGAAGCTGAACCCAGGTCAACAGTGATGTTTCTGTTTTCTTTAGCTGGATCCTGAGATAAACCAATTTCAAGTCTGAGGGAATGGCGGCACATTGCCCTGTGGTACAGTCATCACCACAAAGAAGTCCAACTCATTCTAGCTCATGCAAGATTAACGAAGAGCTGGAAGCTACTTGCGCTGACTTCAACATGGTCAAATGGACCAAAACTCCAACCAGAGCTGTGTCTTCTATTTTATATGACCCAGAGAGCTAACAGTTTTTAGTAGCTCATGGGTTTTGGTGGGAGATCTGAACTCTTCCTCTGTGTAAAACTATGAGCTTTCAAAAATTTCTGTCTTGGTTTTATTGTCTGAATGATTTGGGGGCTATTTTAAGACTAAACCGGCTCATTGTTCTAGAAGGGGAAGTCAACTGAAAGCGTACTCATAACAATAGACATTTTAGAACTACAATTACTTCCAGATGGATGCTTACACATGTCCTCACCTCTTAAAAAAAGTACTTAAGTATGTTACCATCTGTTTTGCAGTGACTTTGAATGGAAATCTTTACTCTTCTGTTTAAATAGCTGCGGCCAAGTTTAAGACTACAATAGTCATGTCTTTCGCTTCTTTTCTGTTGTTACTAAATGAACATATTGTGTAACTCAACTTTTATGATGGCTTTTGGGAAATATTAGAAGTAGTAAGAGTATGATCTGAAGGAAATTAATCAATTATGCACGTTTTAAGTTGTTCTTTCTTAATGCCAACCAACAGTTGAAGAACATCTTGCGAGTACTGATTGAAATCTTCATCCTGGGCTTTCCTTATCCCAGGAGACCATGGGAATTTCTCAAGGAGATTGTAGATGGGTGCATTCCCCATGATAACTTAGCCCAGAGGCACCTCTCAAAGTACTGAATGTGAATTGAAATGCTTGTGGGGCTGCTTTGGGGAATCTTCAAATCATTAAAGAATGTGTCAGTCAGTCATTAATGGTGCGCATGAGAACTTCTGCCAGCTTTTTAGTGTTTCTCAGCAAGGAAGAGGCCCTCTAACAAGAATTTATGAACAATCACTGCAAATTACAGGGGAAAAAAAAGGACAACATATTTGCAACATGGAAAAATTAATGCCTACATTCGAACTTACTTCAACGGACAAACCTACCCATGGTCTCCCTCTTCCCGTCTCGATAGCAACGCTGTTGTCTCTCCAGTTCTCTACGAAAGCTTGAAGTCACCCTCCACCGCTCCCAGTCACAACTCCTGGCAAAGCCAAATGAAGTCTGTCCCCAGGATGCCTTTCACCTCCACCCCCCACTACTTCTCCGTGTGCCTTAGGTAACGTCTCCAGCCTTGGATTATGAAGGAAGTCTCTGCCCTCCATTCTGGCCTTGGCTCACTAGAAAAAGGGTAAAATTCTGGAAGGAGCTATGAGAGAGTCGTCATTGCCCTTCCTCCCTCTATGGTCTTTCTTTTTTACTCCTTCTGAGACACCATTTTAGGTGGTACTTGGTAGGGAAGGAGTTGACTTTGCGATGAGTGTGCTTTTGCTTGGGAGATACATTTTCATTTTGGATAGCTGGGAAGGTGAGGCTGGGGGAGCAGCAAAGCAGAGGTTATCGGGGGCACCTGGCTGGCTGTCAGAAGAGTGTGTGAACTCTTGATCTCAGGGTCGTGAGTTTGAGCTCCATGTTGGGCATAGAGATTACTTAAAAAAAAGAAAAGAATAGGTTTTCTTTTTTTCTCTTTTTTAATGTTTATTTATTTTTGAGAGAGAGAGAGAGAGAGCGCAAAGGAGGAGGAGCAGAGAGAGAGGGAGGCACAGAATCTGAAGAAGGCACCAGGCTCTGAGCTGTCAGCACAGAGCCCGATGCGGGGCTCGAACTTATGAACCACAAGATCATGACCTGAGCTGAAGTTGGACGCTGAACCGACTGAGCCACCCAGGCGCCCCAAGAACAGGTTTAAGGGAAGCAGCATGGACAGTGCTAGGTCATCAGGGTTAGAAACCTGACAAATACCAAGGGCAGAAACTGGGCAGGACTATGGTCTGCTTCTCGTAGTTTCTTGTCTGTTTTGTTGCAGGGACCTAACTGCTGTGGAAGGTGGCTGGCTGGAGAGCTGATGTAGTCAAGATACAGTTAATATGAATTCTGGGGCTATGTTAGCTAGCATTCCAGATTAGTCAAATTTGACACACTTTTCTAAACTGGTATTTCTTTTCCTGTAACAATTGTTGGGTGTCTCATCTGTTCACCATACCCAAACATTTTAAAAAGGAACCTACATCAAAACATCAATATAGTGTTTTTTTCCATGATGGTGGAATAGGAGTGCCTAGCATATAGGAGGCACTAGAAATAATAGATGCAAAATATATGGACATACCTATATGAACATACATACATGCACGTGCACACACACACACGCACAATATTGATAGCACAATGGCTCCATAAATTAACCTGCCCATTTTCATTTAGAGGAAAATTAATTCCCAATGTATGAACAGATTCCACCTGATCCCTCTGCCAAAAATATAAAAATCAGGGGCTCTTCGGTGGCTCAGTCAGTTAAAGCAACTGACCGTGGCTCAGGTCATGATCTCATGGTTCGTGAGTTCAAGCCCCGCATTGGGCTCTCTGCTCTGAGAACAGAGCCCGCTTTGGCTCCTCTGTCCCCCTCCCTCTCTGCTCCTTCCCCTCCCCCTCAAATAAAAATACAAACATTTAAAAACCATAAAAATCAGTCATTTCTGGGGGTGCCTGGGTGGATCACTTGGTTAAGCCTCCAACTCTTGTTTCGGCTCCGGTCATGATCTCACTTGTGAGTTCAAGCCCCGAGTCGGGCTCTGTGCTGACAGCGTGGAGTCTGCTCGGGATTCTCTTTCTCCCTCTCTCTCTCTGCCCCTTCCGCTACTTGCTCTCTCGCTCTCACTCAAAATAAATAAACTTTGAAAAACCAGTCATTTTTGTTTTGACATTTAAAAGTTTAGCTTTTTCTTCATTTTCACAGCAAGGTCCCTAATGTAATAGTCAGTGTAACGATACCATTGCAGACACAGCCCGGAACAGCTGAAATAAGGAAGAAATACCAAGTGATGGTGGTCACATTGCCGACGGGAGTGCAAACTGGCCCGACCACTTTGGAACACTCCCAGAATCCATGAAAGCTGACCGCATGCGCCCCCTCCGTCCCAGCCGCTGCAGTGCTTAGTACACATTCCCCGGAAAGGGTGCACCAAAAGCATGCGTTACTAGGCTACTCTTGGATGCACTATACACAGTAGCCTCAAACTACTCAAATGTCCATCAATGGCGGGATGGCTAGATTGCAGTGTGTGCATCCAATGGAGTATTATTCAGCAATGAGCATGGTCAATCTACAATCACGTCGACACACCCAAGAATCTCACCAACAGGGGCGCCTGGGTGGCTCAGTCGGTTGAGCGTCCGACTTCGGCTCAGGTCATGATCTCACGGTCTGTGAGTTCGAGCCCCGCGTCGGGCTCTGTGCTGACAGCTCTGAGCCTGGAGCCTGCTTCGGATTCTGTGTCTCCCTCTCTCTCTCCCCGTCCCCTGCTCACGCTCTGTCTCTCTCTGTCTCAAAAATAAATAAAAACATTAAAAAAATTAAAAAAAAAAAAAGAATCTCACCAACAACGTGGAGTACGAGGAGCCAGATGGAAAAAGACGGTGCCCTGCGTGGTGCTATTGCAAGAAAATATGAACCCTGGCGAAACCATCCTGTGCGGTCAGGGGTCAGAGCAGGGCTCCGCCTTGGTGAGGACGTTTTTGGGAACTTGCGGTGCGCTGTCGCCACAATCTGGATGCCGGTTACAGGGGTGTGTGCAGGGGGTACATGCCTCAAACCACAGGCGTGCTTTTCTCTCTGTCTGGTATGGTTTTAAAGAAAGCGAGCACGAAAACAGGAAAGCGGAGAAGACACGGGAACGGAAGGAGGGTGGAACAGAGGTTTATAATTATCCTGGGTGTCTGCCACCTGCCAGGGCGTCCTGACTTCCCGCGCCCAGGAGGCTCCAAGCAGGGGAGCGCTCTCGGGAAATCTTCCCAGCGCTAAGAGCGTGCACATGGGCCTGCAGGTGCTGGCTCGCCTCCGCTCGCCTCCGCTCGCCTCCGCACGTGTTCCTCTGTGAGCTACTCTCGCTGCCAGGGGTCTGCCCCATGCTTTCAATGTTTTTGACCCTGATGTCGAAGAAGCAGAGAGCGTTATGGAGGAGGCGTGTTTTAAAACGTGTAAGAGTGCCTGAGATGCTGTCCATTTCACACGGCAGCCCTGCAAAGTTCTTGGCAGAAATCTGGAGTCCAATGAGCGCGATCGCGGCCTTGCACGCGACTTTTGTGTGTGCCGCAGCATCCTGGGGCATTGTCAACAAGACATTGTGAGAAATGGTTGACATCCTTCCTGGCTGCTTCGTTTCACGGTTTCTCAAAGGTGGAAAATATGTCGAGTCTTTGTTTGACGACTTATCAGGGGGATCAGGCAAAGAAAGGGTCAAAAGGTTACAAATACGACCACGTTGTTTGTTTTCAAAGGGTTTTCCTGCTGAGCTGGTCACACTTTTATCGAGCTCCCCCGTGAAGCGGTCCGGGGGTGGGGCTGGGGGGCCGCGGGGTGAGCCTGACCGTCTCTGCCACGGGCGCATGTTCTAGTCAAAGAAGCCGACAAAAACCATGACAGCGAACAGGTAAGAAAACTTCGGGCACGAGATGTGCTACAGGATGCTAAAAGGGTTGACACCCCCCCCCTCCCCCCGCTGTAGCATGATGAGGGTAGTGGCCGGGGAAGGTCTCTGAGAGGGGGACCTGAGACGAGACCAACGATTTGGAGGTAGGCACACAGAAATGTTGGGGGTGCTTCTAAGAAGGAACTGCAAACACGAATGACACTGGCACGTTCCCGGAACACGCAGGAAGGATGGTGAATGATGCAGAGCTGGAAGGCGTTGAGCACACGTGAGTCAGGGGGATGAGAAGGAGCTCAGAGACCAGGGACCTCGGATGTCTCCAAGAGGACTGATGGAGAAGTGCCAGAGTGAGCCAATGGGCCACGGGCGTGGGTTTCGGGACGGGGTTTCGGAGGCGGAGCAGCGGGCGACGGCTGACTCCAGGGATGGTCACATAAGTGAGGGCTGAGGTGTGGGAGAGGAAGAGACTTCTGGAACCGAGAAATTAAGGAGCTGAGAGGCCAGAGGGTGGCACGGGTCATTTACAGGCAAGTTGAAGAGGTCAGGAGTGATGACAGGGCCAGTGTTGGAGAGGAAATGGCACCCAGATGCTGGAGTCTTCTACTCCAGAGCAGGGACCAGAGGCTGCACAGATGGCTGAAAGGGGCAGAAGCAGGCTCCAAGGATATGCTTTTAAAAGAAGTATATGTTCTTTAAAATTGTGGTAAATTTACATAAAATTTATTATTTTCACCATTTTTAAGTGTACACTTCAGTGGCACTACGTACATTCACACTATTGTCCAACCATCTGTCTCCAGAACTTTCTCATCTGCAGCTGAAACTCTGAATTCGTTGAACGCTGACTCCCCGTGCCCACCCACCCCCGGCCCCTGGCCACCACCACGCCACTCTCTGTCTTGAAAGTTCCTCCAATAAGGGGGATCATCCAGGATCTGTGCTTTGGTGTCTGGCTTGTTCCAGTCAGCCTCGGGTCTTCGAGGTTCAGCCATGTTGAAGCACGTGCCGGAACTTAAGAGGTAGGGTTTTGGGGGAAGAATGTTTTGGAAGTGGCCACAGACCCCTGTCTTACTTCTAAGGATGGAGGTAATGGGTACAATTTCAGGGGCGCCTGGGTGGCTCCGTCGGTTAAACACCCGAGTGGGGCTCAGGTCATGATCTCGCGGTGTGTAGGTTCCAGCCCTGCCTCGGGCTCTGTGCTGATGGCTCAGAGCCTGCAGCCTGCTTCAGATTCTGTGTCTCCCTCTCGCTGCCCCTCCCCCACTGCGCATTGCAGAAAAACGGCTGCAATTACCAGGGCCAGGGCGGGAGATGTGCTGTCCGAGAAAGGAGCCAGATTTCAGGGGGAGAAGGGAGACAAGGGCCGTTGAGACACTTGTGAAAAGCTGGGACGTTCTGCGGATGGCACAGTGAGTTCCAGAGAGCACAGCAGATCCACTGAAGCCAGACCACAAGGTGACCACCTCGGTGGGGACCGGGATCAGACACCCGGTGAGCATTCCAGGTTTATTTGGGGAAGGCCTGCAAATCTTGGGCTGGTACTTAAAGAATAGTTGTTGGGGGCACCTGGGTGGCCCAGCTGGTTGAGCATCCAACTTTGTTTTTGTTTTTATTTTTGAGAGAGAGAGAGAGAGAGAGAGAGAGACAGAGCATGAACGGGGGAGGGGCAGAGAGAGAGAGGGAGACACAGAATCGGAAGCAGGCTCCAGGCTCCGAGCTGTCAGCACAGAGCCCGACATGGGGCTCGAACTCATGGACCGTGAGATCATGACCTGAGCCGAAGGGACGCCCCACCGACTGAGCCACCCAGGCTACCCCTGAGCATCCAACTTTTGACGACGGCTCAGGTCATGACCTCACAGTTTGTGAGTTCAAGCCCCACGTCAGGCTCTGCGCTGACGGTGTGGAGCCTGCGTGGGATTGTGTCTCTCCTTCTCTCTGCCCCTCCCTCGCTTCTGCTCTCTCTCTCAAAATAGATAAGTGAACTTAAAAAAAAAAAAAAAAAGAGTAGTCGTTGAAAAATAATGAGCAACTGTTCCAGAACTTCCACAAGTGTGTGTGGTGGCCTGTGGCGTGTTGGGAAGAGAGACCAGGGGGTTTCGAGTCTGAGGCTACTCCTATTCTGACCTTTGCCACGGGTGTGGCCTGGACCCTACTGCGTCATCTTCCCAGGCCTCTGCCTCATCTGCACACCAGCTACCTGGAGATTTACTGAAAGCAGTAGAGAGAGAATGGAGACCAGAGGTCTCTGAAGACTAGACAGTGCCGCTCTAATGCCGTTCTTATTAGCTTAACTTAGTACTGACTGGCATTTAGTGTAACAGAGAGAAGGAGTAATGCGGGAGGGAGGCCTTTAGATTGTGTTCTAAGTTCATAAACAAATCCAGCCTATGCCTTCGTATCCGTATCCACCCAGGTCCCCCCTTATCCAGCCTCAGACACCTGGCACCCGAGCCTTCACAAATCTAGAAACCGAAAATGGCTCCCGCTGCTCGCAGGTGGTAACAGAAGAGCCGAGGGAAGCGGGAGTGGGGAGACCAGAGAAGGGGGGGGGTAGGTGAGTCAGCTTGCCACCAGGAGCTGGGGAGTGCTTCTCGCGGGTTCCCCGGGGAAGGCCGGCGAGGACCTGCCCGAGGCCCGGGCAGGGAGACGGGGTCCGGCCGGGACTCTGCCCCGGTCGGGCCTGGGCCTCGGTTTCCCCACCTGCAAACTGAAGGGGCAAGGTGACCACTAAGCTTTTCTTCTTATCCGAAGATGCTACTCCATCGGTGAGACGTGCAAACGCTGCCTGGTGAAAAAAGCAGGATCCAAAGGATCCAAAGGCCACATACGGCAGGACGCCTTTCAGGGGAAATACCTAACGAAGCTGCAGAAACAGAGGTGGGTCAGCGGTTGCTAGCGGCTGCGGGCGAAAGGGGTGAGTGACAGCTAGGGGGCGTGGGTTTCCTCCTGGGGAATGAGACATTCGGAAACGGATTTATGGAGATTGCCACGCACTCTGAATATATTAAAAGCCATCGAACTGCACACTTTAAATGGGAAAACCATACGGTATGTGCATTACACCCCAATGAGATGGTTTCTAAAATGCCGTTGCCTCACGTAGTCTTGTCACCTGAAACGAATGTAACGTTGTGTCAACTATACTTCAATTAAAAGCTTTTTAATGCTGTTATTTTCTCTTTATATATTTTTTATTTATTTTTTTTTTTATTTAAAAAAAATTTTTTAGGGGCGCCTGGGTGGCGCAGTCGGTTAAGTGTCCGACTTCAGCCAGGTCACGATCTCGCGGTCTGTGAGTTCGAGCCCCGCGTCAGGCTCTGGGCTGATGGCTCGGAGCCTGGAGCCTGTTTCCGATTCTGTGTCTCCCTCTCTCTCTGCCCCTCCCCCGTTCATGCTCTGTCTCTCTCTGTCCCAAAAATAAATAAAAAACGTTGAAAAAAAAATTAAAAAAAAATTTTTTTAACGTTTATTTATTTTTGAGACAGAGCGAGACAGAGCATGAACAGGGGAGGGGCAGAGAGGGAGACACAGACTCCGAAGCAGGCTGCAGGCTCTGAGCCGTCAGCACAGAGCCCGACCCGGGGCTCGAACCTCCGAACCATGAGATCGTGACCTGCGCCGAAGTTGGGCGCTTAACCGACGGAGCCACCCAGGTGCCCCCCTAAAATGCTGTTACTTTAATGGACTTTAAAGGCAGTCTGTGGGACTGCAGGCGTCCAAAAGAGCAAAAGCACTGGCTGTGAGTTCGATCCTGGCGCTAAGGTCGTGAGCTGACCCAAGTCATTTGCCCGCTGGCCAGTCCCACCTGCTGTTTGACAGAGGTAACTTGCCCCGGGCCTGGTATTTAATCCGAGCTGTTAATCTGGTTAGGTGTGACAAAGCAATTCCCTGGCTTAGAGCCCAGACACATCAGAAAAGGAAAGAAAAATACCCAGAGGAGAAAAATAGGAGGGAGAACCCTGGTGGGGAACAGCAGCTGCCGTGTGCGGGGGGCAGGGGAACCGGGTACAGGCGAAGAACGCGGGCTCCGAAGTGGCCAGGGGGAGAGGGATATAGGGCACAGAGGGATACACAGCACTGGGTGGGGTCGGCACGGGGACTGGCAGCCCGGTTCTGGAAGGAAACGCTACATCCATAGCCCAGAGCTGTGTGCGGTTGCTAATATTTAGAGGTCTTTTTTTAATGTTTATTTTCTATCTTTGGCGGGGGGTGGGAGGGAAGGGCAGAGAGAGACAGGGGAACAGAGGATCCGAAGCAGGCTCTTCTGACAGCAGCGAGCCTCATGGGGGATGGGGTGGGGTGGGTGGGCGGGGGGGTCTTGAACTCAGGAACTGTGAGATCATGACCTGAGCCAAAGTCAGACGCTTCACACACTTGGAATTTGTTAAAGTCTGTATTTGAGGAAAAAAAAAAAAAAAAAAGAGAGAAGAAGGTGCCATGAAAATACTTCCCCAAACATCATGTTACAGTGGGAAATTCAAAAGAACGTGCCAGTCACATTCTGTGGCAGCATTTCAGGGCTCGCTTTTACACGGAGGGGGGTTGGTACAAAGATCAGGAATGCAAGCTGTTTCCTTGGTTGAAAGCACAAGCGCTCTTGACTATTACGCTCGCCGTCTTTCCTACGTGCAGCAGCGGAGGAGTGGTTCCCAGAGTGCACGTGCAGAAACAGAAAGGCATAAAGCTTCACTGGTTACATTTCGGATTGTATTTAACGGAGAAGACAGTGCGGAAGTGCAATTCGTGCCACATCGGCCCTCGCTGTTCCGTCTTCTGCCTACCACCCCCCTCTCTGGTTTTGACGGCCGACTAAATCTAGAGCCCAGAGGGTATCGTGTATTGTATTGTACGTGCCTCCACGTAACCCCAAGAATGTGAATCGAAATTCGGTGTGGATTCAAATCCTCCACGCACTCACTCAGGGCTGTTAAGAACGAAGCCAGTTTCTTCTGTGGTCCTGAGGGGATACAAGGAACATATCCTCCCAACAAGAAAAAGGACAAAGCCCCTCTCTGCTCCCCTAATTGCCACCCCTGCCCCATTCCTCGCCATACTCGGATTCCCTTCAATACTAGGACGAGGGTTTGGGAACATCTGGTCTCCTCAGAAACGTGTCTGGAGGTGCCACAGTTTCCTCAACTCGGAAGACTTGTCCTGATTAACCACACAGAGGGGGAAGTGCAACCATCCTTGTCGAAGCCAGCCAGGGAAGCTGAAGCTGGGAAAAGGCCGTGCAGGGGCGAGGGTGAGGGGGCTAGGGGGCTGCCGATCAAGGAGGCATTCCCTCCAGAGGGACAGGGCATCAGAGGGCGGGCCTGGAGCTCATACTGTCAAGGTCTTTTGGCAGCCAGAAGGCTCCTGTTATACCTGCCAAATGTATCCAGACACACCTTGTGCCTGTTAGCCGCTCTGTCAATGGTGAGCTGACCTACCAAGCATCCAAAAGGCCCTTAGGAGGGGCGCCTGGGTGGCTCGGTCGGTCAGGGTCAGGGTCAGGGTCAGGCTTTGGCTCAGGTCACGATCTCACGGTTTGTGGGTTCGAGCCCCGCGTCGGGCCCTCTGCTGTCAGCACAGAGCCTGCTTCAGATCCTCTGTCCTCCTTCTCTCTCTGCCCCTCTCCCACTCATTCTCTCCTTCTCTCTCTCTCAAAATAAATAAACGTAAAAAAACCCCACAAAGGCCCTGAGGAAATAACATTCTTAGCATAACTAACAGGGGCTGGTCATCCAGACTTGGTGCCCTTCTGATGCGAGGAAGTAGAAGTTCAAGCACCATCACCCAGGGCGCCCCAGTCTCCCCAGTTTTTATGTTGAAGTCCTAATCCCCACTACTTTAGAACGTGACTGCATTTGGACACAGGGTGTTTAAAAGAGGTAAGTTAAAATAAGACCATCAGAGTGGGGTCACGATACAATCTGACCGGCGTCCTTATAAGAAGCAGAAATTTGGACAAAGACAAGGAGGATGAGCACGCACAGAAGGAATGACACGTGAGGGCACAGAAGAGAGCTGCGAGCCACGCCAGGGACAGGGGCCTTAGGAGAAACGAAACCTGCCCACACCTTGAACTTGAACTTCTGGCCTTCAAACTGTGAGAAAAGAAACTTCTGTTGCGGTGGTATTTTGTTACGGCAGCCCTAGCAAATGTTAAATGATGCAGATGTTAAATGTTAAGTAGATGTTAAAGGATGTTACAACAGTGTTAATTTTGTTGGGTTCGGTATTATACCGAAAAGGTATATATACAGAAAAGTTACTCTCAAATGTGCTTAGTAAAGGTTATTAGGTTTCTTAAAGTGACGTTCATTTTTATTTTAAGTGTCTTCAATGAATAACATTTGTAATGAAGCTTCCGATCATGCCCCCCCCCCCCCGACCCCCCCAAAAACGATTCGCTGGAACTATGGAAATGCTAAACGCTAAGGACAGGGCATCCTTTTTTTTAATCACAAGTGAGAGTAAGACCTCACCCAGGGCCGTGGAAGCCTCCACCACTCGGGTCCAGTCAGCTGGGGCTCTCCTAATGCATGGTTTATGCTGGCCACAAATCTTACGGACATCAGATTTGCTAGTTGAAGAACGAAATTTTCCGCCAGTCACAGCAGATGGGTTGTGAAATGTGTGGATGGACGTGAAAATTAAGGACAACCAAAGTGTACAAAAACCTGTGCTCATAAGTAGCTAACCACTCTTGTCTACTCCTTCCAGGACTATCTGGGCAATTTTTTCCTCTTCTTTTTCACAAATTCTACTTTCCTACGTAGAAAATTCTCCACGATCCTTTAGTGGATAGTAGCACTGGGTCCTCAAACTTTGACTTACATCCGTGGTCGGTTAGACTTTTTCATCCTGTGACAATGACAGCAAGCTCCCATCCTATTTAAAGCTTTTAGGTTGTAGGCAATTTGAGTCTCCGAAAGCTGCTACCATTGAAGTTATACACACAGGCTTTTATTTCCCTCTGGCCCTTCTTCATTAGTACTTTTGAGGCTTGTTCAATGTCCCTAAGTTTTCCTCCTAATGTGAAAATGCAAAACGTAGAAATGGTGCATACCATTAAGGAACCTTAAGTTAGATCCTCTGACTTCATTTCCTATAGGAGATTGTCTGTAATTGAAGTTTTGGTCTGTCTTTCTAACGTTTTTTTCTTAAGAGTGCACAATTTTGGGGGTGCCTGGGTGGCTCAGTCGGTTGAGCGTCTGACTTCGGCTCGGGTCATGATCTCGCAGTTCGTGAGTTCGAGCCCCACGTCGGGCCCTGTGCTGACAGCTCAGAGCCTGGAGCCTCCTTTGGATTCCGTGTCTCCTTCTCTCTCTGCCCCCACCCCTCCACTCTCTGTCTGTCTCGCTCTCAAAAATAAATAAACATTAAAAAAAACATTTTTTAAAAAGGGTGCACACTTCTTCTAAGAAATAACATTGCTAGAGGTTGAACGTCACATTTGCTTTCATATAAACTATTTCCTACAAAAACGCAGTCATACTTCACACTTAGTTTAGGTTGTAGATGAGAGGTAGGCAAACATGTTCCAGAAAGGACTGGAGGGTGAATATTGTAGCCTTTGCCCGCCATTTCGTCTCTAAAGCAACCGCTCAGCTCTGCTTCCATTAGCACAAAAGCAGTCACGGACATCACATAACTGAACGAGTATGGCCAAGTTCCAATAAAACTTCACGGACGTTAAAATTCAAATTTCAGAATATTTTCACGTGTCACGACACATTCTTCTTCTTCCGATTTTTTTTCCTCCAACAGTTAAAAAGTGTGAACATTGAACCTCTGGGCCAGTGAACACATCTAGCTGCTGGGAGGGTGGTGTCCCCACAGAGGGTATGGAGGCCCCATGCCCCTCCCCCATGCCTTGCCCTCCACGTCTCTTGCACTTGGCTGTTGCTGACTTACTGACCTCCGCTGAGCAAGAAGGAATGCTACTAGCAGACTGCCTTGGAGTTGAACTGTAACTCTTCCTGAGTCCCCAGCCTGCCAGCCTAGCCCTGCAAGAGTCTGGATGTGCCAAGTTTCCACCATCGTGTGAGCCATTTCCCCAAAATAAGTCCCTCTCCCTCTCTCTCTCCATATATATATATATATATATATATATATATATATATATTCCATATGGAATATAATTCCATATGGAATATATATATACATATATATTCCATATATATATATTCCATATATATATACATATATATGGTATATACGGAAAATAAAAATATTTTATTTTTATTTATTTTTTAAATGTTTATTTTTGAGAGAGAGCGAGAGAGCAGGGGAGGGGCAGACAGAGATGGGGGGAGGGGCAGAGAGAGAAAGAGAGAGAATCCCAAGCAGGCTCCACACTGTCAGTGCAGGGCCTCACGCGGGGCTCAAACCCACGAACCATGAGATCATGACCTGAACTGAGATCAAGAGTCAGACGCTCAACTAACAGCCACCCAGGTGCCCCAGGATGAATAAATGATTTTTTTAAACGTAAAAACCATATTTAGGGGCGCCCAGGTGGCTCAGTCGGTTGGGCGTCCAACTTTGGCTCAGGTCATGATCTCACGGTCCGTGAGTTCGAGCCCCGCGTCGGGCTCTGCGCTGACAGCTCAGAGCCTGGAGCCTGTTTCAGATTCTGTGTCTCCCTCTCTCTGATCCTCCCCTGTTCATGCTCTGTCTCTCCCTGTCTCAAAAATAAATAAATGTTAAAAAAAAAAATTAAAAAAAAAAAACAAACAAACCGTATTTAGTGTGCAGGCCATACAAAAACAGGCAGCAGTCTAGATCTGGCCCGTGTGCCTTAGTTTGCTGACCTGTGTGGTAAATATATAGAAACTCTTCGTAGATTGTTTACAGTTTTAGAAAAGAAAAGTCCAGACCGATTCTAGGGCAGTGACATCCCATTGATTATGCCAAAGAATTTCCCAGCATAGCCTTATGAGAATTTAGTATGCTGTAGCAAAGCAAGCTACGTATCATGAAGAGCCTACCAAATTTACATTTCTGCCTCTGGCCCAGGCCAATCCTTTCATTTCAAAACACATTAATCCAACTGCCTACTTGCCGCCACAGTTGGACCTCCGTAGACATCTCAGGCTTTAGGATCTAAAATGGACTCTTGTGTCTCCTCTCCTGCCCCCTCTGTTTCCTCTCCCACCTTCTCCAAGTCCATACATGGTGCCCCTATTCACCCATATCCGAGGAACCACCTTGATTCCTCTCTCTGCTGCTTACTCATTGGCCAGGTTGCCAGATCTCCAGAGTAGACATCGGGTCTACTCACCTTTCTCCAATTCCACTGCCCACCCAGCCCAGGTGGGCATCATATTTTGTGTGGGACACTACAGTGACCCCCAGTCCACCCCCTTCTACTTTACCCCCCCACCTCCCCAGATTTTCCATTACAGTGGCAAGAGCTGAGTAGTTGCAGTAGAGACCATATGGCCCACAATGTCTAAAACATCTACTGATTACAACAGAATCCACAATTTTGTGAGTCCCCTCCTGTGGTCTTCAGTGGCAATCTATGACACTAGAAGAAAATCTAAACTCCTTATCAGAGCCTACTTTTTCCACTTATGGCTTCCAATGAATCCAGTTTCCTCATTGTCTACATGAGCAAATGGAGTAGTCATCACACCTTACATGTAATTTGTGAAATGATTCCATGGAGATTTCCAGATCCCATTTTATCAAGGGGGAAAGTCAGACTCAGAGGGCTTCTGTGATGTGCCCAACTTCCCAAGTCAGCCCCCAAAGAGACTGGGATCTAGATCATGAAGAGAATGGGGTCTAGATCACGAAGAGACTGGGGTCTAGATCATGAAGAGACTGGGGTGTAGATCATAAAGAGACTGGGGTGTAGATCATAAAGAGACTGGGGTGTAGATCATGAAGAGACTGGGGTGTAGATCATGAAGAGACTGGGGTGTAGATCATGAAGAGACTGGGGTGTAGATCATGAAGAGACTGGGGTGTAGATCATAAAGAGACTGGGGTCTAGATCATTCGGCTGGAGGCTCAGATCCATCCACCCCACAGTGCCTTGGTCTTCACACCACACCTGGGCCTGGGCCACAGCTAGACGGATTCGGGTTATTTTTGGAGAAATGCCTCTGGAGTCCTTTTTCTCAGCAGGGCTGCTTCAGATTGGAATGGAAACTCCAGTGTACTCCCTTGGGCCCATACTCCCTCAGTGTCCCCAGGACAGTCTCCGGGGGCTGAGCTGACGGAATGTTTTTGTCTGCTGTTCCTGGGGTGTGTGGGGGAGAATCTCTGTTCCTCAAGGTTCTGGTTTTCTACAGTGTGTGCCAGAATAGCTACTGAATGTTAGGTTCCCATCCCCCCTTGGCATGAAGTGTTAAATAGCTAGATATACTGAACAAACATCTAAAACCGAGAAAATTGCAAAGAACCAAAATATTTAATAGTTATGCATTTTGGCCTATCTGTAGAGTACCATAGCTAATTTGATAATCTTTTTGTAAGACAAATAGGCAGTTAGATACAGAGATCCAGAAATGAAACCCCCATCCTAAGGGATGCATAAAAAGACTCAGAGCTAAGACCAGTTTCCATTATGGAAATATAATCTATTTGCATCTCCTGATTCTCAGAATAGAGTTATTTTATTTTTTAAAAAAATTTTAAATGTTTATTATTTTTAAAAGTTTTTAATTCTTTATTTTTGAGAGAGCGAGAGAGAGCGCGTGCCGGGGAGGAATAGAGAGAGAGGGAGACACAGAATTCAAAGCAGGCTCCAGGCTCTGAGCTGTCAGCACAGAGCCCGATGAAGGGCTCAAACTCACCAACCATGAGATCAAGACCTGAGCCGGAGTCGGACGTTTAACCGAGGTACCCAGGCACTGCATCATAATATACACACACACACACACACACACACTATATGTATATAATATATACATGTATAATATGTGTATATAATATTTACATACATATTTTTTTCACGGGTGGAACTTTTTTTCTTAATTAATTTATTTTTTAACTGACATACAAATTAGCATATAGTGCCACAATGATTTCAGGAGTAGATTTCTTAATGCCCCTTACCCATTTAGCCCATCCCCCCTCCCACAACCCCTCCAGCAACACTCCGTTTGTTTTCTATATTTAAGAGTCTCTTATGTTTTGTTCCTTTCCCTGTTTTTATATTATTTTAGCTTTCCTTCCCTTATGTTCATCTGTTTTGTCTCTGAAAGTCCTCCTATGAGTGAAGTCATATGATATTTGTCTTCCTCTGACTAATTTCGCTTAACATAATACCCTCCAGTTCCAAGCACGTAGTTGCAAATGGCAAGATTTCATTCTTTTTGATTGTCGAGTAATACTCCATTGTATATATATACCACATCTTCTTTATCGACAGAATACATATATTTTAAACAAATATATGCTTTATGTAAATTAGTATTTATAGTTTTAATACCTTCATGATTTGGAACATGTCACTGAAAGATACAGAAAAGAAATAAAGTCTTTTGTTTCATTTATGACGTTTGTTTAACATGCCCAGGTGAGATCTTCACTTTATTAGATTTTGCAGAATTTTACCTTTTTGCCTCTTTGTACCCTTTCATCCACCCTCCTTTAACCTGAATTTATTCACCAAGTTCTGGTCAGGATATTCAGATGTTTTTGTTACTCGGTCCTTCATTTCACCAAAAGAATAATAGCACGGTCTAACAAGTCACCTAAAGGGCCAGAAGTGACTTATCTTCTTTTTAAATAATTTTTTAAAATGTTTATTTTTGAGAGAGAGAGAGAGCAAGAGAGCGTGCACGGACACACACACATTAGTGGGGAAGGGGCAGAGAGAGAGGGAGACAGAGAATCCAGAGCAGGCTCCACGCACAAAGCGCTATGTGGGGCTTGAACCCACGAACTGGGAGATCATGACCTGATCCAAAGTTGGCCGCTCAACCAACTGAGCCACCCAGGGGCCCCATGACTCAACTTGGTTAGCAAAGCCTTCGGTCTGGTAGGAATTAGATAAATTCCAGTTTGTTGCATGACCAGATCCTACAGTTCTTGTGCCTTGACTGACACCTGCCCTCACACTGGAAGGAGAGCAGTCTCCTCGGAACGTGGAGGCCAGACCACTCTCACTGCGCTAAGGAAGTTAAAGACTGAGATAGGCCTGTGGCCTCAGGGACACAGACCCGAGGTGCCGTCCTGCTTGCTCCGGTCAGGGGAGCCCTGCGCATCCCAGAAGCACCCATCTGCCTCCAGGAATACTATTTTCGTCTCCTATTTAAAGATTAAAAAAGAATTCTGTTCACGTTTATTTAGTTTTTTGAGAGAGAGAGAACGCATGTGTGTGCAAATGGGGGAGGGACAGAGAGACAGGGAGACAGACGATCTGAAGCAGGCTCCACCCAGGCTCTGAGCTGTCAGCACAGAGCTTGACCTGGGGCTTGAACCCACGGACCGTGAGATCATGACCTGAGCTGAAGTCGGACGCCCAACTGACTGAGCCACCCAGGCGCCCCTCATCTTCTATTTAGGGCAGAATCTAATTGTTTTCATATACTAGTACAGTCTTTTTTAAAAGAAACAGATGCATAAGTCAAAATAAAAGTGCAGCTCGGTAACAGAAAATTTAATATGAAGATTAATTGTATTTAAATCATTCATGAGGATAATGTTACAATTACTCCTAGCCCCCACACAGACTCTCCTCTGCAAAAATAAACCAGCTGTCCTTTCCAGAGAATACTGGCAGACTTCTTAAAGTATTCTTAATATTGTTTTCTTATTGGCAACATCTTGTAATAAACCCTACTGGATATGACACCAAGTAGTCAGATATGGATTTTAAGGAGAGATTTTACTTTGGATTATAATTCTTTGTTACTAAATTTTATTTGTTATTTTGTGGTCTACAAAAGATAAAAGTTTTGGCAAAGTATGAATTCATAAGCTTATTTAGTTATATTTTCACAGATATTAAGACATAAGCATAGGCCTTTTATATTAAAAAACTGTTCAGAACCTTGTTTAAATGGCAGAAATCTTAGAATCTGTACCAGATATAAATATTATCAAAATATGAGTGTTTAAAATCAAATTATTCAGGAGTCGGTTGGTGGTTCAGCTGACTTCGGCTCAGGTCATGATCTCATGGTTCATGAGTTTGAGCCCCACATTGGGCTCTCTGCTGTCAGCACAGAGCCCACTTCAGATCCTTGGTCTCGCTCTCTCTCTGCCCTTCCCTACCGCTTTCACTGCCCCCCCCCTCAAAAACAAACATTTAGAAAAATAAATAAAATCAAATTATCCATGTTCAGGGGCCTAAAATAATGATGGATAAATATTATAGGAATACTGATAACAGGTTCCATTTACTGAATACTCTCTTGAATGCTCCATTTCTTGCTGTACATTTCTTACTAGAAAGTAAGTGTAATTATCCATGCTATATATATTCAGAATTAGAGGTTCAGAAAACTAAGTGAGTAAAGTCAAGATTCAAACTCAGCTTTCTTTCATCCCAATGCTCATGCGTTTTATATCACATGACTGCAATATGAAACGTGAAGAGTTGCAAGGATTCTAACATATTTCTTTTCCTTCTAACATTTTTAAGCTCATGAAGCATACAGGACACTTTATAGTTGTGAATGGCAAGATTTTTAATGTTCACTTTCTGAATTACATTGGAAACAAATGTAATAGAAAGATACAAATGTGATCCAAAAGTAAAAAGAAAAAGAAAGAAATGAAAAAGAAAGAAAAGAAAAGAAAAAAAGAAAAAAGGAAAAGAAACTTAATCGGGGAAAAACATTTTCAAGAAAAAAGGCAACAGGTCAGGGCAGACCGCTGTTCCTCTGCACCAACGAAAAAGTCAGGTAAGTAACTAGAATCACATTTTTCTACAGACATCAGAGAGCCGTGGAAGCAAAAAGATTGAATGAGCTAAGGTTTCTGAGAGGGAGAGCTCTTGGAAAAGTGAGCAGTCTGTCACCTGGTGTTTTCCCCCCTGAGGGCACTTGCCCCCTGGAGGCGTAGGATGAGACTATAATGGGACACCTTAAGGTCAAGTGGAAGACCCAGTGTCCGTCTGTAACAAGGTCTCCTCAAACACACCGCTGGCCTTCTCAAGACATCTACCCAATGTGCAAGTCAGCCGGGGAAGGTGGGGGCAGAAAGCCAGCTCAAAACCTCTGGAGGGGGCAATGGATGTCTCAGTCTTTCAAGACCCAGGACATGGAAACCCACTAGGCTCTGACTCTGGAGCCCAGGAGGAAATACCCGAGAAATGGGGGAAAGCCAGAGGTTACCTACGTCTTATTGAAATTGCATCTGTCTCCAACTTATCTCAATACCTGTTAGTAGTCAAGTGGTGAAGCCCCTCATCCTCCCAGAGGAAATCCCTCCAAGGGAGATTCCTGGCTGGTGGATGCTAGGACTCAACCTACACAGTCTCTTAATATGCAATGTGCATCTACAATAAAAACTAGGGGGAATGTGAAGAGACAGAAAAATGTGACAGAAGAAGCAAATAACAGATACAGGCTCACAAACACTATCAATATGGGATTGAGTAGCCAAGAATCAGATGGACAGAACTGATGGGGGATTTCACTGGAGAATTTAAGTGTATTGAAAAGAATCAATTGGACATACTGCTTTGAGAACAAAACACTTTCTGAAATTAACAACTCCCAAATGGTTTGACAAAAGACTGGGCACAGCAGAAGACAGGCTCTGTAAACTCAAACAAGGTCAAAAGAAAATATTCAAATTGAAGGAGAGAAAGACAGACCAAAAGAAAAAAGAAAAGAAAGAAGGAAGGAAAATGGATGCAATAGAGCATCAAATAAGAAACACAAGGGAAGAAAGGGAAAATCTAACATGTATGGTTTGAGTCCCAGAAGCAGGAGAGAAGGAAACAGGTAAGAAGCAAAATCTGAAAGATGTTGAGTGAAAATTTTCCAAAATTGATGAAAGATATCAATCTACAGATATAAGAAAACGAGGGAGTTGAATGCAGGATAAATATAAAACCACACCACCTTCATTCTAGCTGTGGCAAGCCAAAACCAAAGAGAAAAACTGTAAGTCAGCCAGAGGAAAAAGTCATGTTACCTTCGGAGAAGCAGGACCTTACAACAAAAACTATAGAAGACAACAGATAATGGTGGGAGATCGTAAAGGCAAGGCACAGCCTGGGATGTGACATACATGTAGACACACGGACATTTTTGACTTATATCCAGAATATATAAAGATCTCTCTCTTTTTTTTAAAAGCAGTTTTCATGGCCAGGGTGGAGCCCAACACAGGGCTTGAACTCACGACCCTGAGATCAAGACCCTGAGATCAAGACCTGAGCTGAGATCAAGAGTCAGATGCTTAACCGACTAAGCCACCCAGGTGCCCCAGAATGTATAAAGAACTCTAATGGATCAAAAAGAAGACAGACAACACAATGGAAGAACAGGTCAAAGGCTTGTAGAGGCAGTTTACAATAGATGACATATGAACGGCCAACAAAAAGATGGTCAACATCATTAGTAATCAGGGGAATATGAACTAAAACCACAGGGAATTACCACTACACTGCCACCAGGATGACCAAGTTACAGGGGTGGACGACACTAAGTGCTGGTGAGGATGGGGTGTAAATTGGCTTGGGGTGTAAAACAGTTTGAAAAACTGATAGTATCTAGTATCTAAACATATACTGGATCCATTATCTGGCGGTCTCACTCCTGGGCATCCAATGGAAATAGGGCTTATGTTTGTCAAAAGACATGAATAAGAATATTAATATTAGCATTATTCTCAATAGCCCCACACTAGAAAACAACTCAAATGTCCTTCAAAAGTGAAACGGTTAAACGAACTGTGTTGTATTAACACAAAGGAACACTGGGCAGCATTGAAAAATCACGAGTCACAATATGCAACGAGTGAATCTCAAAAAAAAAAAAAAGCTGAGTTAAAGAACCAGATGCAAAGATTACGTACTATGTAATTCCATATGAAGTTCAAAAAAAAAAAAAAAAAAAGGCTCAGCTAATACAGCTGACCCTTAAACAACATGCGGGTTGGGGTGTTGACCGCCCCCATATGGTTGAAAATCTGCCTATAATTTTTGACTCTCCCCCAAACTTCACAGCCTCCTGTTGACTGGCTGCCTCACCAACAGCATAAACAGTCTATTAACACATATTTTGTATGTTATACACACTATATACTGTATTCTTACAATAGAGTAAGCTAGAGAAAAGAAAACATTACTAAGAAAATCATAAGAGGGGCGCCTGGGTGGCTCAGTCGGTTAAGCGTCTGACTTTGGCTCAGGTCATGATCTCACGGTTTGTGAGTTCGAGCCCCGCATCGGGCTCTGTGCTGACGGCTCAGAGCCTGGAGCCTGCTTCTGATTCTGTCTCCCTCTCTCTCTATCCCTCCCCAACCAGTGCTCTGTCTCTGTCTCTAAAGAATAAATAAGTGTAAGAAAAAAATTAAAAAAAAAAAAAAAAAAAAGAAAGAAAACCATAAGAGAAAATACTTTTAGAGTACTATCCTGTATCAAAAAAAAAAAAAAAAAAATCCATGTGCAAGTTGACCTAAGCAGTTCAAACCCATTTCTCACGGGTCAACTGTATATGGTTTGAGAACTTAAAAGAGCCGTTGGTTACCTGTGGGAGTAAAGACTGGGAGGAAGCAAGAGGGGGCCTTATGGATAGCTAAAATTATCCTGTACCTTGACCTAAAGCAGTGGGGAGTGATCTTGCCCCCAGAAAACATTTAGCAATGTCTGGAGACATTTGTCATTGTCCCATCTAGGGAAGGGTGCTATTGGCATCTAGGGGTAGAGGGCAGGGATACTGCTCAACACCCTACAATGCACAGGACAGTCTCCCAAACAGGGAGGTAGTCAATCCAAAATGTCAGTGATGCTAAGGTGGAGAAAGGCTGGTCTAGATAGTTACATGGCGGTATACTCACATAAGGTTTATTAAGTTGTACATTTAAGATGTGCACACTTTACTGTAACTTATGACTCAAATAAACAAAGGTAAAAGCAATAACAAATGTCACAAAAGTATGTTTAGCTCCTCACTGAAATTTAGCAAACTTCTGTAGAAACTTTGTTTCAGTGTTATAAACAGTCTAACTCAATAGCGTCCTAATGACCTGCATCTGCCAGGAATTACATTAAGTCAGAACTCTTTTTGTACCGTTCCCATTAAATACCCAGAAGCATCTATACACTCCTATATAGGAGAAGACATATGAATTAGTATCTGGGTTATTGCTAGGAATGGATATCTGTAGAAATAAAATAAAGGTCCAGTTAAAATCTTGGATTGGGAGTAACCTGTTCTGCGAGTGTTCTGCAAGACGAGCAAACATTTCTAATACATTTTAAGTCGATAAACGTCTTGCAACACGAGTAGTATGTGATGCTGAATGCCACGTGATCACAAGTGAACCAATGGTTCTTCTCTCCCTCCCTCTCTCACTGCAGGATTGTGCGTGATTATCAATGCAATGCCACATTTCCACAAAATCCTCAAAAGGAGGCAAAAGCAAGTGTCACTGGACAGGTTCCTTGTTAAAATTGCATAAAACAAAAAAGATTCCATTGAGCCAATAGATAGCAGTGATTCCATTACGATAGTGGAAGTTGTCCTACACGGTAACGATCCTCTCTCTTGTCTCCCTCATATCAGTCACAAAGGTTTTCGAAGGTAAGTGCAGGTTAATTTGCTCTTCTTTATATTTTGTATTTTCTTTATCTGTATTATATTATGATATTGTAATCATTTTTCTTTTAAATTTTAATATTTAATCTTAGAGAGTGAGAGAGCGCGTTAGCATGCGGGGCAAGGGCAGACAGAGGGAGACACAGAATCCGACTCAAACTCATGAACTGCGAGATCATGACCTGAGGCGAAGTGGGGTGCTTAACTGACTGAGCCACCCAGGCGCCCCTGTAATCATTTTTATGTGATTATTTCGGGGTTGTGGAATGAATCATGTGAGTTTCCATTATTTCTTATGGAGAAATCGTCTTTGATACACAAGTGCTTTGGATTACAAGCATGTTTCCGGAATGAATCATGCTCGCAAGCCAAGGTTTTACTGTATATGGTATAAAGTCCACACTTTTGGGATTTTCTTGGAGCCGTCAGAAGATAACAGAAAAACAAACGTGTACTTTTAAGCAGTAGTCTAAGCTCGGTTCCAAAGGTAATAACTTATCACTGATTACCAAGAAATTAAGAAATCTACTGGTACCTTAGGTCTCATTCTTACTCTACCCTGAGATGTAAAGTTCATTTGCAAAGGTGGGTAAGGCATACGTTGCCTCATGCTTTCCGCTGTCTTGCCACAAATGCAACAGCTCTGTCAGTTTATGTTGATCTAGCCAGCCAGCCCTAGAAGGGTGACAAGTGCTACGTGTTGCCAGCCTCAGAACTGCACCACAAACCTGTGTTCTAGCTCTTGAGCAGATACTGCTCAGGTAGCGTTAGAGGCGACGGGCACCTAACGGAGATAAACCAGACAACAAAGGATACTCCTCTACTTCACTGCTGGGCGACTAACAACCCACTGCTGGGTTGTAACCCAGGACCTCGGGGAGTCAAACTGCTAAGTAACCGCATGAGATGCCATTGTCTAAAATCCAAATGCTAACTGTATTCCAAAAGGGTTCTACAGTTTAGCGTAGAGTTAAATAATTAGTAGAAATTGAGCACTTCCAAACCAGAACAGTTAACTGGCTTTAAAAAAAAAATCAGTGAAATAATCGAAGTAAAACATCACTGCTGGGCAATAGGGCTGATGATGCCTATTTCACAAATGATTCCCCATGCAAATAGCTAGAATCTAATCAGCCGGATTAGAATCAGGGTGATTTCTTCTATGACTCCATAACATATACTATCACCTCATGCTTTCACTCATATCACACGCTCGTGTGAATGGCTGCTGCAAAAGCTTATTCAATTGTACTACGAACTGACTCACCCATGCAGGGTTGTCTAAACTCTCGAGCTGCTCAAGGTAAAATTCGGGGACCATCTCGATAGCACCGGGTAGTCAATGACTCACACTTATTATACTAAAGGCTAAGCTCTGACTCAGAGTGAACCCTGTTAGTTGCTGACTGACACCATACGTAGTTGAACAGAAGAAGGTCACATTGTGAGTCACCTGGTGGTGCACCAAAAACCAACTTGAAATATTCCCAATTGGATAGTGATTCACATTATAATCAGATCGGGACTTGACTTAACACAGGTGATTTCAAAACTCAGTTCTGCTGAACTGGCTTGGGAGACTGCTACAAGGTCACTCCCTACTTAATGCCCTGTATTTCTGTCTAAGAATACAAGGTAGGGTAGGTGTACAGAGGTGCAAAGTCAAGGGTAAAATATCCAGTTTGCCCACTGGAAAGAACCATGGTCTCCCTCTTCAAGGATGCAAGCACAGTTCCTAGAAGGGCCTTCTTCGGAAGACACATCGTTCTTATAATCTTAAATGACTCTGCAAGGCCAGATGCTTCCTTGAAAGGTTCTGCCATAGAATTCCTAAACTGTTCTGTGAGGGCTGGACCTTGAGGCTACCAGCTGCATCTGTCCATGGAAGGTGAATGTCATTAGTCATTAGACTGCCACATGCAGAAATGAAAGAACTGTAGGATTTTGGGATTGATATTCAGGTGCCTGGAATGGAAGTCATTTAAAAGTGACTGCATTAAAATCAGAAAGCTTTTTTTCTCTTTCATTCTTGCTTGTCCACAAAGTCTGGAACAATAAAATCTCCTTGCTATGTAATTTTGAAGGCCTTTCCTAAAAAGCTCTCTTAAGTCAGCAGGAGGGAGATTTTAAGAATTTACAAAAAGCTCAAAAGTGATTTCTAAGGTAAAACTGCTCCAAGGGATTAATAGAACATACAACCAAATGCAGACTTCAGTGGGACCCTGAATTCCAATGCTGGCTCTCCCTCTAGCTTGATCTGTGATCTCAGTCTACCTTAGGTAAGTTATGAGGGTCTACCTTCCACTGTGAGAGACCCTAATCAAGCTGTGGGACACGAATAGCCAAATTACTTCCCGGTCTTTCTTGTGTTGTATATAACACATGGCCTCTAGTTTCCTATTTGTTAAAGGTTCATAAATCTGTAGCAAACAGGAAAACATCAGCCTGGTTCTGTAGGAGCCCTAAGGAGAGGGTCAGGAGACTTAATTCTAATCATATTTGGGGCCCTATTTAACTGGAGATCTTCAGTAAGGAACTCTACCCTCTCTGAATGTTTCCTCAGCTGTAAAGTGAAGGAATCTGACTTTTATCATTCTAGGTATTTTTTCTTTCTTTCCTCTTAAAGTGATCTCTGTGACCAATCTGGGGCTCAAACTCACAACCCAGAGATCAAGAGTTGCATGCTCTAGGGACTGAACCAGCCAGATGCCCCTATCTTTCTATATTCTTTTTGGCTAAAATGTTTATAATCTCATCTTAGAGGAGTCAGCATTTCTAGCTCCCAAGGTAAGTTTCCAGATGCTCTTATATATAATTGACCTGGTGCAATATTTTAAGGCAGATATTGGATTTTCTGTATATACTATGACCTAACGTGTATTTTTTATACCTACCTGTTTCACAAAGTGAAGTATTTTGAAGGTTAGAGATAATTTTCTTAAAATGCTGTTTGAAATGTGTATGCAAATATTTCATAGTTATTTGACATAGAGTCGAGATGATGTAGAAATGCATTGTATCTAACATTTACATATCAACATAGAAAATATTTAGTTTTTCTAACTTTGGTGATGGATATCTTCTACTTTATTATAGCATACCAAAAAAAAGCATTTTGTTCCTGATCTTTTTCTATACTGTTTTGAAGGCGACTTAGCCAATTTAGCATAAATACAGTAACAGTAATAACAGTTTTTGTTTGGCATGTGGCAGAGCTCTAATGTATTAATTTACAGAATGTTGGCAGCTGCCCTATCAGGTAGAGCTTTTTTCTTATCCTCATACTGCAGACATAAAACAAAGGCACTAAACGTTAAGTAACTTGCCTGAGGTCACACACCGAGGCTGGGATTTGAATTTGAGTTTCAGAGCTCAGGAGTCTGACCTATCCGGCAACAGGGCCTCTCAGACGCATTACGGATACGAGATACAAAAGATGCCACCTACTGAGAAGATAGGATGAGGCACAGCAGAGGTTATGAACAAAAATTAGGTTAGGAGCAAAACCAAGAATTTCCAGAGAGTCATGTCATTACAAATGTCCTTGCCAAGTCTGGGGAGGAAGTCAGTTCACTTCTTGAACTCAGGACCCTTGTTTAGTCAATTCCATAATCTGGAACCACTAGAAGTAAACTGAAGCCAAGCCACGCAAGGGCCCTGGGCCCCGGAGGAGGGGGGACAGACCCAAGTGGGGTGAATGGAGACTGGTGCAGGAGCTCAGGCTATCCCCATACTCCAGGGGCAATACGGAGCCAACAGGGCGGGTGACTGCTTCTGCCAGGCTGTGGACGAGAGGAGTCCAGCCCGCACACAAGGCGCCGGGCGCGGCTGGGACGCCCAGCCAACTCCAGCCAGTCCGCCTGGTTGGGACAACCGGGGTCCAAAGGCGCGACGGGCCTCCGCCGGATTCGGAGAAGCAAAGGAAGGCAGGCGAGAGTTCCCCTCGAGCGCGCTCCTTCTCCGGGACGGAAACCATTCACGTTCACTCCTCTAACCTGGCGGCCGCGGGCGCAGCAGCTGCAGCAGCAGCTGCACGCCGGGTTCCCAGCCCGCGCCCCCGCTCTGGCTTCGAGCACCATCCACCGCCGCGTCCCGCCCGCTGCTCGGGTCGCGCGCAGGGCCTGGCCGCCCGCCGGGATCTTCCTCTGAAACTGGCGAGTCCGGAAAACCCACTCCCGGCTCCGAGCGCCGCCTCCACCGGGGCCCTTCCCCGCCCACTCACCCCCCACGCGGGGTGGGCGGGTCGCCGAGCACAAACCCCCCGGGGCGCACCGTTTCCCGCCCACTGCCCGGACGCCGCGCACGCAGACCCCGCCCGAAAACGCCCACCCGCTCGCGGCTCGCATCCCCCTCCGAGGCCCCACCCCGCCCACTCCCCACAGCTGGGGGAGGGGAGTCGCCAAGCACACAGACCCCCCCCCCCACCCCGCCCCACGTCTCCCGGTGCCCTCCTGCCGGCGCGAGGCCCCTCCTTGGTCCCCGGCGCGCGCACGCCCCCTTGCAGTCCCCGCAGCCGGGGCGCCCCGACTCGCTCCAACTTACCGAGCGCAGCTCCGAGAGTGCGGAAGACCCAACCGCCAGGGTTTGCTCCAGAAAAACACCCGCGGTGCCCGCACCTTAACCGCCGTGGCCAAGGCTGGGGGCACAGTTCAGTCCATTCTGTTTTCAAGAGCTTAAGCGCAGACCCTCCAGGGTCCGGCTTCCCGCGCCCACCTGCCGGGTCCCCCGCCTGAGTTGCGCTTTTCCTAAAGGGAGGCTCTGCGAGTCGGGGAGTGTCTCCTCTTCCTTCCCACCTGCGCTCCAGCTGCCCGCCTCCAGCGCCCGGCCGCTTCCTCGCCCTTCTCCCTACCGGTGAGAACGCCGACGTCTCCACCGCCTGGAGTTCCCCACAGCTACTTCGGGGCTCAGTACGCATTTCAGGCTAAAAAGGCCACCCTCCCGCGTCCTCTACCCACTCACTGACCTCAGGCCACAGAGGTTGAGTCGTGCGGACGGCCGGGTGCACCCGGCAGAAACTGATCCTGGGGGCTGGACGCCCCCCTGGGGACCCAGGCACACCCTCAGCCCATACACCCCCACGGTACGCACTGACCAACCTACGCGGCTGGACCCGCGGATGAGGCGACCGCTCCGCTCCCGCCACCGCGGCGACAACGAGGACTCCGGGCCCTGCGTGCGCGCCCCGCTCCGCCCCGGCCACTTCCCACCCCGAGGCGTTAGGGTGAGTCCGAGAGGGGGCAGGGGGGCTGGGGATGCGGGGTACTCACGCTTCCACCGTCCGCGCGGCCAGCCGGAGGGGAAGCTCCGGCCAGCTCGCCTCCGTCGGCCGTGCGCATGCGTCCCGCGTGTGCCTTATTTCTTATCACAATACCAACTGGTGGCTTTACTACGCCCGCGGTCGCTCTCCCCGGTTTTCCTCTTCCTCCGGCTCGGTCTTTCCTCTCGCCGCCTTCTCCCTCCCTCAAGCTCCCTCCGCTCTGCCTCCTCCCCGCCCCCTCACTCCCTCCTCCCGGGCCGGGCTATCCCGGTCTCGCCTCCCTCTGGCGGCGGCGCGCTCCACTGCGGCGGGGGTCCGGGGGTCGCCCCAGGCTCCAAGCCGGACCCAATCCGCGGCGGGACTGTAGCCCCCTCCTCCGGCCCGGGATTAGGCAGAATCGAGGGTGTGGGCGCGGAGCCGGGCGAGCGCGGAGGTCGTCTGCAAACCCCCCCTCTGCGCTCCCTCCGCTTCGGCGCGCGGGGGCCGAGCGAGACTCCGCTGTGCCGGAATGCTTGCTCAGACCTTGTGAATGAAGGAGGGCGGAGGGAGGTGCGAGTGTGAGTGTGCGCGGGGTGCGCCCCGAGCGGAGGGGGTGCTCACGCCGTGGACTCCCCCGCCTCTGGAGGGCAGCCCCCTACCTTGTCTCTTTCCCCGGGCTTCTCCTAGCTCTGCCCTCCCCCTTCCCCCCGTGCAGCTTCGTCCCACCCCCGTGCAGCTTCAGCCTCTGCCGGTCCCTCTCTGGAAAGGGGTTCCACGCCCTCTTCCTGCCGCCGATGCCGGACGCCCCACCGGGGTGGGGGTGGGGAGGTGGGGGCTGGCTGGCTCCGGATTCCGGCCCCCGCTGAGACCCCAGGCTGCTGCCTTCCGTCCCCAGGGGCTCCGAAGTCTGGGGGTAGGGAGAGCCCTGAAGGGGGGGTGGTGGGGAACGCTGCCGCCCAGCTCTGCGGGCACAGAGCATCGAGTGTACCTATACACCCCGCCGCGTGCCCTCGGGAGCGAGGCGCAGGCGGAGGCCGGAGCCCTGCGCCGGAGCTCGGAGGGCTAAACTGAAGCTGGAAGCTGACCTGACACAAAAATAACATCACGTCATTTCCTCCCCGGCCTCCAGAGCTTGCAGACGCTGAGGGCAGGGGAGTGGGAGCGCGAGGTGGGGGCGGAGGCGCGTCGGGGGTAGGCTTGGAGGAAGGGGGTTGAGCGACGCGCTGAGAGCGAGAGTTTGAGAAGCAGGCTCAGGAAGGGCGAGGGCTCCCTCCCGCTTGCATTGACACTGGAAGGAAATGGTCCAGGGAAAAGTAGCTTCGAGGGTCTACTACGGAAAGGGGGTGTCAGGCGAGGCGCCGGCGCCTTTTCCTTCAACGTGCTCAGGCCTCTCGACCTTAACACCCAAACTCTCTGTCCCGCGCCCCCCTGCCCCTTGCTGGCCAGAGCCCCTGCTGGCCGGGCTTGGAGTGGGTCGGTGGGGGTTGGAAGGAGCTGGGGATGCTGGCGTCCCGGTGAGGCCGGGGGTGGGGCGTGGGTGGAGACAATGGTACTCACGGGCATGGGCGAGCTCTGCCCCGCGCAGGCATCCTCTTCCTTGGGCAGGCGTTCCCCTGGGGGCCTAGGCAGTGCCAGAGCCGCCCGGAGCAGGAGCGAGAGGCGGCCTGGCCGCTCCCCGTGCCCCCGCGAGAGCCCAGCCGCCGGCAGGGCGCAAGCGGGAAGCAGGAGGGAGAAGTCCGGGTGCCGCTGGGGAGCCCCAGAAGGGGGTCGCTGGAGAAGGTGAGAGAAGAATCGGGCGAGGCCAGAGAGCGTGCTAAAAAGCAGGTTGAGCAGCTTCGGGGCAGCGGGCGCGTCTGAGAGCTGTGCAGGGCCGGCGGCAGGAAGAGCAAAAAGTAGGGGGAGAGAAACAAAACCAACACGCCATTAGTGTTGGGTCCAGCTACGGACTGAAAATGTGCTTTTAGTGCCATTTCTACAGCATTTAGAGGCTGTACATTGGGGTGCAAGAGAAGGTCGGCGAGAGCAAAAGGAAAGGCCTTTGGTTAGATTGTCCTTCCCTTTTCTCTCCTTACCCCCTTTCTTCTTCCTCTCCCCTTGCCCTTTCTAACTTGGCTCCCCATTGTCGTTCTTGGACCAGCTTCAATAACAACCTGGAGCTTGTTGGAAATACAGAATCTGGGACCCTGTCCTGAATATTGCATCAGAATCTGAATGTTAACATTCCTAGGAGTTTCGTGTGCACCTTAAGTATGAGATGCCTCTGTGTTCATATCTCTTGGTTCTTTAGAGTCTCCTACGAATGCAATTCTCCTAGTTCACTTAAAATTTTTTTTTAATGTTTTATTTATTTTTGAGACAGAACATGAGCCGGGGAGGGGCAGAGAGAGAGCACAAGACAGAATCCGAAGCAGGCTCCAGGCTCTGAGCTGTGGGCACAGAGCCCGACGTGGGGCTCAAACTCACCAACGGTGAGATCATGACTTGAGCCAAAGTCGGACGCTTAACTGACTGAGCCACCCAGGCGCCCCACTCCCAGTTCACTTTCGCAACTCTTGCTCTCCTCTCTTTCCCTCTCACCTTTCCCACCTCCCAAGGTGCCTGGAGCTCTTCCTGCTGGAGGCACAGAAGTTGGACTTGGTTACTACTAACCAAGTGTGTAGAGAAGTGTCTGGGGAGAATTGGATAGTGGCAGAAGACTGAGGGATCCCAGACCCTGGCCGAGTGGAAGACGGGCTGGCTCATTTGACTTTGGTCATGCTGGTGAGAGTGGGTGGGATACCAGGACTGCTCTGGGGGCTCATGAGGGCACAGTATGCAGGGCCCCTTTCTGCACCCTATGTATCCATCTTATTCTCAGGAATGCAGGCCTTTCCACCTTCCACTTCTTGCTTAGGATATCTACAAGGCCAGTGTGAAGGTAAAATTATTGTTATTATTTTCTTTGAAAGTAGAGGGAAGCATTCATTTAGAAAGAAGCCCAGGGTTCTAGACTCAGCCTTGCAACTAACACCACGGCTAACCTTGGGAAAGTCTCTTTATTCTTTGAATTTTTCTACTTCACTTGTGAAGTAAAGGGATTGAAGTCAGTGGTTTTTTAAGGTCACCTGCCTAGTCAGACTCTCATTTTGAGCTCTTAGAGCTTCTTGGTCCACTGACATTGAGTGAAGTTACGGTCCAGAACCTAACTCAGCCAATCCAAACAGCCCGCTCAAGCAAAACAAAAAGTTTAATCTGTTTGTGAAAAACAAGAGTGGTGGTTGCCAAGAAAAGTGAAGATGGAGGCGAGACGCAGCGAATAAAAGTGACTGGGTGGCGAGGCGCGGGAGGGGACCAGGCTAGTGGGCGGGAAGGGAGGGAGTCCCAAGGGCGCGGCGGCCGCTCTCCAGGGTCCTGAAGGCGGGAGCGGCCGCGGGCGGCCTCGTGGGCTCGGCGAGGATCCCCCCACCCCCACCCCCGCTTTGTAGTTGCCAGGCCCGGCATGTTTTCTTTGGGCGGTGGAAGTCTTGTGGGAAGCGATTGTCGGGAGGGAGGAGGGAAACCTAGCAACCTATTCTCATTCATGAGACCCTTTCTTGGAAGCCACCGAGCTTGTTGGCTGATTTGTCTTTCGGTCGTTTGTATGCGCTCGGGGAGAGAGTGAAGCTTGGTTTGCATTTCCGAGTAAGTTCACACTGTGTCGCTTCCCTTATTACCTTTTCCTGGAGAATGGGGTCTTTCTCCTAGTATTCTCATTGTCCCCCGTTCGTTGCTGCTCTCCCCTCCCCCGCTTTCTGGCATCGTGCGTTTATTTTAGGGGTTGGAGCTGAGAGCCCCGGAGGCTTCTGGAGCAGCGCCAACAGCTCACTCGAGGCAGGGGGAAATGAGAGATTTGGAAAACGCTCGGAGCCTCCGGCCTTGCCTTGGCGCCCAGCATTCGTCATTCAGGGGAGGAGGGCAGAGGACGAACCCCTTGGTCTGGGGTTGGGGTGGGGGCTCAGTCGGCGCCAAGTGAGCTCAGACGCCGCCGCCAGCTGGACCTGGGCGGGTCTCAGCTAACTTCGCGCGCACCTGCCAGTTATAGGTGGCCGGTGGCCGGCCGTGGCAGTGTATGCCTCCAGCGCGCAGCTGGATGGCAGCAGAAACCTAACCGGAGGAGGGCACAGGGTCCTGAAGGACCCTGTGCAAAGGAAGTCAAGAAAGAACCCGGTCAGTCCCTGGTTACCCAGAGCTTGAGTAAGCCCACCCACGACCTTTCCCGACCAACCTTCATTTGAGGGCTTGAACTAAGTTTAAACTGCTGAAAATGAGCAGCAGGCACGCTTCTGCGATGCATGCCCCACTCCTAGGGGCCTGAAGGAAGCCTCTTGGGACATCCATGGGTCCCAGAATTTGTGTCTCAAGTTCATATTTTCAAATGGTCTTGTGAGAATGTCTGAACCTGTAACCTGACCCTTCCCTCTTCTCCCCTTCCAAGTCCTTCTTCTTGGGTAGTTTGCACCCCCCCCCCCACGTTCGCTTCATTAGGCATTTTGCTTCGGTCCTTTGCTTCAAGACAGAGACGCTTGTGAGGGAAAATAGTGGAAATGTTCAGGCAGGATAAAAGTCTGAAACTCAGCCCCAGAAACACAAAGCCCGGCTCCACTGCTCCTTTGGAGACATTCAGCTTTTACCCTTCCCTGCACTGGTCTTTTCTCTCAGGATCAGCAGCCTGCCCTCCAATGCTGGCTGGTGTCTGGACACACTGCAGTCACAGGGAGTCTGGGGAGGGACCGCTGGCTTCTCTAACAAGCAGGGATGTGAAGCATGATAGGTGTAGGGTGCTGAAATCCGACTTCCTCTGGCCCTCCTGGCAAGGACAGAGCTCTGGGAGTATTAGTGTAGCCACAAAATTCGATCTGAGACAAGTTATCTGAGGAAAGACCTTCACCTGCCCGCAGTACTCTAGAGATGCCTGTCTTCCTGTTAGGCCAGATTCTAGATGACAGTCAGACGATTTCACTAATATTAGCCGCAAAATGGAATCATCTTGGAATCTGTATTCTTGGAAGCACTGCTCCTTAGGGATCCAAAAGACTTAGGGAATACTTTATGAAGATCGAATGTCCATTTCCCTAATTAATCATATTGGCTATTGAACCATGTCAAGGAAAACATCACCACATCCAAATCAATATATGCAAAGTGTCATCCCTTTAGAAGGCAAATTGAAAATTTTTATTCACCCCTAAATAGCATCGTTTCGTAAAAGAAACATCCATGGCAAGATTGAACTACTTTTAACGAAAAATTTCTGAGAGGCTTTAGAATAAAAATCACAGTTAGAATGGAGTTTGAAATTGATTTAATTTTATAAGATGACCTGTTTTTTCCCCCTGGATTCTTTTTTTTCTCTTCAAAATTCTGTTTTGGTGTGGTTTGACCATATTATATATTTTTATTTTATGCTATTTGGAGAGACAGTTCCTCCACTGGGATCCAAGAATCTAATTGACAGTGATTTAAAGCTATAATGGCAAGTCTTTGCTTGTGCTGACTACAAACCATGCAGATTGGAAAATGTCAAGATATAAGATAGACAGATCATGGATATTAAAGTCACAGGTTAATATGAATTTGAGGCCAACCAAACTGTTAATAACATGTTTCTATTAGGGTTCACTTCAAATCTCAGTGTTCCTAGTGAAAGTACAACTGTTAAAAAGAATATCCCTGTAGCTCATAATTAGCTCTGACTTCATACATTCTTTTAATAACTTTTTAAGTGGATCTATGCTTAGGGCTTCTATGGAGGTGTTATAAGTAATTGTCGTATAATGGAACATTGATAGTGACGAAGGCGGGGCTAGGAACAGAAGTGGAGGGGACTAGAAATGAGGACTACTTAGGTGACATGGATGTCTGGGGAAAGGACTCACTGCAGGTTCTGTCTGCTCAGTTCCTTCAGAGACACCTGGGCCCTCTGCCTCCCGCTGATGTTGTCAACCACAGGAGGAGCTTAGGGTAGGAGGTGGGTCTTTATTTGAATATACAGTCTATCCATATATTTATTGGCATTATATGCAAAGCTGAACTCTTGATTTTCCCCTCCAAACTTTCTTCTCCATCTCAGTGAATGGCAACTTGATCATTTTGGTTTAGGTCAAAAACATTGGAGTATCCCTGACTTCTCTCTTTCTTTCATACACTTCAGCAAACTCCCAGCTGCTTCTTATGTTCGTAGCTATCACTCTGTGTTGTAGGCTGAATTGGGTCTCCTCCCAAAATCATATGTGGAGGTTCTGAACCCAGTACCCCAGAGTATGACCTTGTTTAAAAATAGGGTGGTAGCAGATGTAATTAGTTAAGATGAGGCATGTTAGAATGGCGTAGGCCCCTAACCCAGCATGACTGGTGTAAAATAAAAGGCAGAAATTTGGACAGAGACACACACACACACAGGGAGAATTCCACGTGAAAACGAAAGTAGAGATCAGGGTGATGCATCTACAAGCCAAGGAATGCCAAAGATTGCCAGCAAACCATCAGAAACGAGGAAGAGGCATGGAACAGATTCTCTCTCAGAAGAAATCTGGCCACAAGACTGAAACACAGAAACCCTTCCTCAGTTTCCAGCCTATTGGCCTGCTCTGCGGATTTCAGACTTGCCAGCCAACACAACTGAATGAGTCAATTCCTTAAGATAAATCTCCCTCTCCCTCTCCCTCTCCCTCTCCCTCTCCCTCTCCTTCTCCTTCTCCTTCTCCTCCTCCTTCTCCCCTTCTCCTCCCTCCCCTCCCCCCTTCTCCCTGTCTCATAATCTACCTATCACCTATATATCCTATAGTTTCTGGTTCTCTGGAGAACCTTGACTAGTACTCTGTGGTACAGGTCTTAACCATCGTTCACCTGGACTATTGGGTTATCCTCCTCGCTGGTATTTCTATTTCCCCTTTGTCTCATTTTGCCTCATTTTGCCTCATATTCCCTTAATACCGAAGCCAGGATTTTTCTTTAAAATGTAGGTCAGGTTAGGTCACTCTGTAACTCCAAACTTCGTATTGGCTTCTTATTTCAGAGTAAAACCCAAAGACCTTACACTAGCCCTCAAGGCACGACATGAACAGTCGCATCCTACCACGAAGGTTTCCTCTTCCTATACAGCTAGTCTTGCAATATTGGTTTTCCATAGCACTTCTTACTGTTTGACGTACTATATATTTACTTCTCTATTTGTGTGACGAATGCAGTAACTTTTTGTTTTTTGTTCATTGCTATATGAATAGGGTCTAGAGCACTGCTTGGACCTTAACAAAGTGCTCAGTAAATATTTGTTGGACAAATGAATGAAAAAAACAAACATAGATATTAATCACTCATAGAAAGGGATGCAAGTCTGACACACGCTACCACATGGATGAACCTTGAAAACATTATGCCAAGTGAAAGAAGCTGGACACAAAAGGACAAATATTATGCGATTCCACTTACATGAGGTACTAAAAATAGGCAAATTCATGCAGCTAGAAAGTAGCATAGTGGTTACCAGGGGCTGGGAGGAGAGGAGAATGGAGAGTCACTGTATAATGGATGCAGAGTGTTTGCGTTGATAGAAGAGTTCTGGTAATAGACAGCGGTGTTGGGTCTACAACCTTGTGAATGTATTTAATGTCACTGAATCACACACTTCACGATGGTTACAATGGTAAATTATTTTGTTATTTATATTTTACCGCAGTTGAAAAGAAAACATGAAAACTCTTCAAGATGTGAGCTCAGAGGAGCCCGAGAATGTCCACCCAGTGGGGAAAAATGGCGAAGTGAATCAGTCCTGATTCTGCCAGAGTTTTCACCCATCTCTTGGGGTTCTCTCGTTTTGATTTCTGCTGCCACCAGCTAAAAGTGTTTCAAGGTAGGCATTGCCAACTCTCATTCTATTCTACAATGTAGTGGGGCTTAGACTGTAATATGTAGAAGTAGAAAGAGAATAGCTGAAGCAGGGTCCAAGAAAAGTCTTGTAAGCCACTCATTTATTCATCTTTTCAGCATTTGTCACACGTGTCTCAAGTACCAGGCACTGTCCTAGATGCTCTGCAGTCAAAGTGAGTCAGGAAGAAAATGACCTGCTGTTGGAGTGTGGTGAATGAGGGGATAGTAAGAATCCATGTAGACTTGCCCCATGGAGGGCAAGTAAGTCACGGCAAGGATTTTGGATTTTATTTTAAAAGCAGTGTTAAGTCACTGAAAGGTTTTAAGCAAGAGAGCGACATGCACTGATTTATATTTTTAAAAGACTCCTTTGGTGCTTTGTGTTGGAGTGAATTGGAAGGCGACACACACGGGCATAGTGAAACACCAGGCTTGGCGATGGTCCAAGTGAGAGAAGACGATGACTTAGACACTAATGGGAATAAAATACAGAGAAACGGATAGACCGAAATATTTTAGAGAGAATTAATTGCACTTCAGGTGGATTGAAGTGCAGGCTGAGAAAAAGGGAATTAAAGATAATACCCAGGTTTTCTGAGTTTAGCAGTTGGGTGGCTTGCTGAATTGAGGAAGATGGGGAGGGAAATCAAGAATCCTGGTAAACACATTTCTTAGATGCCTATGAGTCATTCAAATGGAGATGTTAAGAAGGCTACTGTAGAAGAGACTTGGGCTCAGGGTAGAGGTCTGGGTGGGAGTCTAGGAGATGTAAATTTAGGAGTTATTGGCATAATATGGTATTTAAAGCTGTTGGAATTGGGTAGGATTTCTAGAAAGAGATGAAAAGATAGAACAAGATTGAGTCAATTTAAGGAATTTGAGCCATGTCCAGATGGAAATGGGGAGTCATTGACAAAACTTAATCAGGGAGTTCACAGGATCAGGTTTGTATTGTAGAAGGATCTCTCTGTCCTCTGGTGTTACTTAGAGGCAGGCATGATTGGAAAGAGGGATCAGGGAAGATGCTGTTGCAATAATTTTTTTGGGAAATGATCTAGAAAAGCATTCAGTGGGATGGAGATAACTAGATGAACAGATCAAGAGATACTTTTGAATAGTGTGAACAAAATCTGGGGATTGATTAGAGGTGGGAATGAGAGCAAGGGCAAGGTTATGCCTCCCAAATTTCAGTTCAAAACCAGATGGATAAGGTACCATTTTACTGAGATCGAGAACTTAGGAGAAGAAGAGCTTGGGGAAGGGTAAAGACATATTGTTAATTTTGAAGTACTTACTAGACACGTAAATCTAGACGGTCAGTAGACTTTTGTAAATTCGTGTGTGAGCTGTAGGAGACCCAGCTGAATGGACTCATCAGTCCATAAGCTGCCTCAGAGCCTTTGACACTGCTCAGATTAGCCAGGGATGATGAGTCCAGTGAGAAGAGAAAAGGGCCAAGGATGGAAACCTAGGGAACTTCCAATATTTCAGTCAATAAAGGGAGAGGAGTTTGCAAAAGAGGCCAAAAGAGGGCAGCCACGGAAGTAGAAGGAAACAAGGCAAAAGGGACATTCGCTGTTACATTCTAGACACTGGCTATTTCTTTCTGTGAACCCCACAAGCAGGTATTGGCCTCATCTCCCTTTTACAAAAAACTATATTGGGACTCAGGTGAAATAACTTGGCCCAAGACACTTATCTAGAAAACAACAGAAGTTTGAAGGAATTTAAACAAAACCTTGGAGTATCCAGTGACTAACTACCCTTTGATCTTTAGCAAAAGGAGTGAATTATGTGTGTGCATGCTCGCACGTACGTATATTTGTATATACGTAGCCTGTCTCTGGGAGGTTGCAAAGCTGCTGGTAAGACTGAAGAGTGGTTGCCTCGGGTGGATCAGGGAGTGGCGGTTGGCCACTGGCCAGATGGATGTACTATATTGTATACACTTTTATGCTCTGTATTATTGTCATAGAGTCTGTACTAAAGAGTTTGGCTCCACCCCCTTTTTTCATGCTTGATTGATGGCTGACAGCTTTCAGTCCCCACTACTCTTCTTCCCTTTTGCCCCACATCTGGGCAACCTGATGGGACAGCCTAGATGCTTCCTCCTTTGGCACCTGCAGGACCTTCACGCGGTGCAAGTCCTGGCTCTTGCAGAGCAGAACCCTCAATTCCCACCTTGCCATGAAATCCCAAGCCACTCTCCTTCTGCTCTCTTAAGCCATTTGGACCTGTTAGCATCCTGCCCTGCTCTCCTCGGAGGGCCTCATTATGTGAATAATAAACCTTTCTACGCTCTCTTGGTGTTCGTGTGGCCTCATTGGTCTGGACGTCTGAACCAAATTTGGGGTGTGTGTTGGGGGGAGGGCCCATTCTGCCTATGTAGAGGTGACCACAACAATTGTATTAGTTCACAGCTGTAAGGCTGGACTAGTCTAATTCTGAATTTTCTAGTTCAAAAATATAAATTAACTAAAATATTTTTATTTTCTTATTTTATTGTTTTATTTTTATTTATTTATTTTTTAACTAAAACATTTTTAAATGGTGGGAATAAAAAAGGTCCATGTACCAAAGTCCTAAGATTTTAAGATCTACGTGGGCCTTCTCCTCCATCTTTCTTGTTTGTTAGCTCATTAAAAAAACTGGAGAAGAAAAAAAAAAACTAAACTAAACTGAAACGTGTGCTCTTCCTTCCATACTCTTCCATTATCTCTAGAGATCAGGAGGGGGATTATTATTACGTAAAATATCAGAAAATTGAAAAGAAAAATTCCAAGTGGATTTTTGAAGCTTTAGTGATGTTTTATGGGTTCTCCAGCTCTATAAAAATTTCATTTGTCCAATTTACTCTATTTTAAAAAATCATGGATGCTTACAATTAAAAAAAACATATATATGTGTGTATGTTGGTATGTATATACATATACATTTGTGTATATGTGTGTATACGCGTGCGCACACACACACACACACACACACACACACACATATCCAAGCAGCTATTCCTAGGGACTAGTAAGCAGTACTCTAAGAAAATCCCAATTATATTTTGCATACTTATTTTTATCATAAAATAATTGCCATGTTTTACCCCAATGTACAAACACAAAATGTTCTCATACATGCATCTCACTACTCACCACGCCCCATCCTTACAGCTATTTGATGAGGAAACTACAGACCAGTGAGCTCAGATGATTTGTTAGGACTGGTGGGGAGCAGAACTGGGCCACCGACCAATGCCTCCGACGACTGCCATACTTCTTGACCCACATCCAGGGGACATGGTCATTATTTACTGATGTCAGTCATGATGATTGACAAAGACAGTAATTGAAGACAGTGATACTGTTGATCCATATCCCTGAATGCCCCTGATAGTTGCTAACTGTAGTTAAATGCCTTTGACCACATGATTTCTCTTAGACCAAAATTCCTATTTCCCCCTCCTTGTCACACCCAGCAAGTAATGAGAATTCCATGACCTTTAGGCTTCCAAGCTGCCATTGGAGATCGAATTACTGACGTCTCTAGGCACTAGCTCAGTTAATCACATGGCTGCTGATTCTCTACTTTCCTTAGTAATACAGTTAGTTTGCTGAGGTCCTAAAAGGACAATACAGCTTTTGTAATAGCCTGATTTACCTAAAACTTCAGAGCAGTATTTTGAGTCCTAACAGAGAAGCCCTAACATTTTAGACCGTAAAGAATAACACATCAAATGAAGGCTTTAGGAGAATTTGCCTCATGTAGTGTCAGACACCTTTCCTAAGTTTAATCCATGGAGTACAGAATATTGTTATTCTGGAATGAAATACAATACAGTCGAAACCCTGTATAATTTATAAAGTTTCTCTTTAATTATTTATTTTTTTCAAGGAAGCTTGTAATCGTCACGCAGCCAAGCTTTCCACAATGATTGACCAAGTCTAATAAACTTGTAAATCATACACTTATTAATTTCACTTCATATGCAGTTTCTCTTCAGAGGATATAGAACAGGTTAACAAGGTTCATATTGTAATAGTTCGTCCTAAGGCTTTTCAAGGATTGATGTCAGTAACTATGAGAAATGAAAAACACTTTCATCAAAATCCTATGAGTTGGTAGAAGCAAACAAGCTTGGAAAACGCAAGCGTGAGAACTGCGGGGGACAGGGCTGCTCATATAATTAAAAGTCTTCTTTTTCTTTTTAATTAATTTTTTTTCTTAGACGGAGAGAGACAGAGTGCAAGCAGGGGAGGGGCAGAGGGAAAGGGAGAGACAATCTGAAACAGGCTCCAGGCTCCGGGTCGTCAGCACAGAGCCCGATGCAGGGCTTGAACCCACGAACTGTGAGGTCATGACTTGAGCCAAAGTTGGATGCTTAATAGACTGAGCCACCCACGTGCCACCAAAGTCTTGTTTTTCTTACGTTGTCTGTATATAAAACTTTCCAACACTGCCATCATTTGAATCCTAACATTTCCCCTGGGCTCGGTTGCTCCACTAAGGTGCTTAGTGGAAAGAAGGGAGAAGAGAGGTGAAAGCACAGAGCAGGGGAAAGGCTGTAGTTGGAGGAAGGGGTGGCAGTCAGGAGAGGGAGGTTCTACCAGCCCTTTCCCTTGTGACTTTGAATAAGTCTGTGCTCATCTGGGCTGTACTTTCTTTTTCTGTACAGAGAGGTTTAGTGAAGATGGTCTCTAAGGCTTTTAACAGCTGATTTCTGGGTTCAGTGTGCGTGCCCTTTTCTGACACATAATCACTTGCCATTGTCCTCTCTTGGGGACTCCCTTCCCAACACACGTAAACGTGTACACACACAACACACACACACACACACAAAACAAAAACCGTGTACCTTAGAGCAGAGAAGCAGAGCAGAATCCAGAGGGAGTTTTGGAGCCAGCAGGCCTCCCCAGGCGAATGCTTTTCAACATCCCCACTGTGACTCCCCCAGCTCGCTTAATTAAATTACAGCATCCTCCAAAACAGTTTCTGCCTTGGAGTCTGCACAGCGCCTGAGTCCACTCTGACCTGCTGCCCTCCCCCCCCCCCCCCCCCCCCCCGCAGAAACACTGATCTTTCTAAGAGGCAAATACAGTCATGTTACTCCCCTCCCTCTAACCATTCACTGGCTCCTCATTTCTCTATAGGTCCTAATATGGCATGTAGACCTTTTGTGATTTGATCCGTACTCTGTTTACTTATCCACTTTTCTTTCTCACTATTACTTTGTACTCAAAGCTCCAATCAATCATGTTAAAGTTCCCCAGTTCCTAAAATCCCCTTGTTCATTCTCATTCCAGGTATAAATTCTCCTTCTGCTGAATCCTTACCCATTCTTTTTTTTTCTTTTTTTTTTTTAATATGAAATTTATTGTCAAATTGGTTTCCATACAACACCCAGTGCTCATCCCAACAGGTGCTCTCCTCCATACCCATCACCCACACACTCCTCCCTCCCACCCCCCATCAACCCTCAGTTTGTTCTCAGTTTTTAAGAGTCTCTTATGTTTTGGCTCTCTCCCTCTCTAACCTTTCTTCTTTTTTTTTTCCTCCTCCCCCATGGTCTTCTGGTAAGTTTCTCAGGATCCACATAAGAGTGAAAACATATGGTATCTGTCTTTCTCTGTATGACTTATTTCACTTAGCATAACACTTTCCATTTCCATCCACGTTGCTACAGAAGGCCATATTTCATTCTTTCTCATTGCCACGTAGTATTCCATTGTGTATATAAACCACAATTTCTTTATCCATTCGTCAGTTGATGGACATTTAGGCTCTTTCCATAATTTGGCTATTGTTGAAAGTGCTGCTATAAACATTGGGGTACAAGTGCCCCTACTCATCAGCACTCCTGGATCCCTTGGGTAAATTCCAAGCAGTGCTGTTGCTGGGTCATAGGGTAGATCTATTTTGAATTTTTTGAGGAACCTCCACACTGTTTTCCAGAGCGGCTGCACCAGTTTGCATTCCCACCAACAGTGCAAGAGCCTTACCCATTCCTAATCTGCTCCTCATCTTCTCTCCCAGGGCAGTCTCCTACTTAGCCTTCAAATCTCAGTTTAGGTGCCATTTCCTCCAGGAAGCTCTCCCAGGTTGGGTTAGCTGCCCGTATGCTTGCTCTTGTCACAGCATTTCCTGCACTGAGTTGTGATAGTCTGTGAGGGTCAGGACTTTGCCTTGTTCATACCTGTGTCTCAAAAAAACCTAAAGCCATTCTGAGACATAATGGGTATTCAATCAATATTTGTTAAACGAATGAACTTAGAAATGACACGATCTAAACAACCTATCTCAAATCTTCGTAAACTGCAATAGACGAGAAATAGCAGGATAGAAGCGGCCACAGTTCTGTGCGCAAGCCTCCAGGGCATGGGGCTTATTAAAATGGGTGTTCAGAGAAGGCGTGATGCAAAAGGGAACACGGGCAGGTCTTTCTTAAGGAGCCTGGCCTCCGTGTGTCCCCACGGTCCCAGGCCAGACCCACCGATTTCACGCTGACGGAGCGCAAAAACCAACAACCAAGATGGCAAGAACAAGGGAAGACACTGTTCGCCTCAAAGTGGAAATTTGTGACAGGGCCCAGGAAGTCTGCCTGGGCCTTGTAGCTCTTCCAGTGGTTTCTAATAAGCCAGGCTTTGTGTGAGTCTCACTGAGGCTGCACAGGGCCCCGTCCCAAGGCTCGTTCTCTCTCTGCTGGCCCGGCTGCCCGGCCTGGCTGCTGGGAGAACTTGTTAGCCATCATTGATTTCTTTGAGTTGGACTCCACTGAATTGGATTGCTTTGCTCTGCATTTTAAAAGGGGTGTTTTTCTTGAGGCTGGAAGTTGGCACTGACTTGAAATTACAGAGTTTGAGACCATTCAGGATCCATAACTATCATTAATTTCCTTCACAGCACATGAGATTCTAACGATGGTCTTTTTTTTTTTTTTTTTTTTTTTAACGTTTATTTAGTTTTGAGACAGAGAGAGACAGAGCACGAACGGAGGAGGGTCAGAGAGAGGAAGACACAGAATCTGAAACAGGCTCCAGGCTCCAGGCTCCGAGCTGTCAGCACAGAGCCCGACGCAGGGCTCGAACTCACGGACCATGAGATCATGACCTGAACCGAAGTCGGCCGCTCAACCGACTGAGCCACCCAGGCGCCCCTAACGATGGTCTTAAAGAGGTAGAGAAAACTCAGTGTTTCACCCATGTGGTGGGAACAGAGTAGGGAAATAACACATTTCTATCTACTAATCAATCAACAAATCAGCATTGACTGGGCTCTTACCATGTGCCCAGTACGTGTGAGGCTCTGCCCGTGGATGGGAATAATGAAGTTAACAACTGTTGTGGGGGAAACTGAGTGCAAATCAAACATGCAGGTCCCAGGGGTTCCTCAGGACAGCAGCGCGGGACCAATGGGAAGCCCGGACCCATGGGTGCAGATTGTGTTTTAAAATTCAAAGTATTGATTAAAAAAAAAAAACTAATAAAATTCTGTATGAGAGGTATCATTGTCTTGATTTTATAGATGAAAACTAAGACTCAGAGAATTAAACCCCACGTGGACCCGAATTCGAAAACCAGTTCTCGCCATGACAAAGACAGTGCTCTTATGTCATCATACTTCCTGGTTTGTACCTGCGTGCCAAAAAGATCCACCTAGCAGAACTTTTGCAGTTGGGATAAAGGATGTCTTCAAGCAATCAGACTTCCTTTATTTCCAACGCAGTGTTAGGTTTTACTGGATGGCAATCCTGCAATGCCGTATCGTCCAGCAGATGTCAGCATTTACCATTCTTTGACTCCCTCCGGTCTTGGCATTTACAAAGTTTTAGGGCTCAAGAGCCTATCTTGCTCTTGGGCTCCCCAAAATTGCTATTGCATCTGGGCGCGAGGTGGGGAGCTGTGTGCCAAGAGGGTGCAGCTGAGCGCCGAGTCTTGACTCAGTGAGAAGGCATTTGAAACTGTCACGAGCCTTTATTTCTTTTCTCCTCTTTTGTGATTTCATGTTTCTAAAAACCAGCTCATTTCTTTTCTTTTTTTTTTTTTTAAAGATGTTTATTTATTTTGAGAGAGAGAGTGAGAGTGCATGCTGTGTGAGTTGGGGAGAGAGAATCTCAAGCAGGCAGTGCAGAGTCCGATATGGGGCTCGATCCCATGACCCTGGGATCATGACCTGAGCTGAAATCAAAGATTCAGAGGCTCAAGTGACTGAGCCACCCAGGCGCCCGAAAACCAGCTCATTTCTGATGGATGAGCCAAGGAGACTTCTAACCTGGCCTTTGGCCAAGGTTGCACAGAGAGAGAGGAGGCTCTCGAAGTGCCAAGAGGACGCCGGGAATGCCGCGGCGTCTCTGTAATCAGCAGCAGCAGCAGCCGGTGCCAGATGCAGCTGGGATTTGGCCCAGCCTGGAGTGTGGCTTCTGAGAAGGGGCCAGAAATAGCCCCAAACACCAAGGTTTCTCTTCTGCTCAGCTTTTAGATGCCTCAGGTTACACCCCTGCAAGGTCTTCCTGTGGCCCTAATCTTAGAATGCCTTACAGATTTTGTGAGAAGGAACGATCTATTAAATATATTTACATCGAAGTGCAAATGAATTTGAACTTTAATTTTTTTTCTAGTGAGAAAAACCAGGCCAGACTGAGAAAATGAGTTGCCTCAGGTATGCCTGGAAATGTGAGAGAAGCGTCTCGGGAAGGGGAGAGGGGAGAGTGATGATGGCAAACTTCCCTGATCTCCCAGTCTGTGCCTGGGACACCTTCTTTTGCTTCCTGTCTCCCACACCCTCCGCCTCTTCACCTTGCCCATCTCTAGTGCTGTAAAGAATGCACAAAAGGCAATGATTGGTTCCCCAAAGCCTGGACTCCCTCAGGGGCCACCACAAGGTGGAAAATGCTGGCTTTCTTTTCCAAAATTGCAACTCTGGGACAGGGGAAGCTTACCGACCTTAATGACACCAGTCAGTTGTTGGAAATAGTCGGTTTGCCGCTATTTTAAAGAAAAGACAAACACAGAAAGAAGGAAGCAAGAGTGCCTAGCTTTTATTTGCTAACCGTGTATGCTTATTGTTCAATCCGGCCACCTTTCTCTGTAACAAACGTTGTCAACACAATTAAGTGCATGTCCTCCTTGGATGCTGCTGATGGTAGCAAAGCTCTCTCCTTGACTGAAAACTTAAAACAATATACCCTTCAGAACATGTGACATTCCGGGCAAATGGTCACAGATGAAAGTCTTAAATAAATGGGGCTCGGTCCAACTTGCAGAAGTAGAGAGAAGAGATTCATCACAGAATGGAGAAATGTGGTGTGAAATTGGTAATATCAAATGCTTTGATCATTTCTTTCTAGTAATGTTTTATTCATTCCATTTGGTCCTTTCTGCTTAACCATTCTTACATAACCTCGAGCAGCCTTTAATGATAATTTGTAGGTAAAATTATGCACGTAGCAGTGTGTCTGGGCTACCAGACACACTGGACCTGAACTGGATCAATCTGGCCTGACTCAAGGGAGCACAGAAGGTCACATCAAACCTCACCGTCCACCATGTCCGGTGGGGGAAAGGGTTTGTCTGGGACTAGGCTCCAGTTGTTGGGGGAGCCCACCCACAGATCTTTGCTAAATAGGGGATAAACAGAGGAGATGTGTGGTGCTGAACTGTCTTTCTAGCACCTTCCGCAGACTCCTAGGCTCAGGTTCCTGAGCGGCCGGGCTCCTGCCTTCCTGCTGTTTCTTTTTATCTTCTGGTCACACACAGTCTGAAAAGTTCGTTACCAAAATGCGTTGAGACTATGCTTATGATATTTGAGTTAACGTTTAGGTCTTATTTCAAATAAAAGTCCTTGCAATGGCCAACCGTTGAAAATGAAGCCTTACAATTTTTAGTGCTGAGAATTCAAAATTCTATAAGCAAAATATATATTCATATGGAAAAACATATTTGGTTACATCATTGATGTCAGATTCAATTACTTATGTACTCTGCAATTTGGGTTTCGTTATTGAATATTTGAAATCTATTCCAACAGTCACTGCGTGGCTTAAACTGAATATTGTCTGTCAGCATATTTGCTTCATTTAAAAATTCCTTTTCTCGGTCATTTTAAATGCAGTAAGTGTGAAACCATTCGACCAAAGTTTCTAAAATAAATAGCCAGATGACACAAACTTGATCTGAATTGCTTTTACCCACAGAATAGAGATACATGGTTCAGACAGAACCTAAACAAGTTTACAATCAAACGTTCCCAGTAAAGTTCACCTACATCTCTACCTTGCAAGAAGGCAAAACTTTAATGTAAATTTCCTAAGATATTTGCAGTGATTTTATGGTTTTGTGAAGGCTGGCTTGATTTTCTTTTATTTGTTTACTACACCCGATGTGGGGGTTGAACTCACAACCCTTAGGTCAAGAGTCACGTGCTCTTCTGAGCCAGCCAGGCACCCCAAGGCTGGCTTGGTTTTGACAGGAAAGCCAACAACATGATTTTATGAGATCTTTTGAATAGGGAAAATGAGCCTTAGATATATTTTTTTCCTAACCATTAATTTAAAATCTGAGCATTTAGGGGCGCCTGGGTGGCTCGGTCGGTTAAGCGTCCGACTTCGGCTCAGGTCATGATCTCACGGTCCGTGGGTTCGAGCCCCGCGTTGGGCTCTGTGCTGACAGCTCAGAGCCTGGAGCCTGTTTCAGATTCTGTGTCTCCCTCTCTCTCTGACCCTCCCCCGTTCATGCTCTGTCTCTCTCTGTCTCAAAAATAAATAAACGTTAAAAAAAATTTTTTTTTAAATAAAAAAATAAAATCTGAGCATTTATGAGATTTTGGGGGTGGGGTGGGTGGGGGGAAGCCCAAACAGTATGAGGCCAACCAGGGCAGTATGTTTTTTTAGACTTCCAGACAGGATCTTTTGCCATTTTTAAAGATTTTTCTGAAAGGTCAGGATCAGTTGTGCTATCCAGTGGATGTCTGAACCGTGTGCTAACAGCTCCCACTGTGGTATAAATAGACATATGGAAAGTTGTATTTGTGTATTTATGAGTCTATTTGTTGCTTAATTTCAAAGGGTAAATTCTAACCTCCAGGCTTTGAGATGAAATCTTTTTATTATGTGTATTTTCAAATAAAACCCGGAGCGAATATACTCGTGAACTCTCGTATCACTCAGTATTAGCGTTATTGCCAATTCTGCTTCATCGTTCCCCCTGACTCCCCACTTCCCCTGTCATTTTGAAGGAAGTTGAAGGTCACATGTCTTTCTTCTGAAACCATTTCCGCTTGCCTCTTAAAGCATTTTTTTTTTTTTTTTTTTTTTAAGCATAACCACAGTCTCTTCTGACTTCCTTTTACTGGACGTGAGGAGTAGGACCCATGTTTCTGATCTCCCTTCCTCTTGTTGTATCTGTGAATCCAAATGGAATTGTAAGCCCCTTCCCCCATTTGTGTCTCCTTTTTATAATATAACCAAACTTTTAAACAATAACCACCTTTTGCAGTGACTTTTTACATCGAATACCTCCATCTGAGGGACCGTTTCAATAATTACCATCAATCCTTCCCAACCGGGACTGCCCCATATTTGAATTCTTATTTTGCCCTCATTTATCATGGCTCTGAAACATACTTCCACGTGATTTGTGCAGGAAGTGTGGCTGTGTCAGAACCCATACACTTGCCTCTCTTAAAATGTCTCGCGAGCGAGCGAGCGAGTGAGCAAGGGCAGGAATGACACTGGCTTGGGACATACAGTTTCTTTCTTCAAAGCTCTCCTGCTGTAAATCAGTTTGTCTTCAGTTATTTAGTGCTTCAGAGATTTATAAGATCTATAAGATTTCCAAGAAGAGGAGCGCTGTTAGTGCTCGATTAGGACTCTGTGGTGGTGCCACAGTACCCTGGAAGTTAAGACGTTTCCTGCCAAGTGAAATAAGTGAGAGAAATAAAGATACCGTATGATTTCATTCATATCTGGAATTTAAGAAAAACAAATAAGCAAAGAGAAAGAGAAAGAGAGAGAGAGAGAGAGAGAGAGAGAGAGAGGCAAGCCAAGAAACAGACTCTTAACTAGAGAGAACAAACTGGTTCCCAGAGGGGAGGTGGTGGGGGTTGCTGGGGGAAACAGGTGATGGGGATTAAGGAGGGCACCTGGGATGAGCACCGGGTGTGGTCCGGAAGTGGCGAATTGCTGTATTGTGCACCTGACACTAATATGACACTCTATGTTAACTAACTGGAATTTAAACAAAAACTTAGAAAGAAAAGAAGCATTGGGGAATTCCGGGACACCTCCAAGGAACAGGGACTTACTACTGCACGTTGTCCCAGGCGCTGAGTGTGGTGTGAATCATAACGCCCAGGAAGCCACCCGGAGGCATCAGTTTTAGAATCACCGCTGTTCCTTTGTGTTTTCAGGAACTCTAGGTTTCCGTTCTCAAGAACAAAAGCACACTTGGGCTACATGAGAAAACTACCTAATGCCAGATATCCTTTAACCCATTCTCATTCAGAAAAACTTCCGAAGAGCAAAGAAATACCTTAAAATACTATTGATCTTTGCCAAAACAAATCACTTTGTAGCACCGGTGGAGATGTTGGCCTCTGAAAATATAATCCAATGGCAAAAACCTAATTTGTTTTTAAACTTTTTTTACATTTATTTATTTTTGAGACACAGAGAAACAGACCACAAGTGGGGGAGGGTCAGAGAGAGAGAGGGAGACACAGAATGTGAAGCAGGCTCCAGGCTCTGAGCCATCAGCACAGAGCCCGACGTGGGGCTCGAACCCACGGACCGTGAGATCATGACCTGAGCTGAAGTCGGACACTCAACCGACTGAGCCACCCAGGCACCCCCAAAAACCTAATTTTTAATGTAAAACCCTCAAAGACAATTATTTAAATGTCTAAGTAAATGGCAAACATGACCAAAACTTGTATTTAAATTTTTCATCTGAAACTTTGAAGACTAGAACTCATGTGGATTTTTCTGGTACATTGTTATTTTCAGAATAGAAGAATCTTTAGTTTTGGGGCACCTGGGTGGCTCAGTCAGTTAGGCATCCGACTTCAGCTCAGGTCATGATCTATCTCACTGTCGGTGGTTTTGAGCCCCACGTCAGACTCTGTGTCTCCCTCTCTCTCTCTGCCCCTCCCCTGCTCACGCTCTGTCTCTCTCTCTCTCAAAAATAAATAAATATTAGAAAAATCTTTAGTTCCAGTGTGGAAAATAAAACGTTGGGTGTTAGTAAGCAAGCACTTGGTTTGTAGATATTCCCACTGGAGATAAGAGTCGCATTTTCTCAGAAGCCTCCTTTATGATAATTCATGAAAAGTAACTAATGGCTGGTTTTTAACTTCAGAGGATTGGCTTTTTGAAATCAATTGAAAAGCACAGATACATATTATACATTCTTCCATGTATGTACGCATATGTACATATTTTTTAAAAATATACATGCTTTTCTGAAGTATAAGGAATGCCGTACTCCTTTTGTAGTCATCCGAGTTTTCTCTTACAAGTGGGGCCAAGTGGGAGGTGTGGTGGGAATGGTGAGGCCTCTCAGTACCTGGGTCATCTCTGTGATGTAATGTAAACCTCCTTTGCGATCACGTTGGCCACGTGCCCAGCTCTGATCAGGGTGAACACGAATGGAAGTAATGACGTTCACCTCCCTCAGAGGGAGTTAAGCTTCCTTTCCCACTCTCCCTTTCCTAAGTATGCCTGGAGAGTGACTTTGGATCCGCTACCTGGCAGAGCCACCAAGACGGAAGCAGTGTGAGTCCGGGGTCACTGGGTAGAGTCTGACCTACCCCAAACTGTGGCATGACTGAAAAATATGCTTTTATTGTTAAGTCACTGAGATATGAGGGGTGTATTTGTTACTGCAGCATGAACTGGCCTACCCGACTGATACAGACTGAGTTGTCTGAGTTGGGCTGTTTGCACTAAAGATCTAATATTTCGTGGGATGCCTGGGCGGCTCAGTCGGTTAAGCGTCCGACTTCGGCTCAGGTCATGATCTCGCGGTTTGTGGGTTCGAGCCCCGCGTCGGGCTCTGTGCCGACAGCTCGGAGCCTGGAGCCTGCTTCACATTCTGTGTCTCCCTCTCTCTGTCCCTCCCCCGCTCACGCTCTGTCTCTGTCTCTCAAAAATGAATAAATGTTAAAAAAATTTTTTTTGAAAAACCTAATATTTTGTGTCTGGTGTTTTTGTCAGCCAAGGAGAAACATTTATTTGTTATTCGTGAAAACATTTCTTAAATTTTATGAAAATTATATGAGGGATTTCAGCAGTTACTTTTTGCCATTCACTTTGGAATTGACCACTGTTTCACTTCTTACTTTGGAAGGCATGAGCTGGTGGTCTCTTAGATCTTCATCAAGGTAAGAGAGAGTCCAAATGAGCCATATAAGCAAAACTGTGGGATGATAACCATACGCTTTATGATAAGCTGAAATGTTATTTGACTTTATTTTTGTTTGGCTCTTAATGTGACACGATTGCCCTGGGTTCTGTGAGCTAGTAATTGAGGAACTTTTTCACGTTTCCGAAGACTACACCCATGGGCTTCCTTAAGGTCCTCATCAAAGGAAGGCAAGACACAGATGGCTCATGGAAAGCCCTGAACCTGGAGTCTGGTGAGCCATCCCGCCTTTGAGTTAAAGACAGTCATGCTCGTGGTGAGCATAGCATAATGTATAAAATTGTCAAATCCGTATGCGGTACACCTGAAACTAATATAACATTGTACTTCAAGTATACTTCAATAATAATAATAATATTTTGCTATACTCATCTAGAAACCCCCTATAATAGGTTCTGGAGGATTGCCAATTAACATTTGCATGCAAACTATAGAAGATATAATCACAACAACATGCTTCCAAATGAACCTTTTTCTCAAGAGGTTTGTGAACATCTTAAGTGTTAAACTAATTACTACAGGAGTCTTTTCAGAGGGCTGTCAAAAAAAAAAAAAAAAAAAGAACTAATTTAATCCCTACCGAACTTACTCTTTCACAAATGGAGGCAGGACAAAATAATTTTGTCTTCTGAGTACATTCATGTTGAGGTATTGGATACTAGAAGCATAATTCCTTTTTACTAAGATTTTTTTTTCTCTTCTTTTCTGTATCCTTTTCATCACACAAAGCACCATTGTCTTTGTGGCTACCCTTTGGGGCCTTGACATTTATTTTTCTCCTTTCAGTGTATAACGTCTCGAAACAAGTGCTTTGATCAGCTGCTCAGGGGATCACACGTCTGGAACAGGAGGGCACTTAGAAGCCTGTGCTCTTAGAGGCGCATTGATGTTGGAATGATAGGAAAAATAATTTCGTGGAGGGGTGCCAGGCTGGCTCAGTCTGTAAAGCATGCGACTCTTGATCTCCAGGTTAAAAAAAAAATAATTTTGTGGAAGGAACTTTCTTGTCTAAGCTCCGACCATTTTCATTACTGAAGAGGGATGCCTACACATATACACACATAAATCTGTATCGATAGATGGATTTGACTTCTTGCCCGTGTGGCTTTTTACTTTCTCTCTTTCTCATGTCTGTCACTTAGGAAGCGATTAGCTCAGGGGACACCCTACCTTCCCTAGCACTCCTTGTCCTGAATGAAAGAAAGGAAGCAAAAATCCTGATGGAGAAAAATATGATGATGAAGACAGGTGTGTGATTATATATGCGGGGGTATGAATTTATTCTGTAGTAAATTAGTGGTGCATGTTGGAGTACTTTAGGCTGAATGCACAAAGAAAACCCTATTAAGAAATCTGGCTTCAGGCCCATGAAATTATGGTCTGCTTTGTAAATCACTGTCAGAAGCCACTGAATTAGCAAAGAAATCCGTACCAAAAAAACCTAGGTTCAAATCACCACTCAGCTGACTTCATACAACGTAACCGACCAGTGTTTCTGAACTTGGGTTCTCATCTCTAAAACAGGTCTAATGACATCAGTGCTACTGACCCAGTGAAATTGGTTCCAAATGAAAAGAACAACCAGAAAAACCACGACGAAACACGCAGGCAGTGCTCTGTGGGTATCATCAGTCTACCGGCCTTTGGAGGTTTGTTTTCTTTTAACTTTCTATTTTGAAATCATTATAGATTCATAGTAAGTTCCAAAAGAGAACGTGCAAAGTGGTCCCAGGCACTTTTCACTTAGCTTCCCCAATGGAAACTGCATGACTGTTGTATAACATCAAAGCCAGGAAACCCACATTGGTACCATTCATAGAACTTACTCGGATTTCGCCAGTTTTATAAGCACTCACTTGTGTGTGTGTGTGTGCAGGAGCGCGCGTGTGTGTGTGCACGTACTTCCAAAGAATCTTATCACATCCGTAGGTTTCTGTCCCCACCACTGAAATCAGGAGAAAGAACTGTCCCACCCCAAAGTGCCCCCAATCTTTGGCAACCATGAATCCATTCTCGAACTCTATAATTTCATTTCAAGAATGTTATATACGTGGAATCATACTTTACTCGGCTTTCTGGGATCATTATTTTTTTTCACTCTGCATCATTCCTTTGAGATTATCTAAGGGACATATATCAAAAGTTCATTCCTTTTGTGTATCAACAGTTGATTCTTTTTGTTGTTGTTGCAGGGGTTTCCTTAGTATTCCATAACATGGATGTACCACAGTCCTTCATTCAACTTTTGAAGGACTTTGGGGATGTTTCTAGTTTTTGGCCGTTCTGAATGAAGCTGCTGTGAGCGTTAGCATGCAAGATTTTGTGTCAACGTGCGTTTTCATTTCTCTGGGATAAAGGGCCAGTAGTGAAATAGGTGGGCCATATGATGGTTGCATGTTTGGGTTTGAAAGAAACTGCCAAATTATTTTCCAGACCGGCTGTACCACTGTGCATTCTTACCAGGAATATGTGGATGATCTAGTTTATTGTGTTTTTAGTTTGTGTTTCCCTTGGGGCTATGATGTTAACTATCTTTTCGCGGGTTTATTTGCCATCTGTATATGCTCTTTAATAAAATGCTAATATTCTTGTTGGATTGTGTGTTATTTTATCCCAGAGTTCTGAGAGTTCTTTACATAGTCTAAACACAAGGCCTTTGTCAGATACACGGTTTGTATATATTTTCTCAAAGTCTGTAGCTTGTCTTTTTATCCTCTTAATAGGCGTTTTTGGCAGAGCAAAAGTCTATTTTTGATATTTTGAGGTTTGACTTATTAATTTTTCCTTTATGGACTATACTTAAAAAAATTTTTTTTAAACATTTGTTTATTTCTGGGGCGCCTGGGTGGCTCAGTCGGTTGAGCGGCTGACTTCGGCTCAGGTCGTGATCTCGCGGTCTGTGAGTTTGAGCCCCGCGTCGGGCTCTGTGCTGACAGCACAGAGCCTGGAGCCTGTTTTGGATTCTGTGTCTCCCTCTCTCTCTGACCTTCCCCTGTTCATGCTCTGTCTCTCTGTGTCTCAAAAATAAATAAACGTTAAAAAAAATTAAAAAAAAATAAACATTTATTTATTTTTGAAAGACAGAGAGAAACAGAGCATAAACGGGGGAGAGGCAGAGAGAGGGGGAGACACAGAATCCGAAGCAGGCTCCAGGCTCCGAGCTGTCAGCACCGAGCCCAACGCGGGGCTCGAACTCACGAACCACGAGATCATGACCTGAGCCGAAGTCGAACACTTAACTGACTGAGCCACCCAGGCCCCCCTCTGGACTATACTTCTGATGTCTAAGAACTCTGCTTAGCCTTAGGTCACAAAGCTTCACAAAAAATTGTTTTTCCAAGAAGTTTTCTAGTTTTCCTTATGGTTGTACTTTTCAAGTCCGTGATGCACTTTGAACTAATTGCTGTTTAAGGTGTGAGGCTTAGGTTTAAGATTTTTTTTTAATGTTTTTATCAATGGCCTCTAGACATCTAGACACATTCTAGCCCGTTCTCTCCCTGCCTACTTTTCTACATTTCTAGACATTATTTCACATTCCTACCTTACATTTCATCTCTTTCACTCTTTCATTAGGCCATTTTCTTTTTTCTTTTTTTAAAATTTTTTTTTTAACGTTTATTTTACTTTTTGAGACAGAGACAGAGCATGAATGGGGGAGGGTCAGAGAGAGGGAGACACAGAATCGGAAGCAGGCTCCAGGCTCCGAGCCGTCAGCCCAGAGCCCGACGCGGGGCTCGAACTCATGGACCGTGAGATCGTGACCTGGGCTGAAGTCGGACGCTTAACCGACAGCCACCCAGGCGCCCCTCATTAGGCCATTTTCAGTTGCTCATATACCATTCCTAACTTCCTATTTCCTTAATGATTGAAAGATTGTAATTACGTGGATATCCCCTACCATTGACATAAGTCACGCCGATAATGTGATCATATGCTGATACGTTTGTCTTTCCCACTAGGAGCCCATCTTTCTCAAAACCTGGCCCAGGTTTGGCAGATCCTGTGGATACAGTCGTATTTGTAGAATTAAAAGGAGGTGAGTTCTACCATTCTTGTATATGCTGGACGAGGGACGTGTTCACCTATGTGACCGTCTCTATTCAGATGCGACAAAAAAGATGTTTTGAACTGATTGGAGAGACCGGTAGCACCCCGGCAGGGTCACTCCTGACTGCTCACACCTGGGCTGTACAGGCTGGAACCTGTTATGAGGTCAGGATGGCAGCTAGGATTGCCCAGTGTTGGTGGTACATTTGATTCCAGGATGCTGTGGGAAGAGGCTGCTGACGCGCAAATGCTTTTCCAACTCATCTGTCTAGGATTCTGCTTAAAGCGTACCCCTCCACACAATGAGAACTTTGCAATTACATGTGTGTGCGCACCTATGTGTATATCACGTGCACACACAAAACGTACGCTGCTGTTCCCCAGAGTAGCCTCCAAGGTCTACCTTTCAGAAATCTCTTTTGCATTTAGGCTTAGATGCCCATCAATGAAGGGCTTCTGGCCGGTATATCCATTTCATTTTAGTTTCCTAAAGACCTAGTGCTCAGGTGATAACAGGGGCTTGAAGTTTCACAACATCTGTCTGAAATCTCAAAAATGAAGGTCAGTACATTTCTACAGAAAAATCTTTTTAATGACTTAGGAAAAAACACCACACTTGGGGCACCTGGGTGGCTCAGTCGGTTGAGCCTCCGACTTCGGCTCAGGTCATGATCTCGTGGTTCGTGAGTTCGAGCCCCGCGTCGGGCTCTGTGCTGACAGCTCAGAGCCTGGAGCCTGCTTCGGATTCTGTGTCTCCCTCTCTCTCTTTGCCGCTCCCCCGCTTGTGTTTTCTCTCTCTCTCAAAAATAAACATTTATAAAAACAAACAAGCAAACAAAAACACACAGCACTTTCCTTCGTCTTGTGCCAGTTGGTTAAAATAACATGACTGACAAGAAATCATGATTATGATCAGGATATGAGCCATCGTAAAAGGATAGATAAATTTTTTGGTGTTAAAGTATTTGGATAGGTTTGCGGTAGTACGATTGCAGCATTTAATTCTGAGCTCTGATTATGGGAGGACAGTAACACATACTCATCCCCCTCCACTCTGAATAATCTTTTACGAGATGATTCTATTAATAGTTAAGAGGATTTACAGGCTTAAACTGCAAGGATACACACAACACTGAGCAGGGAAATTGTCACTGTTTGGGGAAATGATGTTATCTATTGATAGACATCCACGCTTCGAAAATTCACCTTAAGAAACTGTGAATTTAGGAAAAACATCCCTTAGCTTCTTAATGTTCTTACGTTCCTGCATTATTTTATCAGTTTTTTCTCAAGCAGTTTCTGTAGAAAGTGGTCGATAATTTTTCTTTCACTACTACACGCGATATAATTTTTATTTCGGAGAAAAACATCTAAGCCACAATAGCCACAAAGCATCAATAGTCAAAAGAAACTATGGCTGAGTTTCCTGCCTTTGAAAACATTACCTCCTGAAACAAACAAATAATAAATAGGTAAGCATTTGTCTTAGTAAAGGGAAGCTGCATAGGTTGGAGAAAACTGGACAGAGAAGTTAATTAATTATCAAGGTTCTAGTTTTTCTCTTGGGGTTGGCTTGAAAACATTTTGATAAATTGTCAATAAGATAGAGGAATAGCTCACTGAGCCAAAGCTTGCTTATGGTTTTATAATCTTTCCAGATAAACCTTTTCCTTGTCAAGAAAGCATCATGGATGGTGGAGGTCATCTTACCTTGACGTCACGCACAGCCTCGGGGCTTCCTTCATTTTCCATGGTCTGGTGAATATTTGCATTATATCCCTCAGCCCTAGGCAGGGGCAGAAATTGCTTCCACATAGATGGCCTGGAGAAATGTTTCTGGAGGCACTCTTGGTTGTCTTGGGAAGGACTGGGCATGTTTTTACAGTAAAGCTCCAAACGAGTCCTGCAGCCTGATTTTAACAACACTAGCCCAGGGTCCACTCTATTTCTCTTCGTTTGGCCAGTGCTGGGCCATCCGTCAGTCCGCCAGGGAACCTCTCTGGAAAGTTACACTATTTGAAGCAAAAGGCTAATCTGTTTGGTGGATCAGCAGTTTATCCACGGTTCTTTCGTGTTCTATTCCAGGTAGAGCCTCCTATTTTGAATGTCTAGGTATGTTATGACTGCCCCCTACTGGCAGAAATATACTACTAATTCAAATTTAATCCTAAAATTGAAAGAAATGATTTAAGCGATCTATCGCTTAGGATATAATGATAAAATAGATTGCTTCGCCATATTCTGCATTAGTTGTGTGAGACACAGACTAGGGCCTGATAATCTTGGGCTATGCAGTTAAGAGACAGGTGGTCTGCCTTAATCTGTGTAGGTTTCTTAAAAGGTCATTTTAGCAGGAGTCAGTTTTGTGGCTAGAAATGTATGCTCAACTCATACCCAAACTGAAGCCCAAGGATTATTACACTTCTTGATTGGTGTCATGTAGGGTGAAAGTGATTTTTCTTATGAGGTAACTAGTCATCTAATGATTAAGCCAAGAGTTGGCTTCTAACATCATACTGCACATTTGTAAAGTGTGTAAAGTGTGTAAAATGACCCCAGGGCCCCAGAATTGGTATATGAAACAAACACAATCCCCATAAACATCTTGGCTTCCTTTTTTTTTCTTTTTGCAGAAATTGATGAATTGATTCTAAACTTCACATGCAGTTGTAAGGGACTTAGAATATCCAAAACAATCTCATAAAAAGAAGAGCAGAGTTGGAGGATACACATTTCTCAATTTTTTTTAAACGTTTATTTATTTTTGAGACAGAGAGAGACCGCATGAACGGGGGAGGGTCAGAGAGAGAGGAAGACACAGAATTCGAAGCAGGCTCCAAGCCGTCAGCACAGAGCCCGACGCAGGGCTCGAACTCACAGACCGCGAGATCATGACCTGAGCCGAAGTCGGACGCTCCACTGACTGGGCCACCCAGGCGCCCCACACATTTCTCAATTTTAAAACTTACTATAAAGCCACAACAGATCAACAGAATAGAATTGAGTCTATAGGTAAATCCATACGTCTACGGTCAGTTGGGCTTTGACAAAGTGCCAAAATAATTCAATGGAGGAAAGAATTGTCTTTCCAACAAATGGTGTGGAACCCCTGGACAGCTCCAGGCAGAAGTTTAAGTTGAAGTTCTACCTCACACCACATAAAACATTAACTCAAAATGAATCCTAGACCTACATGTAAGAGCTGAAGCTATAAAACTCATTTTCTTAGAGGAAAATGTAGGGGTAAATCTTCGTGGCCTTGGATTAGGCAAAGCTTGCGTAAGTACAATATCAAAACTCAAGGCACAAAAGAAAAAGACAGGTAAACTGGACTTCATCAAAAAGGAAAACTTTGATTTTCTAAGAACATCATCAAGAAAGTAAAAAGATAACCCACTAGGAGACAATATAGAAAATCACATATACATAATAAAAGAATTTTATCCAGAAAATATAAAGAGGTCTTCCAACTGAAAATCAAAGGGGCACCTGGGTGGCTCAGTTGGTTGAATGTCCAAATTCGGCTCAGGTCATGATCTTGTGGTTTGTGAGTTTGAGCCCAGCACAAGGCTCGCTGCTGTGGTGCAGAGCCTGCTTCGGATTCTCTGTCTTCCTCTCTCTCGGCTCCTCTCCTGCTCACACACTCTCTCTCTCTCCAAAATAAAAATTAAAAAAATTTAAAAAACCCCAGAAGTTAACTAAAAATGGGTGATGCGTCTAAATAGACGTCTCTCCAGAGAAGGTATACAAATGGCCAATGAGCCCATGAAAAGATGCTCAACATCATTAGCCACTAGGGAAAAGCAAGTCGAAATCACAATGATTTTACATGTAATAGGTCGGCTTTAATCAAAAAGACAGACAAGGACAAATGTTAGCGAGTATGTGGAGAAAATGGGACTGTCATGCATTTGCCAGCGGAAACATAAAATGTTGCAACCACTTTGCTAAACAGTTTGGCACTTCCTCAAAACGTTCGACATAATTACCCTAAGACCCAGCAATTTCCTCCTACGTGTCTACCGAAGCCAGAGAAGTGAAACGTGTGTTCACATAAAGGCCTGCATGGAAATGTCCAATAACTGGAATCAACCCACATGCCCATCAACTGATGAACCAAGTGAAGTAAATCTGTACAATGGAATATGACTCAGCAACAGAAAGGAATAAAGTTCTGACACAGGTTGTAACGTGGATAAACGTCAAAAACATGCATAGAAAAGCCAGTCACAAAAGAGCACATCGCGTGTGATTCCATTCATAAGAAAATGTCCGGAGTAGGCACATCTAGAACGTAGATTAGTGGCTGCCTGGGGCAGGAGGGTTTGGGGGAGAAATGGGGAGTGACTGCCAATGAATCAGAGGTTTCTTTTTAGTGTGACGAGATTACCAATGAATCAGAGGTTTCTTTTTAGCGTGACAAGAATGTCATAAAACTGATTTCAGTGATGGTTTCAGAACCCCGTGAAAACCCTAAAAACCATTACGTTTGTATACGTTAAATGGGTGGATTATATGGTGTGTGAATTCGATCTCAATGATGCTGTTGAACTTTTTATGAAAAGAGAGGCAACTGCTTCAAGCGACCAGATGTTTCGGCGCGGGTGCGGTACGTAAGTATCCGGATGGTTCTGTTCCCTGGGGTCAGTTGAGTGAAGATATGGTTGAACCATATCACTGGTCTCGGTGGGGGTGGGGGTGGGGGTGGGGTCCCAGGACCTGATTCTGGACTCAGAAGGAAAATAGGATAGGTGGTATTTGTTATCTCAAATTGACCTGTGCCGTTTTTGGAGCTGGAAGGTTATTTTGTCCTCCTGCCCGTGTTGTCTTTGTGCATTTTGTGCCTGGGGAAACCTACCTGAGATTTTCGGTGGTGTGTCCAGGGGCTCCATCCATGTAGTCCTGCACTTGGGACCAGCCTCCCCGTCTTCACATCCTAGGGCCAGAACACATAGTCCCGAGCCACTCTGCAAACCGAATCATTCACGTTTCTCTTTTTCTTTCATGCTGTCCTTTTGGTCCACCAGCATTTTTCTCTTGCTCTTTCATTTTTGCACCCTCGATTTTTGGTGTCAAACCTTGGAGGAAGCATTTCTTTCTAACGTTCATGACGTTCTCCTTAGCATTTTCCCCATGCTTGTAAAAACCCTCGTTTCTGGAAACTTCTTTCTAGTTAATAGCCATTTGGATGAAAATTATTTCATCTTAAATCATGTTTGTTAATAATATTATCTAGGTGTGCGAATAAAAGGCCTCACGCTCAGTTCTTGAGAGATCCTCGTAAACATTATTGTTTCATATTCAAGGAAGGGGTGTGTGTATAGGGGGCACAGTAGCACCGACTGGCCTCCCCTGGCATTCTGTGTAAACCCAGTTTGCTAGAGATTGTAGCGAGAGGAATTTGCATGAAGAAAGAATTTTACAATCTGTCCAAGTTGAGTAACGTACTTGTTGGCAAATTTTCATTACCTCAAGAAAAAGGGCATCTCCTAAAGGGTCAATGTAACCGAGAGACCTGTGTCTAGGAAGCATAAACAGCTGAGAGAGTGGCGAGAGGAGGGAGATTAGTGGACCATTAATCTATTCGACTCCAACTTGGTCGTTAGCTCCTGAGAGAGGCAGAAAGCTGGTGGACTGACAGCCGATTGAGTAAATGTTCATGGAGATGAACGGATAAACCCTAAGCCCGGAGGAGCCCAGCCGAGACTCTTCCCTCATGCGAATGAGACTGATGATAGGCGGGTCCGGGGAAGGAAATCTTTACTGGGGTCCATCTCCAATTCCAGACAGTCCTGGAAGACCCAGACAGGGAACCTTCCAAGACTGCCCGAGTGGTCATAGCTCAGGTTGTGGATCCCGGCATTTGCTCTACTGGTAGGAGGATCTGCAGTCTTTGCTGGATGTCATGGATCCAAACGGTGACCTTGTTTTTCCTCCATTACTGTGTGTTAAAAGCATTAGAAGAGTGGTAGAGGACTCACTTAACCGTGGATCGATAGCCTTAAGGACCCACACGTGGTCCAGATGGAAAGGCGTGCAAATCACTAAATGACCCTTGACTTTCAGCCAGATGCAATAACTGGAAAAGATTGTGGGTTGTTCATTTAGAATGAGTGAATACATTCTCTCTCTCTCTCTTTCTCTCTCACCTATATATCTCAGAGAGAGAGAGAGACAGAGAGGGCATAGGCACACATGAGCAGAAGAGAGGGAGAGTGAGAGAATCCCAAGCAGGCACTGTGCTGTCGGTGTAGAGCCCAGCACGGGGCTTGATCTTACGACTGAGATTATGTCCTGAGCTGAAATCAAGAGTCAGACATTCAACCAACTGAGTCACCCAGGTGCTCTAAGAATGAGTAAATATGTTTAAAAAAATTAAAAAGTTTTTAAAAGTTTTTAAAAATTTTGAAAGTGCTTGACAAGAGCTTGGGAAAAAGGCTTTTATAGAACAGATGTGGCAGCAGAGCAAGGAAATCATGTGATTGGCTACAGCTTAGGCAGGTGACTAATTTGGGAAACCTTGTTGGCTATTTGTGATTGTTTAGCGTTATTGTTTATGGTACGAGTGCGTTTATAGGAATTCACCCTGGGTTACACGGGCTACCAAGGCATTAGAGGCAGCTTAGTCTAATGGCCTCCTTGGTTAATTAATTACTTTCACAATTCCCCCTTTTGGCCATTTTCTCGTACGTGATGGATTGATAAAAAAGTTTTCTATTAAGGACCCCTTCCCTGGTCACTGTCAGGGTTGAGGTTTTCGCTGTGAAACTCCTAGGTTATCGTGTCAGTTTTATGGAAATTTTTACTATTCATTTCCTTGTTCATCTCATTTCTGTCCTCCCAGCTCAGTGAGACCATCTGATGTACTGTTGATGGCTACAAGTGTGTGTTTAAGGCTTTTGAGAGATACTACTTAAAAGAAAAAATTTAGTGTTTATTCTTTTTTTAAAATTTTTTCAAATGTTTATTTATTTTTGAGAGAGGGAAAGACAGAGTGCAAGCTGGGGAGGGGCAGAGAGAGAGGGAGACACAGAATCTGGAGCAGGCTCCAGGCGCTGAGCTACACAGAGTTCGACTCGGGGCTCGAACTCATGAACCATGAGATCATGACCTGAGCCGAAGTCGGACGCTCAATCGACTGAGCTATCCAGGCGCCCCTGAGAGATACTACTTTTAAGCAGACCTAACATAAACATAATTATTGTTGAAAAGTCCACGTATCAACTTTTACTTACAGCTATCCTATGCATTTGTTCATTTAAAAAAAAATTTTTTTAATGTTTATTTATTTTTGAGACCAAGAGAGACACAGAGCATGAATGGGGGAGGGTCAGAGAGAGAGGGAGACACAGAATCTGTAGCAGGCTCCAGGCTCCGAGCTGTCAGCACAGAGCCGGACGTGGGACTCAAACCCATGGACCATGAGATCATGACCTGAGCTGAAGTTGGAAGCTCAACCAACTGAGCCACCCAGGTGCCCCATTTGTTCATTTTTTAAAAAGATTTCTTTTATGTTTTATTTTTAAGTAATCTCTATACCCAACTAGTAAACCTAGGTAGAACTAAAGTTCTATGTTTGCCTTATATTTAATGTTGATAACTCTGAAGACATGAATGTTTTCATTAAACCAACCAAACTTAGACTAGCTTTTATATACCAAAGATGATCCCAGATCATGTGAACTTGAGAAACATTTGCGTTAGTGTCTATATTTCCGAGACGATACTTAATTTTTATGTAAATAATTTATTTTTCTTTAAGCCAATTAAATAGAGTGTCTTTACGAATTAATTTTGCCAATACCATCTGGAGTAGAAAAATCACACATATAACACACACACATGCACACACACACATAGAGAGGGAGACATAAATAAACATATAGCAGACACTTTTTAAATTTTAGCTATGAGACAAGTCTAATAACACAAAACTCGCTAGTTTCCAAAAGAACTGTTGGATCCAAATTGTGTTTCTGGCAGTTGGAGTAAATCAAGATTACTTGCTCTGGTGACTAAAACTTCTTACTAGTGTTTGTGGAGAGGATTTATGATACTTCCAGTTGCTTTTTGTAAATAACTTTTTGAAGAGGCAATTTTTAATTCATTTAGTCTCTTAGAAGCTTCTGCATACCAATCAAAAGATGTATCCCATTATTTGGGGGAAGTGTCCTTTTTCTCTAGGGCACCTTGCAAATGGATAAGGTTATCTAGGTTAAAAGTTCTCGACTGTGGCCACTGTAATTCAAGATTATCTTTGGTAAGGTTCACCCACTCGTTCAGACAAACGTATGTTCTGGGATCGTAATTTTTCTACACGTTCTCAGCCAGAGTTCTAGATGGAGGAGCCCCAGACTCTTTGGGCTGGGAGGAACCCGTTTTGTTTTACTGTGGACCGAGTCTGGAAAAAAGAATGCTCAAATAAAGCTGGAGAGCTCACAGTGCGAAAGCGGCAGAGCTCAGATCTGGGAGGAACCTTCTGCACCCTCAAGGAAAGAAGTGGTCACCGCAGACTCTGCAGGTATCCGTGCCTGATTGCTCCCCGAGGGCCACCAAAGGTCTCCTTTGGATCCTGTTTCTGACACCGGAACTCTAAAAAGACAAACGGAGGCATACTAACATTTTGAGGAGTTTATCTGAGTAGATGTGGATTCGAATCCAGGGAGTGCCAAAGCAAACGTGGTTAGGGGTGCCCCGGGAACAGGGGTTGGGGGAAAGGCTTTCATAGAGCGGAGGCAGAGGCGAAGCACGGGAATTATTTGCTTGGCCACGGCCTCATTTAAGAAAACCTAGTTGGCTGTTTTGATTCCTTGCTCTCAAATTTTGTTGCCTGGAAGGATACAAGTGCATTTATGGGAACTGACTCTGGCTTAGGTTTCGGTTTGCTCACGTAGGCCACCGACGCACGATAGCCATCTGGGCCTAATGGCCTCCTTTAACAATGGCTATTAAGGTTACAAACTGTGGAGGTTCAACTGGCTGACACGTGCCCTCGAAACAAATCGGGGAGTCAGGCAGCAGTCCAGGCAACGCTTGGCCGTGCTCTGTTTCCTACCCTTTGCCTCCTTCTAATTAGGATCTGTATCTCTAAGGGTAGCGACTCAATGGTGGTCCTTGGAAGACAGGCCCACCTCAAACCCGGGGGATCTGTGGATGTTTCCTTATTCGGAAAAGGGTCTTTGGCAGATAAGTAATTAGGCGAAGGCTCTTGAGATCATCTTCAGGTGGGCCCTAAATCCGATGACAGGGTCCCCACAAGGCACAGAGGTGGAAGCAGCAGTGTGACCAGGGAGGTCGAGATTGGAACACTGCAGCCACCAGAAGCTGGAAGAGGCAGGGACTGGATTGTCCCCCCAGAGCCTCGGGAGGGAGCATAGTCCTGCTGACACCTTGATTTGAGGCTTCTGGCCTCCAGGACGGAGAAAGAATACACTTCTGGAACTTCTGGGGTTTTTTAGCCTCCAAATTTGTGACAATTTGGTACAGTGGCCCGAGGAAACGAATACCGTCAGAAGTCCTTTTCTCAGTCCGAAGCCGTGTTTCTCAACTTTTTCCTTCACTTTTGCCCCATCCAAGAGAGACCAAAAATGAAGCTACAATTTAAAGTGAATTTAGTTTCTCCCTAACAAAAGAAGTTAAATACTGAGAAAATTTTGGTAGACAGGGGTGAGTCAGTATGGGTCTCAGAACATTGGAATGTCCATGTTTTTTCTCAACCTCAAGGACCATTTTGCTACCTTGAAGACAATATTATGTCCCCAGTTTCCATTGAAAGTACAAGGTCTAAAAATATAGGAAATGACTAAAAAGGAGAAAATTACTGGGGAGGGAAGCGTTGACACTGTAGACAGAAATCAGTGGAAATTTAGGCCGACTAATCTTTTTTTTTCTTCCTTATTCATTTTGAGAGAGAGAGAGAGAGAACCTGTGCGCACAAGTGGGGGAGGAGCAGAGAAAGAGAGAGAGAATCCCAAGCATGCCCCACGTTGACAGCACGGAGCCAATGGGGGGCTCAATCCCACGAACCCCGTGAGATCAAGACCTGAGCTGAAGTCAAGAGTTGGACACCTAACCACGATTAATCTTTTGTTTTAAAAAAGGTATATTTGGAGAAAAAGCTATTAAAAAGTCAGCTTGTGACCTCTTGGTCAACTTCCAAAAGTTTCCTGAGAATAATAGTTATTAAAAAGAACATTATATTGCAGGCAAACTTTGATAGCAGTGTAATAGAAGAATATAGAGAAATGTTTAAGTTTACATTAAACAGTGATTGAATGATATAGATAGTGTTATAGGTAGGTTCTGGACTGGGGCTTGATTGATAGTTGGGGTGATTAGCGGAGGAGAGCCAAGAGGGCACTCCTGGTATAAGGAGAGAGGTGGAGTGAAGGAGAGGACACGAAACCTATCAGGTCTCTTAAGCTTGTGATAACAGTTGAACTTCCCAAGGGAAGTAATGGTGTTGGGTCCACATTGCAGGGAGCATTGAATGCTAGACCAGGAAGTCTAGATTTTCTTACACGGGAAATAGGGAGGCAGTACATACTCTTCATCAATGTTTATGTCCTAATCTCTTCTTTTTATAAGGACACCAGTTATATTGGATTAGGGCCCACCCTAAGGACCTCATTTTAACTTAATCACCTCTTTAAAGACCCTACCTCCAAATACAGTCACATTCTGAGGTACTGGGGATTGGCACTTCGTCATCCGAATTTTGGGGGGAAAGACACAATTTGGCCCAGAGCAATAGTAACATAAATCAATTTTATGGCAGTGGTTTAACTTCTTACATCTGCGTTTTCAATGTATTTCCCCCAGGAATAAATACAAATTCAATCTTTTAATCTTTTGATTTTCTTCCTCTATCTGTACTCTTGACACATTGATATGAAACTTAGATATTTTCAGACTCAACATACAAGAAACTGATGATAGAATAAAATTTCTTACTCTCTCCTCTAAGCTTTACAATTAATAATTAATGAAATTAATGTTAATTAATTAATACATTAATACATAAATAATTACATAACAAAATATATATTTTATATACATAATATTGTTACTACATAACAAAATAATACAATAATAAATAAGTTAAATAAATTAATAAAATTAGTGTTTTCAACTATTTGTAAAAACGTCAGCTTAATATATCCTTTGTTCATATGTGTTAATCAAAGATATTTTATTATAATGAAAATAACCTACATTGAATTCCTTGATTTTGATCGAGTTTAATTTTTAGTTAATTCATTGACGTATGAAAATTACCCATGGAATTGTCACCTGTTCTGGTTTATGATTTTCTCTAGTCCGACCAAAAATATATGTACAGAATATGCTGCAGTTTGAATAATTTCTAGATCTACCAATGACATTCAATTCCTTTCTGTGGAATGACATTAAGCATTCATTTTTATGATCTCTTAAAGTATGATATTTAAAAACTATCTTGAAAATGAAGCCCTGGACCCCTTTTCACTATCAGACCTAATAGGATAATGAGATGTGTGTTGATGTGGGTCGGTGAAAGCCCTGTTTATCTGAGTGCCTCAGAAAAAAAAAATAATAATTCTGCATGAATAAAGTGAAAAATTTCTTGATTTCTCCACTTGGTTTACTTTGAAACCTGGCCAGTGAATAAATACATTCAATTGATGGTAGTGAGAAGTCATCCTTATGAAATTTTTAGGGAGGTTATAGTCCGGATATTAGCTCCTTGAGATATGCAAGAGAAGTTAAGGGGTGCCTGGGTGGCTCAGTTGGTTAAACATCTGACTTCAGCTCAGGTCACGATCTCACGGCTTGTGGGTTCGAGCCCCACGTCGGGCTCTGTGCTGACAGCTCAAAGCCTGGAGCCTGCTTCCGATTCTGTGTCTCCCTCTCTCTCTGCCCCTCCTCCGCTCATGTTCTGTCTCTCAAAAATGAATAGACATTAAAAAAATTTTTTCTATCTATCTAATCTTAAATTCCACTATAGGGAACATAGAGGGTTATATTAGTTTCAGGTGTGCTTAAAAGCAAGGCCCAAAAGGATTAAACTGTGGGTAATGTAAGTATGTTCTGGAACAAAACTCAAGAATAATGATAGAAATAAAAAAATACCCTGGCACCCAAGTAAGTAAAATCCACCAGTTCTGGCATTTAATACAAAATAACCAATACCTTGTAAATTGTAAGCGTGCACATTCTCTCTCTCCCTGCACCGTGTGTGGACACAGTGAGAAGGTGGGTACCTCCAAGCCAGAAGGAGACACCTCACCACTAACTGAATGGCCAGCACGTGTTCTGGGACTTCCAGCCTCCAGAACTGTGAGAAATAAAGCCCTGCCGTTTAAGCCACTTGGTCTGTTGTATGTCATTTTGGCAACGTTGGCTGACAAATAGAGTTTTCTTTTTTTTTGCTATTTAAAAAAATATTGCACGAAAAATCCTTGCACATTTATCTTTGCACGCTCATACTGATAGTTTCACAGCAGACGTTCCTGGAAGTTTGATGGCTTGTTTATGGCATGTGCACCCGTAACACTGGAGTAGATACTTATGCTATTCTTTCTGGCAGGGCCTCTTTGTGTTCAAATGCGCCACAATGATGTCCTTCTGTAATGGTAAGGCCATGTATTCCCGCCACAGCCTAGAATGTGCCTTCATATTTGGAGTGACAGATCAATCAGATACAGATAGGCATTCTTCTGCTTTCTCCATAGGAGCACCACTGACATTTTTGGCTAGAAAATGCCTTGTGTGTGGTACCGTGCTGGTATCCCTCCCCAACATTCATCATCCGTAGTCCCTGGGCATCAAATGCCAGAAGAACTCCATCCCTAATCATTGCAGTAAGCCCAAAAGTCCCACAGAGTTTCAAAGACCCCTGAGGGGGTTCCTTTCTCCACTCTCAGAAGCTCTGAAACATGTATCAAATTTAAAATATTATAATTAATGTTGTATGTAAGTGATGAATCACTGACTTGTACTCCTGAGACCAATATTGCACTGTATGTTAACTAAAATTTAAATTAAAAAATTTAAAAAGTAAAAAAAAAATACTATAAAGAAATAGTTTTGGGACTTAGAGCTTTGTTACCAACGAAATTTTTTACTAAGCTATTATTGTGGTTAGTATCTGCAATCTTTCTTTGATTCCAATTCCACAATTTTCTTAGTAAGCAAGTCTTTGATTAATTTCGGCTAGAAGCTCGCATATAAACGGACTCAATCTATAGCATCAAATTTATTAAAAGAAAATTTCAAGTAAGAAGAACAAACACAAGGAATATCCATGTACATTATTCAGATTGAAAAAGTTTAACACTTTGCAGTATTACTAGAGTTTTTAAAAAAAACTTTAGGGGCGCCTGGGTGGCTCGGTCGGTTGAGTGACTCTTGATCTCGGCTCAGGCCATGATTTCATGGTGTGTGGGTTTGAGCCCTGTGTCTGGCTCTGTGCTGACAGCATGGAGCCTGCTTGGGATTCTCTCTCGCCTTCTCTCTGCCCCTGCCCTGCTCTCTCTCTCAAAATAAAATAAAACTTAAAAAAAATATTTTACTTTAGAAATACAACATAGATACGACGTAGGGCCCCTCTGAACATTTATTCCACCAATTATACTAGTGTTTATCCTTTCCTCTATGTTTGTGATAGGCAGAATAATGGCCCCCTAAAGATTCTACTTTCTAATCTCTGGAACCTGTCAATATGTTAGCTTACATGGCAAAAGGGAAACATGGTGACATATGTGATTCAAGTTAAGGACCTCGAGATGGGGAGAGTTGCTTGCATTAGCCAGGTGGGCCCAATCTAATCACATGAACCCGTAAAACCAGAGAACCCCTATCAGCTGTGTTGACTGAGTCTCAGAAGGCGCTGTGACATTGCTGACTTTGAAGGTGGAGGGAGGAGGACATGGGCCAAGAAATGCAGGCAGATTCTAGAAACTGGAGAACACCGGGAAATGGATTGAAACCCACGTCAGGCTTCTGACCTGGAGAACTGTAAAAGACTAAATTTGTGTTGGTGTAAGCCAGCAAATTTGTGATAATTTGTTAAAGCAGCAATAGAAAAATAATACATTATATCCTGTTACTATGTGTTTACTCACAGTGCTTTAAAACTTGGCCGAAATTTAACATTTTTAGTAAAATGTCTTGTTATACATCCCTCTGAGTGCTAATTACATATAACTGACTCTTTGCAGTACTGAGTAGTATTACTCATTATCTTAAGACAAACAGGGTAGTTGAGGCCCGGACTGGGGCAATCTTGCTCAAGTCAGGATTGTCAAATTTGCATTTTCAGTAAACACAAAGTTTTTAGTATAATTGCAAATACTACGTGAAATATTATTTGCTCAATCTGCAACCCGAGGGCAACGTAACTTTTGTGACCCACGTCTCAGCATCAGTTTCATATTTAAAATCCGAATAAGAATGCCTGCTTCATGGAGCTGTTAAATCCACGTGGAAGTCCATCTATTTAAAAGCATTAAAGGAAATATTTCAAAAGAACGGCGGTTAAGATTAAGTTTCGGCCTGATTCTCTGCCTTGGGCTGGAGGCCTCGACCGCCCCCAAACGGGGCTCGGGGTTTCCGGGCGGTGGTCCCCACGTGCCCACCTGCTCCCCTCCCTCTGGAGGGGCCAGCCTGGGCACAAGCTCTGCGTCCCTCCGGGGCCTGTGTCGCCGGTCGCGCGGACTCCGCCAGCCCACCTTGAGCGAGGCCCCCCCCCCCCCCCACCGCTAAGCGCAGTGCGGCTCCCTGAGCTGTTTTGGATCCTCCGGGCTTCCGGCTTCCGCTTTCCGGGCTGTCACGTGCCTCCGCTCACGTGACCGGCCCTGCTGTCATTCCGCTGCCGCTCCGGCTTCTTTCCACCTGGGCCGCCCTCAACGTCTGCTGGGTGCAGGGACGTCTGCCCTTGCCGGGGCCGCTCCGGCTGGAAACCCCGCTCGGCTCCGACTCGGCTGGCGCCCCCAGCCGGGCGGCGCCCCCGACGGCCCACACCGCCGCGTCCTCCTCCCTGCCGCCTTCGCGTGCGTTGTCGGGTCCCCTGGATTCGCGAAGTAAGCCCGCAGTCGCGCCGTTTCGTCTCCCGCCCCGGCCGGAGGGAGGCGACCCCCTGCGCTTTCCCCAGCTTCTCTGGCGCCTGCTGCTTTCTCGCCGCGCAGGCCCGTCCAGCCCTCTTGCGGCCCCGGGCTTCCAGATTTCTGTCCTTCCAGGCCTCAGCTAGGTTTACGGAACTGGAGCTCCTAACCCGCGGGGGCAGGAATGGGGTGGGGGGGGGGAGGACAGGTATACTGTATACTTTCCCCAGGATTGGGCCTCGGCCTCGGCCTGCTGCAGGTTCGAGTTGTTCGGGGACCCAGAGGGCCATCCGGAAGCACCTTCACCTACCCCGGGGGAGGCCGCTGCGCCTGAGTCCGCTCGGTGTTCAGGGTTCCAGCCTGACCCGGCCAGAGCCAGTTTTCCCTCCGTCCTACCTGTGTGTATTGCTTGGGTTGTTTAGGCAGCAAACCCTCAGATGTAGAGATTAAGTTCCAAACTGACTAAGGTCATTGGGATTGCAGAATAGAATTTTGGGTATGGTTTTAGCTTCTTTGTGGCCGTGGCAGCGAACGTCTGTTTTGTGAACCAAAACCTGTATATTTCGTATCGAGAGAAAATCAGGCCTGAGCATTTACGCGTAAATTTGGAAGGGAGAATTACGTGAAAGCTCATTATTGTAGGTGGTTGTCACCAGACCAGAATCCCATTGTTGCTTGTACCTAAATTGTAATTGGTATTTGTTCCAAAACTTCCTCCCCAAATTGATTTTGAAAATACTCTGAACTTTGGTTGAAGAAAGAAAATTACATTCCCACCTTAGGGTTTTTATTTTTATTTTTTTATTTTTTTTTATTAAAAAATTTTTTTTAAGTTTATTTATTTTTGAGACAGAGAGAGACAGAGCATGAACGGGGGAGGGGCAGAGAGAGAGGGAGACACAGAATCGGAAGCAGGCTCCAGGCTCTGAGCCATCAGCCCAGAGCCCGACGCGGGGCTCGAACTCACGGACCGGGAGATCGTGACCTGAGCCGAAGTCGGATGCTTAACCGACTGAGCCACCCAGGCGCCCCCACTTTAGGGTTTTTAATTTGAATGAGTAATTTTACAAGGCACTTGTAGCAGTTTTTTTTTTTTTTTAAATAATGATGCTTCAAAATGATGGTTAGTAAATGTAAAAATAAATGGTCTTCTCTCTACTGTACAGGTTCTTATTTTTTTCCGTGTCAGGAGAAACTTGTTCCCAGTCGTATACATTTAATCTGTATTCCTATTTTATTGAAGCCAGACTTCTGATGTTACTTTGAAGAACTTAAAAAGAGTTTCTTTGAAAAACCTTGCCGCAAGATTAGTGCCAGTAATTAAAAAACTTTTCCTGGAAAAGTAAAAATCTTTAGAGAACACTTTTATGGAGCAGGGCGTAATTGGACAAGTTTTGAAATCTAATGATTTTCATACTTAGGACATCTAATATATTTAATGTTTGAGTTGAATGGGGAGAATAAGGCGATAACAATGATGTTAATAACAATAACAATGATAGCAGTAGTTGTTAAAATATGGTAACACCTCGTATTCTCATGTTACTTTGCCTCAAAATTGCAGATCTGCTGAAAAAACATCCAAGATCATAACATTTAGATGACCAAAATGGATATCCGAGGTGCCGTAGATGCTGCCGTTCCGACGAACATTATTGCTGCCAAGGCTGCGGAGGTTCGGGCAAACAAAGTGAACTGGCAGTCCTATCTTCAGTAAGTACGGATTTGCTGTGAATCAGGGATAATCATGTGCTTTTGCATCGGACTTTTTCGTGATCATGCCTCAATGAGAGACATGATGGAAAAATACTACCAGACATGGAAGGAAACACTTCCTCCTTAGAAGTCTTACCTGCCGTAGGGAGACAGGATAGTGTGGTGGAAGGAGCTAGAGGCTCTAGCAGGGGAGCAGAGCCCCTCAGAGCCGTTTTGATCTTCCGTGTCTGGAAAGTTGTACCTTTTGAATGAGCGGGAGAGGTGGGAGGCGTGTTCATGGGATTTGGAGGGGGGAAGGGGATAGCGGGCAAAGCCTGCCAGACTGGCACGTTGTGCCTGGGTGATCAACGTGGGGAAGCTGGTGTTGCAGCGTGGCTCATACAACTAGTAAAAGGTGTAGATGTTTGAATTCCAAGACCTGGGTTTGAAGTCTGGTTCTTCTACTAGTTTGGTAATCTTAGGGGAATCGTTTAACTTCTTTGCGGTTCATTGAAGTAAAATGAAATGGGGAATACGGATCTCGCAGAGTTGTTGCTGAAATAGCATATTTAAAGGATTCGCACAGTTGAATATATGCAATAGTGTGTTGAATGCACTCTCCATAAATTTTAGTTCTTTTCCCTTCTTTCTTTTTTTAAAAATTTAATTAAAAAAATTGTTTTTAATTTACATCCAAATTAGCATCCAAATATAGTGCCACAATGATTTCAGGAGTAGATTCCTTAATGCCCCTTACCCATTTAGCCCATCCCCCCTCCCTCCACCCCTCCAGTACCCTCTGTTTTCCATGTTTAAGAGTCTCTTATGTTTTGTCCCCCTCCCTGTTTTTATATTATTTTTGCTTCCCTTCCCTTGTGTTCATCTGTTCTGTGTCTTAAAGTCCTCATATGAGCGAAGTCATGTGATATTTGTCTTTCTCTGACTAATTTCGCTTAGCATAATACCCTCTAGTTCTATCCACTTCCCTTCTTTCTTATACGTATTAAGATTTAGCATGCTGGTGTTCCGTATTTATCTGTAGAGTAAGGGTTCGTTTTTTCTTGACCATGTTTTATCGTATTGACTTCATATCTGTTTTGGTATATTTATAACAGTGATTTATTAAGGAAATTCAGTTCAGATTTTCAGATACGTTTTGAAAAACAAATCGAGGAATCTTTAGTTTTATATTTAGGAGTCTGCTGTAAGAGGGACATATGGCATACAACGATGATGCACTTATTTCGGTTAATTTAGTCACTCATTAAACATTTATTGTCCACCTGTCAAGTTTGAGGCCTATTTCGAGGCTTTGAGGCTTCAAAAAGATAAACTTATAGTCTGGTAGGGAAGTCAGTTATAGAAACAGATCATTTGGTATGTTAACTGAGAGAGTAGAAAGGTGCACCGGGAATGATGGGTGCACAGAAAAAGGACAGCTAAACCTCCCTCCAGGAAGTTTTTCTGGAGGGAATGTTCCAACGTAGGGAATTAAAAGCAGCGTGCTGGGTGGGGAATAATACATGTTTTGGAGGCAGGCAGTGGGGTGGGCTGAGGCCGGAGAGGCAGCCGGGAGCCAATTGTGGAGGCTCCCCAAGGAGCACAGTTTTAAAATCCCTGTTGTAGAAATTGGGAGTGACCGATGTTTGTAAGTGGGAGTTGGATGTCAGGTTGCCTTTTGATTGGATTGTTCTACTGACAAAACGTAGAGGGTGGGTTTGTGGAAACAAACCTAGAGCTATGATGAGGCTGTAGCCGTATCCAGGCTGTTGGGATGGATAGGATTGGATAGATTTGAGAAAGTCTTTGCGATCGATTTAATCTATGAGGGTGAAAAAGAATCTAGGATGATTCTGGATTCCCACTTTAAGGGACTAGATTATTGTGGGGCAGGAGGAGGAGGGACTTTCTGATATTCTCTCTGTTCATCTATATCTTTATAATTTAAATTTAAATCCCGTGTGAAATTAGGATTTTGAGCTGTTTCCTAGTTTTAGTCCAGAGTGTGTTTGGACTAGAGAACAAGGGGTTTCATGTTTATAAAGCTTGTCCCTGTTTATAACCTAAATAGAATGGTATTGTTATTAATCAGAAAGCACTGGCTGACTGGCAGAGGTTCCCTAGCATTGGTATCTGGAACATTTTTAGTTCCAGGGGGATATTTAATTGTTTTCTCTCTGTTCCTCCTTTTCAAAGGCCTCTGTACTACTAAGTTGTAGTCTCTCTCATTCTTTTTTCTGTCCTGTATTCTGCTGTCTGCCTCGTGTGTTTCTTTTATAAAACCCTTCTACTTTGTACGTCTGTGCACAAATGTTCACCAAGTGTTAACTGTGTGCCTGCTGTTGAGCCCCACCGCCCTGAGACGTACACTTCTGTCTGCAAGTTCCTCCCTAGATCACGTGGCTCATTAACTCCCTTCAAGTGGGTGTCTGCCCGGGTGGCCTCAGAAAGGACTTCACTGTAATCTACCCAAAAGCTATCCTTTCCTCTGTTGTCACTTTCTAGCTCCTTACCCAGCTAAAGTTTTTTTCATAGCATTTAGTGTCCTGGCATTGTGTGCGTGTGTATGTGTGTGTGTGTGTGTGTGTGTGTGTGTTAAAAAATTACTTATTTTTGTGTTTGTGTGTTTTTTGTTTTCCCCACTGCAGTCCAGGCTCAAAGAGGGATGTTTAATTCACTGCTGTGTCACCTGTTCTCACAGGTGCCTGACACACAGTAGGCTGCCTGTTGATCTTGGCTGGTTACATCATGAGTGAGCAGAGTAAATGTTGGGCAGTGGTGGAGACAAGTGTTTGGGAAAGGAGTACCTTACTTGGCTAAGTCACATACTGTGTCATGTTACTTTCATGGCAGCACTGTGACCTAAGGTTTTCTATCCCTGTCTTATGGAAGAGTAGATAGCTATTCAGATAGGTTAAATAACATGTACATACTGATGTAGGTTTTAACTAGTTGATTAAAATGATTTTTCTTTCTTTCTTTTTTTTTTTTTTTTTTTTTTTTAAGAGAAAGAGAGTGTGAGCAGGGGAGAGGGGCATAGGGAGAGAGAGAGGGAGAGAGAGGGGGAGAGAGAGAGAGAGAGAGAGAGAGAGAGAGAGAGAGAGAATCTTAAGCAGACTCCACACTCAGCGAGGAGCCCAGTGCAGGGCTCCATCCCACAACCCTGGGATCTTGACCTGAGATGAAATCAAGAGTTGGGTGCTCAACTGACTGAGCCACCCAGGTGCCCCTAAAATGATTTTTCTTGAATGCCTCTACCTTGGTGCCAGGTAGAACTGCCATTCAAATTTGCAGTGACTGATATGAAAGGAGTAATGTGGTCAGATGTGTGCTTGAGAAAGCTGGCTGGCACTAGTAAGAGGGGTGTGGAGGAGGGTTGGATTGGAAGCAGGGAAACCTTTGGTGGGTTGTTACCTTAAGGCTGAGCTATTCTAGAGGCAGAGAAGTTGAGAGGAGAGCGGTATTAGGACTGGTGCCTGAGTGGTTGTGGGTCATTAGAAAAGAGACCCCCGTTCCTAACTTGCTAGGTTATGGGACTGTCAAAAGAAGATTCAGAGACAAAAGAATTTAAGCAAGAAAAGAAAAAGGTTACTTACAAAAAAGGAAAGAAATTCAGACCTTGGAAGAAGTGGCTTACTGCAGAAAACCACAATTATTTAAGTGGCAAAGAAAGCTGTGAAATGATAAGGTCACCAAAGGTAACCTTCATTGTACAGTTTTGTCATGGTAGAACACCACAACTTTTTCTCATGATTATCCTATATACAAAGGTTATAATACGCTTTAATTCGTTAGCATGGCAAAATCTGGGGGTGAAACTGTTTTAGCTGGGAAGTTCAGGCTTATGAAAAAGACCATATGTATTTTGGGGCCAGAACTGGACCTTGTTATCTTGGTCTACCCCAGGGTACAGAGTGCCTTTTTTCCTGCCTGGTGTATGAAGTGCTTAGCCACAGGGGAAACAGAGCAAAGTGTCTTTTTTTTTTTTTTTTTTTTTTTTTTTAAATTTCATTATCCCATTAGCCAGGCTGGGATGGAATGTGGGTAGGGATATATGTTAGTGACCTCTGCTGTGCCCCTCAGGGTCTAGGGTGCTTGTGTGCTTGCTCTGTGGGAGGTCGGCCTGGGCCGCAGCTCAGACTGGCGCAGCTCAGACTGGGCCTGAACTCAGCGGCACGGAGGGTAGCGGGGAGCACTCAGGGAGGGTTCAGGGAGCGCAAATGAAGACAGCCCCCCACAGGGCCTGAAGCACAGGGTAGGAGACAAGGAATCTGTGAAGAGCACTAATGAGAAGTGGCCTGAGAAGGGCAAGAAGAATCTGGAAGCTCAGGGCGAGAGGGTCAAGAAATGGCCACATTGCCACCTGCCTCAGAGATCTGGAAAGATAAGGACTGGAAATTCCCCTTTGGGGGCTGGTAAGGAAGGGATTGTTGGAAAAATCCAGCAGGTGAGAATAGTTCACACACACACACACACACACACACACACACACACACACACACAAAGAGCACATGTGAAAACAAAGTTACAGTGCTTGCAGCTGAAGAACTGAGGGGCAGTAGATTCCAAAGTCCAGAAGCAAGTGAAAAGTATATAAAATAGTGTTTAGTAATAGTATATATAAAACCCAGAAAGGGATAAAGTAAAACGCTGAGATTTTGAATACTCAAAAGTCGAGATCTTCTTTGGAGGAGGGTCGGGTTGTGGGGAGGGGTGTCAGGAAGTATGAAAGTTCAGCTCCCTTGTCTCGGGGAGGGCCCGGCTCTGAGGACCTCACCTTCCCAGACTCCCCTGTGTGCTCAGAAACCCGTTCTCTTCAGGACTTTGCCTGAGTCTGGGCTGGGCTCCTAACCTTTCGAATCCTGTGCCCCCCCCCGCCCCATCCCTGGTCTCCCCTGGGAGCGCCGCCTCCATTAATCTCCTGCACCCCAATCTCCGTGTCGAGACCTGCCACCAGGAAGCTGGCCCAAGACTTCTGAAAAAGGACTCCCATTTCTGTAACTGTGCGTATGGTGAAACCTGCCTCAAATTCAGTGTTCCTTGGTTGGCCTTTTGTGGAACAGTAGCCTCTCAACATACCCCCGGGGGCAGGGGGTGGGGAAGGGCGGTTTTTTAAACCACTCAGTTGAAAGACATCTATTGATGCTATTTGAACGGCAAAGCGTATTACATTTTTTTAATTTTAAATTTGCATTTCTGTCGTGCTTACGTACGTCAGGTGGTGCTTCTCGCTTTCATAACCGCTCAGTGGAGTCGGGCAGGTACCATTACAATGGCCATTTTACCGGTGTGGCAAACATTGGTCAGAGGGATAGCGACCTGCCGAAGTTTCACAAGTGCAGTTGGAACTCTTCCTCAGACTGGCACAAATTCCACACTTTCCCCACCAGACTGATGGTCCGACAAGGTCGGCGTGTGTCCCGAAGTGCCCCGTGTCAGAGACTAACAAGGATGTTTGCTGACAGATCTTTTCACAAGGAAGGGTCAGACGGCGGTTTGCTGTGGCACGTTTGTGTCGTTGACGAGTGTGTCTGTGGCGAGGCTGGGTTGGAAGGGAAGGTGACGATGGCTCCGCGGTGATGATACTGAGTGTATCTCAGTGTGACTCTCTTGATTGGAATCTCACTGAAGGAAAGAAGTTGGGAGAGAAAAGGAAGATTCCAAGGACTGAGCTTGGAGAGAAGTCTTGCGCTGCGAGGAGCCACTGAGGAAGGAACCCCTGAAAGAAGTGGGAGGAAAACCGGATAGTGTGGGGTGATTGCTGTTAGGACAGCGTGTCAGGAGGGAGAGGTTATTTTTTGAGAGGGGGGAGGAGCTCATTTTTCCGAGTCTGGAGGGAACATGAGAAAATGCTGGAGGCAGTGATCGTAGAAGTTCGTGTAAAGTGGCTTTGGTCTTGATGGAGTGGACAGCCGAGTGAATTGTGTGGCTGGGAGGGGGGTGGGGTGAGACTTCGGACGGCCAGGCGCCGCTCTAACCACCTTATGTGGGTTATTTAATTTCATCCTCAGATCAACCCCTACTGGCAATGTGGACGTTGTTTCCATTTTGCAAATGAATTCACTCAGGTCCAGAGAGGTTGCGTGTTCCATACCTGGTGGAGCTAAGCTTGCACCCGGGTCTGTGTGATGCGGGGGCCTGTGCGCCGACCCCGGTGGTTAACCACCGAGGAGAGAGGAGGAAGATGGGGAATTCCTGTGTCCCTTCGTCGCAGTGTCAGCTCAACTCTTATTGAAAAAAACCAACTTCCTCTTACTTCCTAGGGGGCAGATGATTTCTGCTGAAGACTGTGAATTCATTCAAAGGTTTGAGATGAAAAGAAGTCTTGAAGAGAAGCAAGAGGTGCTCCAAACTGAAGGCAGTCAGGTGATGGATATGAACATATTACGAACACCTTCCTGTGTCACTGAAAATTCGAGAACAAAATTTTAATGACTTGGTGATATTTCCTTGTAGGTGTGCGTCATGATTTATCTAAAAATCCTTTTTTATCGGAAGATGTTTAAATACTTTCCAAATCCTCTTTTTTGGAAGACATTTAAATACTTTCCAGTTTTGTTTGTTCATTTTGGGAAAATGTTATGCCGAGTGTGTTTATTCAGTTTATTCCTCCACGCTTTTTTACATGTTTTTCATGGCACTTTCCTTATGGTTCCACACATAGGGTTTTTCTTTTTAATTTTTCTTTTTCTTTAAATTTAGTTAACATACAGTGCAATATTGGCTTCAGGAGTAGAATTCAGTGATTCATCACTTACATACAACACCCAGTGCTCATCCCAACGAGTGCCCTTTTTAATACCCATCACCCGGGGCGCCTGGGTGGCTCCTTTGGTTAAGCGTCCGACTTCAGCTCAGGTCATGATCTCATGATCCGTGGGTTCGAGCCCCGCATCGGGCTCTGTGCTGACAGCTCAGAGCCTGGAGCCCGCTTCGGATTCCGTGTCTCCCTCTCTCTCTGACCCTCCCCCATTCATGCTCTCTCTCTGTCTCAAAAATAAATAAACATTAAAAAAAAAATTTTAATACCCATCTGGCCCATTTCCTACCCACCTCCCACCGTTAACCCTCAAGTCTCTATTGTTAACAGTCTCTTGTGGTTTGTTTTCTGCCCTCTTCTCTTTTTTTCCCTTTTTCCCATGTGTTCATTAATTTCACATATGACTGAAATCCTATGGTATTTGTCTTTCTTTGATTGACTTATTTCATTCAGCATAATACATTCTAGGTCCATCCACATCATTGCAAATGGCAAGATTTCCTTCTTTTTTGATGGCTGAGTAATATTCCATTGTGTATATATATCACATCTTCCTTATCCATTCATCAGTGGATGGACATTAGGGCCGTCTCCATAATTTGGCTGTTGTCAGTAGTGCTGCTGTAAACATTAGGGTTCATGTACCCCTTTGAATCTGTGTTTTGTATCCTTTGGGTAAATACCTAATAGTGCAATTGTTGGATCATAGGGTAATTCTATTTTTAGTTTCTTTTTCTTTTAAAGAAAAATTTTTTTAATGTTTATTTATTTTTGAGACAGAGAGAGACAGAGCATGAACGGGGGAGGGTCAGAGAGAGGGAGACACAGAATCTGAAACAGGCTCCAGGCTCCGAGCTGTCAGCACAGAGCCCGACGTGGGGCTCAAACTCACAGATTGCGAGATCATGACCTGAGCCGAAGTCGGCCGCTTAACCGACTGAGCCACCCAGGTGCCCCTCTTTTTCTTTTTTTTAAAGTTTATTGTGAGAGAGAGAGAGAGAGAGAGCGCGCGCGTGCGCGCGCGTGCACACACACACACACACACACACACACTGCGCGTGTGAGTGGGGGAGGGGCAGAGAGAGAGAATCCCAAGCAGGCTCTGTGCCCTGAGGTGGTGTCTCATTGTGTTTTGATTTGTATTTCCCTGATGATGAGTGATGTGGAGCATCTTTTCATGTGTCTGTTGGCCACCTGGCTGTCTTTGGAAAAGTGTTCACGTCTTCTGCCCATTTCTTGACTGGGTTGTTTGTTTTTTGGGTGTTGAGTTTGATAAGTGGATAGATACTGGATACTAACCCTTTATCTGATATGTCATTTGCAAATGTCTTCTCCCATTCTGTCAGTTGCCTTTTAGTTTTGCTGATTGTTTCCTTTGCTGTGCAGCGTTTTTTATCTTGATGAAGTCTTAACAGTTCGTGTTTCCTTTTGTTTTCCTTGCCTTTGGTGATGTGTCTAGTAAGAAGTTGCTGTGGCTGAGGTCAAAGAGGTTGCTGCCTGTTTTCTAGGATTTTGATGGTTTCCTGTCTCACATTTAGGTCTTGCATCCATTCTGAATTTCTTTTTCTGTATGGTATAAGCAAATGGTCCAGGTTCATTCTCCATGATGCTGGCCAGTTTGCCCAACACCATTTGTTGAAGAGACTGTCTTCTTTCCATTGGATATTCTTTTTCTCATTTTGTCAAAGATGAATTGACCGCATAGTTGTGGGTCCATTCCTGGGTTTTCTATTCTGTTCTGTTGATCTACGTGTCTGTTTTTGTGCCGGTACCATACTGTCCTGGTGACAACAGCTATCTAATGTAGCTTGAAATCCAGAATTGTGATGCCTCCAGTTTTGTTTTTCTTCTTCAGGATTGCTTTGGCTACTCGGGGTCTTTTGTAGTTCCATACAAATTTTATGATTGATTGTTCTAGCGCTGCGAAGAATGCCGGTCATATTTTAATAGGGATTACATTTAAATGTGTAAATTGCTTTGGGTAGGATAGACATTTTAACAATATTTGTTTTTCCAATCCATGAACATATGGAATGCTTCTCCATGTCTTTGTGTCCTTTTCAATATCTTTCAGAAGTCTTCTATAGTTTTCAGAGTATGGATTTTTCACCCCTTTAGTTAGGTTTATTCCTACATATCTTATTATTTTTGGTGCAGTTGTAAATGGGATCATCAGGGATATTGGCCTATAATTCTCCTTTTTAGTGGGGTCTTTGTCTGGTTTTGGAATCAAGGTAATGCTGGCTTCATAGAATGGGTTTGAAGTTTTCCTTCTATTTGTTTTTTGGAGTGGTTTGAGAAAAATAAGTATTAACTCTCCTTTAAATGTCTGATTGAATTCCCCTGGAAAGCCATCTGGCCCAGGCAGGAATCTTGCTTGTTGGGAGATTTTTAGTTACTGATTCAATTTCTTGCTGGTTATGGGTCTGTTCAAACTTTCTATTTCTTTCTGTTTCAGTTTTGGTAGTTTGTGAGTTTCTAGGAATTTGTCCATTTCTTCCAGATTGCCTAGTTTGTTGGCACATAATTTTTCATAGTATTGTCTTAGAATTGTTTGTATTTCTGTGGTGGTGTTTGTGATGTCTCCTCTTTGATCTCATGATTTTATCCATTTGGGGTCTTTTTTTCTTGATAAGTCTGGCTAGGGGTTTATCAATTTTGTTTATTCTTTCAAGGAACTAGCTCTTAGTTTCCTTGATCTTTTGTACTGGTTTTATTTTTGTTTCTATATCATTTGTTTCTACTCTGATCCTTATAAATTACCCTTCTTCTGCTGGTTTTAAGCTTTATTTGCTGTTCCTTTTCTGGCTCCTTTAGGTGTAAGGTTAGGTTGTGTATTCTGCTTCCTGAGATAGGCTTGAATTGCAGTATACTTTCCTCTGAGGACCGCCTTTGCTGCATTCCAAAGGGTTTGGAGTGTTGTTTTCATTTCCATTGGCTTCCATGTATATTTTAATTTCTTCGTTAATTTGCTGGTTAACCCATTCATTTTTTAGTAGGATGTCTTTAACCTCCATCTATTTGAGGGCTTTCCAAATTTTTTCTTGTGGTTGATTTCAAGTTACATAGTGTTGTGGTCTGAAAATATGGATGGTATGAGCTCAATCTTTTTGTGCTGCTGAGGGCTGATTTGTGACCCAGTATGTGATCTATTCTCAAGAATGTTCCAGGAGTGCCTGGGTGGCTCAGTTGGTTAAGTGTATGACTTCAGCTTGGGTCATGATCTCATGGTTCATGAGTTTGAGCCCTGCATCAGGCTCTGTGATGACAGCTCAGAGCCTGGAGCCTGCTTCAGATTCTGTGTTTCCCTCTCTCTCTGTTTCTCCCTCGCTCATGCTCTGTCTCCCTCTCAAAGATAAATAAATATTTTCTTAAAATTAAAAAAAAAAAAGAATGTTCCATATGTACTTGGGAAGAATGTGTATTCTGTTGCTATAGGATGAAATGTTTTGAATATACCTGTTAAGTCCATCCGGTCCAGTGTGTCATTCAAAGCCATTGTTTCCTTGTCGGTTTTTCTGCTTAGATGATCTGCCCATTGCTGCAAGCAGGGTGTTAAAGTCCCCTAGTATTATTGTATTATTAATAATGAGTTTGTTTATGTTTGTGATTAATTGATTTGTATATTTGGGTGCTCTCCAGTTGGGGGGCAAAAAATATTTACAATTGTTTGATCTTCTTGATGGATAGACCCCTTAATTACGATATAACGCCCTTCTTCATCTCTTGTTCCAGTCTTTATTTTGAAGTTTAGTTTGTCTGATACAAGTATGGCTAATCCGGCTTTCCTTTGATGTCCATTAGCATGATGGATGGTTCTCTGTCCCTTTACTTTCAATCTGTGGGAGTCTTTAGGTCTAAAATGAGTGTCTTGTAGGCAGCATATAGAGGGTTTTTTTTTTTTTTTTTTTTTTTTTTTTACCCATTCTGATACCATATGTGTTTTGATTGGAGCAGTTAGTTTATTAAAATTCAGAGTAATTATTGAAAAATATGAACTTAGAGCCATTGTGTTGCCTGTAGAGTTGGTGTTTTTTGATGATGTTCTCTGTTCATTTCTAGTCTTTGTTGCTTTTGGTCTGTTTTGTTTTGTTTTGTTTTTTCTCTATTCAAAGAGTCCCCCTTAGAATTTCTTGCAGGGCTGGTTTAGTGGTCACAGACTTCTTTAGTTTTTCTTTGGCTGAGAAACTCTTTATTTCTCCTTCTATTCTGAATGACAGCCTTGCTGGGTAAAGGATTCTTGGCTGCATGTTTTTCCCATTCAGCACGTTGAATATATCCTGCCACTCTTTTCTGACCACGCTTCTGTGGACAGGTTTGCTGCAAACCTGATCTGTCTTCCCTGTAGGTTAAGGACTTTTTTTCCCTTGCTGCATTGAGGATTCTGTGTATTTTGTGGATTTGATATGTCTTGGCTATGGTCTACTTGTTGAATTTAATTGGGAGTTCTCTGTGCTTCTTGGATTTTGATGTCTGTGTCCTTCCCCAGATTAGGGAGTTTTGCTCACATAAACATTCTGCCCCTTTTTCTCTGTCTTCATCTTCTGAGACTTCTATGATACAAATGTTATTCCTCTTTAATAAGTCACTGAGTTCTCTAAGTCTTGTATCGTGATCTTTGCCCTCTGTATCCCTCCTCTCTTCAGCTTCACTATTTTCCATAATTTTGTCTTCTGTATCACTCATCTGCTGCTCTGCCTTGTCCATCCTCGCCGTCATGGCATCCATTCGAGATGCATCTCTGTTATAGCATTTTTAATTTTAGCCTGACTAGATTTTAGTTCTTTCCTCTGTAGAAAGGGATTCTCTGGTGTCTTCTATTTTTTTTCAACCCCAGCTAGTATTCTTACAATTGTGGCTTTATTTTTAGTTTATTTTTATTTTTTGAAAGAGGGGGTACAAGTGAGTGAGGGGGGGGGGAGAGAGAGAGAGAGAGAGACAGAGACAGAGAGACAGAGAGAGAAGCAGGGCTCATCCAAAGTGGGGCTTGAGTTTATCTGATTCAGGACTAGAACTCAGGAACTGTGGGTCATGACCTGAGCCAGTCAGATGCTTAACCGACTGAGGCACCCAGGCTCCCATAATTGTGGTTTCAAATTCTATTTCAGACTTTGTCTGCATTTCTGAAACATTTTTTAGAATAGATTCCTAGAAGGGCAATTAAGTTTCAAAGTAAGTATTATTTTTAAAGTTGCTTAACTGTTTTTTTGTTTTTTTTTTAGAAAAAATTTTCCACTTTGTATTCTTACTAGAATATGATGCAATTCTGCTGTCCCTCAGATTTTCTGATATTGGGTGGGGGGGCTACTGATGACTGAAGGAGCTTATACACAACTCAGCCCGATTCTCACAACAATCCTGGGAAATCTGTGAGGAGACATACTGATGGCTACGTTTTTTGTTGAATTCCAGAGATTGTCACACAGTTGGTAAGATGTAGGATGGGGACAGGTCATAGCCTTCTGATTCTAATCCCTAGTACTCTTGTCGCTGGAGTCTTCTGCTTCCCAGTAAATGCAAAAACAAAACAAAAATAAAAGCCAAAATCAATGATAATTTTTGGTTGTCTTCATAGCTTCATGTTTATGTTATCATGGGCAATCAAGAGTTATCGTTGCTAGGTCTATTTAAAAGTAGTAAACGTTTGGAAATGTATCACTAAAAATGATCACAACTCTGATGCAAGTCATAGTATGTTCCTCCCCTACTTCATCACAATATTCGTAAAGCATGTACATTTTCTATAATTGAAATCTTTTAGTTAATAGCATTTGTGTTATAATTTGTGCAAGAGAAATATTTTACCGAAATTCCATTAAGATGCTGTGTTTGTAGTTGAAAATGAGAGTTCACATTACTTTCATTTTTTTTCCAGTGTGCTAAAACATTTATAAATTTGATGACTCACATCTCCAAAGAACAGACAGTTCAGTATATACTAACTATGGTGGATGATATGCTGCAGGTAGGTATATTCTTTGTTTAATCCATTTGGTGACTTCGTTGTTTTATATCCTGCGCGGTAACAACACTTTTGTACGGTTTCACTTATACCATGGATTTCTTCTGAGTTGGGATTGCTAGTAGTGTTAAAGATGGGAATGCCTCCACACAGGCTCTTTTTGTTGTTTTTCAGGATGTCCGGTAATTAATTTGTATTTTTTTCATAATACCTCGGAGTTCTTTGTTCAACACCAGTGATATTGGGTAAATCATTTGAGGCTCCCTGGGTGCTCTGTGTCCTTCCAGGCGATGTGGCTTCTTCTCTTTCAGCCATTCAGCAGATTTCGGTGCCCCTGCCGTCCTCCAGGCCAGTGCCAAGCGCTAGGGGTCAGCGCTGAATGTAGGCAAGGTGCTTCCTCTCAAAGATCCTGTCTCTTTGGAGAGCATTTTGCTTATCATCTGAGACTTTTCCAGTTGCGTAAAGTTCCTATTTACTGTTTTACTGTCCCCGAACACAGAGGGGCCTCCCTTATTCATAGTTTTGTAGGTTCCACCAGAGTGTAGTCTAGATTGAAATTGTTGGTGTACAGAGCAGTTCTTTTCGAGAAAGGCCACCTGGGCCGCTAAATCCAGTGCCTGACCACTTCTTCGGGACTTGAGGAACGGTGCCAGTGTGGTTGCTTGTGTGGAGCGTTGTTCTGTCAGTTTACAAAGAAACACTTACTGATGGCCTGCTATGTGCCAGGCGCTGTACGAATTGTTAGTGAAGGTACACAAGTTAAGAAGAATGGTGCTGTCTACCTAGGGCCCTCGTTTATAGGAATGTAGTGATTTTATGATGTGGGTAAGGGTCAGTGTCCAGCCTGGGCCGATGCAGGCCTGTCTGAGAATGACTTCGGTCTCTCTCAGCGCTTTTTTCTTCCATAAAGTTAAGAAAAATGGGGAATGATGTGGTCTGCCTTGGTTATCCTGCTTACAGGATAGGATTGCACCTAGAATGAGCAGGCTTGAGTTGGCATGCAGGCTTTGCTTTTATTTATAAGTGTATACGTATATACAACACACACATGCGTGTACACACAGATATCCTCATTTTTTTATGCATGTTATCTGTAAATTAGAAACCAGGAGTTCACACTCTCTCCAGTTTGATTTCAGCTCAACACCAGAGTTCATTCGAGTCTGCCCTTTCCACGTTCGTAACTTTCTTCTGTGACAGTGAGATCGTGAGCCCTTCTTATCCTTTGTGTATTTACTTGTCTGTTCCGCCCTATAGCACAAGGAAAGGAGTTTCAGAATTGCTGACCCATACAACTGTGAAAAATGAGCCCTTTAACTAGAGTTCAGTATTTGTTTGCAGTACTTTTTCTTTAAGCTGAGAATATGTAGTCAGAGTATTGTACTCAGAACAGTTATATTATTTTTCTTGAAATACAGTTAGATTCACTTGTGTTTTTGGGTATTCTACTTATCTTTTTCTCATTCTTGTTGATTTTTTTTATTTTTGATTATGTAAAACACCAACATGCTTCCAGAAGTCAAAACTATACAGAAAAGATACAATCAGAGAAATGTCACCAAACCCTTACTCCCCATCCCTGCATTCCCACCTATCTCTTGTTAGGTAACCGGTATCATAGATTTCTGGTTTTATCCTTCCTGGTTCTTTTCTCCCCTTGCAGAAATAGTCAGATACATGTAATACGTTTTTTTTTCCCTTCTCTTTCTTTCTTCTTTTTTTTTTTTTTTTTTCAAATGTTTATTTTCAAGAGACAGAGCATGAGCAGCGGAGGGGCAGAGAGAGAGAGGGAGACACAGAATCCGAAGCAGGCTCCAGGCTCCGAGCTGTCTGCACAGAGCCCGCGCGGGGCTCAAACCCAGGAACTGTTAAGGTCGTGGCCTGAGCAGAATTCGGACGCTTAATGACTGAGCCACCCAGGCGCCCCATATTTGTGTCTCTTTCTTACAGAAAACATGTAGTAAATATAATCTCTTGTATTTTGCTCGTCTCACCTAACAGAATATGCCAGAAATCATTCCATGTCAGTTCATAGATATTTCCCATATTGTCTTTTGGTAGCAACAGAGTACTGTTTTGTTTTGTTTTTCTTTTAAGATTTTATTTTTAAGTAATCTCCACACCCCGTGTGTGGGGCTCAAATTTCCAACCCCAAGACCAAGCGTCACACGCTGACGGCCAGCCAGGTGCCCTGCAACGAAGGACTCTTTTAGTGGATGTACCGTGGTTTACTTAATAGTCTCTGATGTGATGGACATTGAGGTTGGCTCATATACATATTTATTTTGGTTTAATAAAGTTTTTATTATTTTTTTCATTTTTATTTTTTTAAGAAAGAGAGAGCAAGTGAGCAGGGGAGGGGGCAGAGGGAGAGAAAGATAATCCCAAGCAGACTCCACTCTCAGTGTGGAGCCCGACGCACAGCTTGATCCCACATCCCTGGGATGGTGACCTGAGCCAAAAGCGAGAATCAGATGCTCAACTGACTGAGCCACTCAGGCGCCCCTAAAGTTTTACTTTTCAAAATGTCCATTGGTTTGGGCCACCTCATGAATCTTCACCAGCAGCTGGGACATCTCTGACTTTGGTGTTTCTGGTGTAAATGGGCTCTGTTTTGAAACCAGTTAAGAAGTGCTTTATAAGGAGCCCTTGAAGGACTTCCCTGGCCAGGGAACCACGAATTTCAGTCTCCGGTAACAACTAGGGTTTATAACCTTTATAGTTGGGAAGTTGTTTGGGGTCTGTCATGTGTCAAACGAGACAAGGTTATTGGGCATGTCCCGAACTTTGCCTTTGGACCACGTCTTTTTGGCTTTGCCTTCAGATTTGTTCACTGGGTCTTTGTCTTTCTTGGCTAACTTTATGGTATCTTCTTGTTCTCATTGTCCTTGGGTGGTATCACAGAGCTGGGGGGAGCACCCTCGCTAAGATGTTGGACGAAAAGTGGTTCCAACGTTTTGTAATTAGAAATAACGAGGCCCAGAATAACCTTGTGCAAATGTATTTTCAGATGGTCAGGAATGTACTTCATGGTAAATGGCTAGAAATAGGATTGCTGGGTAGAAGAGAACTACATACGTAGTTTTGTTGAGATATTGCCGTATAATTCCATTTTGCAGTCCCACCTACGTACGAGAACACCTGTGTCTCTATAGCCTTGCCAACACAGGGCATAGTCAGACTTTCACATTTTTGCCAGTCAAGATGGATCTAAAGTTGAACACCTTCAGATGTATAGTTTTATTTCTTCTCCTTGTTGGCCTGTTTTTATGAAGTGTACGTGGAGGGATGAGACTTAGGTAGCTGACATTATCCTCGGCTGTTGATTAAGCATAGTTTATAAATTGATTTTATTGGTACAATTTTAGTGACCTTGAGAAATTTGCACATGACCCCCATCGTTTGATTTCTTGTGCTGTTTAAAAAATACTGTAATTATAAATGTTATCTTATTTTTAACCAGTCATTTCATTCTTTAATATTTCTGGGTAGAATACTTTCGGACAGAATTGCTTGCTTTTCCTCATGTGTTTAGTGTTGGGCACATAATTTTGAAGATGACGTTGTTTTCTGTGCTCAGCTATCAACAGGAATTGTTAAATGCCTTTGAGAAGAAGGGCTTTTCCCATATTCTCTTAAAGGTTTGTAACTTGAGTACCTGGAACAGTGATGAATGGAAGATGCATTTTTAAGCAGGAATTGAAACCACAAAGGACTAGTCAAGGGAGATGGGTTTTAAACTTACTTAAAATGTAAAAAATAGTGTCTCTTCTTTCTGTATGTAGGGTCCTTGGTCTATTTGTGTGCCAATGATAATTACTGTTTTAACTTGAGAAATAATCCACTAATGGAGTAAATGATGACTTCTGCAAATGTTGAATCCCTTGATAAAATCATTATCATACCTTGCAATTGTTATTCCAAACTCTGATGACTCATTACTTAAGGAGATATTAGTCTGCTCCCCAAATAGGTAGGTAACTGTAAGCACAGACCAAAATTTAAACCAATGTGTTTAAAAAGAACTAAATGATCTGAAAATTGTTTGTTTTTTTGTGATTTTATCAAATATTGCTACTTGGCAACCATATTCATTTAGTGAATCAGAGAGTATATTTCAGCCAGTGAAACGTACAGAAAACTTAGGTGAGAGGTAGCGTTTGCATGATTTGAACTAAGAATTAATTGTTCCTCAGATCCTGTCTATCTGCCTAGTGTTCCATGCTGTGTTTTGCTGTCTTTATCCGCCCTGCTTTTCTGTCGTGATTGTCAGGAGTAACCCTATTTTATTGGTGTGGAGACAACATTGGGAAGCGCAGGTCAGAGGTTCAGGCTCAGAAGTGTAACTTAAATTGCTTTTCCCCGCATGGGTGCAGTCTGCTAGCTTGGCTCACTTGACTTAAAGCTAATCATGATAATTAAAGGTATTTTGAAGTATCTATGCCTGCCCTGTCACCACCTCTGACCCGTAATAGCAACTGGCAGAAGAAGACACACTGTTGGGACCCAGAACGAAAAGTTGAGAAACAGTGCACAATAGAGAGATGCATTCTGATGAGTGATATCATTTCTTTTCTTGTTTCAGGAAAATCACCAGCGGGTCAGCATTTTCTTTGACTATGCTAAGCGCAGCAAGAACACCGCCTGGTCCTACTTTCTGCCCATGCTGAACCGCCAGGATCTCTTTACTGTTCATATGGTAAATTTTGAATTGATTAAATTTCTGATCTGGGGAAGAAACACTCTTGGGCTATTTATGACTTAGTAACCTCCCAGTTCCCCCGAGGAGTAACGGCTGTGATGTTAATTTTTCAAAGCAGTGTTTCCATTGATGTTTAGTAATCTGGGGGTATCGGGAAGACAGAGGAGATGGGGTTGCTCTGAGAGAGTTAAAGTTTCGTAGAGTATTTGTCGAGCTCATGAGCATGAAAGCCTTTGGTAATTGCATGAGCAAAGAGCTTTTGATTGTCTGTGACAGGATTAACCACATTTACTACAGAAATTAAATTTTGTTTAGTTGTTTTTTTTAATGTTTATTTTTGAGAGAGAGAGAGAGAGAGAATATCTTTATTTTTTTTTATTATTATTTTTTAATATCTTAAGCAGGCTCCACGCTCAGCATGGAGCGTGACGAGGGGCTTGATCCCACGACCCTGGGATCGTGACCTGATCTGAAATCAAGAGCTGGACCCTCAACTGACTGTGTCACTGAGGTGCCCCCCAAAATATATTTTCACAAGTGAAATACAAACTTATTTTGGAGGAGTTGGGTATTAAAAAAAAAATCTTGCAGCAGAATGGTTATAAGAGTCCTACTTTTTAAGGTATATGATGTGATTTTTAGAATCAACATGGCATTCAAGTACATTTCTTATTTTTCAGGCAGCAAGAATTATCGCAAAGTTAGCAGCTTGGGGGAAAGAACTGATGGAAGGCAGTGACTTAAATTACTATTTCAATTGGATAAAAACTCAGCTGAGTTCACAGGTAAAAGATACTTTTTCTAGTATCTTTGAAAGGAATGTGACGCCCATATACAGATTCTTATGGTAATTATATAAATGGTAAATAAAAAAAACATTATATTAAAATAATGCCATTTTGAACTACTCTTAGGTATGGTAGTATGCTTCACTTTTTCTTTCTTTGACCACCTTCAGCTCAAACTTTTCTGTCTTTTCTGCCACTTGGGGTTTTCCATTCATGCTTTTCAGTGGATGAGGAGGATCTTCCTTCCTGGGGGCTAACCACCATCACACAGGCGGGGGACCGGAAAGGACTTGCGCGGCTCCAGAGGGGGGACTCATGTAAGGCTTGCAGCAAGTGGAAGGAAACAGTGTAGCAGGAGACGGGGTGCAGGCCCCGAGGCTAAGACACTTCAGGTGCAGCTCCCACGTCTGCCGTGGGACCCCAAACCTCTGAGATTTGTGCGGGAAATCTTGGATTTGGGGAGAGCCCTTCATTAGTTTGTAGCTGGGATCGTTTATGTCCTTCTGGTCACAGGGTCAGGGCAAGCTGTCGTCCAGTGACACCAATAAACAGAACGCTGGGTGCCGCCAGGGACTTTTAAACTGCAGACAACCCGTTGCAGATCAGGGGTCAATCCAGTTATTCTAGTCTTGCCCAAGAGTCCATACAAGGCTGCCAGGCGCCCCCCGGGTAAGCCTGGAGCTGCCGGGTCTAGCTGCGAGGTAACCGTTACTGTGGCACCTTCCCAGATGCACCGTATCATCGTGGGATTGAACATTTGGGCCTGAGGTTAGACGTGAAGCCTGCTTGTGGCCATCTTGGTTGCTTTCAGACCTTTCTAGCTCTACTTCCCCACGGAGGAAAACAGCTTGCTGGTTGAATGACGGGAAAAATGAAAGGTTTTCTGTTTTTGTCGTCATGGTTCCCTAGAACAGGCAAAAGATAGGACGCTTATGGTGGCTCAGTGGTTCTTTCCTTTAGGCTTCAGTGACTGATAGCAGTGATAAGAGGGAGACTGGGAATGGTTCGCAGAAGAGGGGTGAAGCGAAGGTGGGTGGGGGAGGAGTACTGTGGGGAAGAAAGGGTAGAAGAGAACGAGATTTTGGCGTGGGGGTGGCTCCCGTGAAGAATGGGACCAGGAAAGCAATACTGGCAGTGTATTGTCTGTGTTAGAAATAAAGGTCTATTTGAAATAAAGTTTTGGAAAGTTGTAATTCAGATTTCAGGTGACATTTTAATAGATTCTAATTTGAGGCATAAGAGAGAGACACGATGACATTTTCCTTGGGTTTATTTTTTGTCTTATCGTTGTTTGCCTTTTGGGGGAAGTCTAATTAATTGCCTTTTATATTTGGACAGGGATATTTTGGAGTGTCTTGAACACGATTAAGTACTTTTTATATCAGTAGCATAAATTTTAAGTCTTTTTGGCTTAATTTTTAAAAGTATTTTTTCTAAGAGCCACAGATTGGCAGATTTTACTGAATTTGTGAGGTATTTAAAAAACACACTTAGAACACGAAAAATAGGTGTGCAAGGATGAGATTTTAAATTTCTAAGCGTATGGCATTTGGGATCCGAACGCTTAAGCTTCCCCTCTCCCCTCCCTTTTTTTTTTCTTTTTTGAAATTAGTCCTTCCTTTGAACAAACTTTATTTGTTTTAGCGTTAGCTTTATGGTGATGATAGTGAGGCTCTATTATAACTGGATTCATAAAATGAAAATTGGTAGGAAGAATGTATACTGCAGTTTGCCACTAACATTTTGGGTTGCTTCATGCTAGATTTTTCCTCGCAGGAATAACATTTATACTGTGCCTCGCAGATGATTTGTCGCTTCTGGAATGATTACGGTTATAACTGCGTCCAGGAAATGTCCTTATCATCGCTAGTGGAAGCAAAATATTTCAGTGTCTAGAACAGTTTTCATTAGAACTAAGCTTCTTGGTATTAGATGAATGCTTTTCTTTATCTTTCTGGTTCATTCTTTTTTATCACCTAGTCTTTGGCTTTCTTTGGTTATGGTATCGCGTTTCTGCTTTGCACGTCCTGCTACGAGGTGACTCTTCAGAGTGCCAGGCCCCGTCTGGCTTTGCTTCTCAGAGTCTGGTCACTCCTTCTGCTAGGATCTGAACTGCATTGTCTTTCTTGCCACGGGCAGACACTTCTTCCACAGCCTTCTATCAGGGTCCAATTACCGACTTCTTGTTTAAAGAATGAAACAGGATTATTTGGGATTCTATTTGCTACTTTGCTTAAATGTCATGTGATGGCACTGTATCTGGAAGGTCTCTTCTACCATCGTCAGTGTTTTCTCTCTCATAAAAAGGACCACAGTTTCATAATTTTAATAGAAATACATTTTCAAAAGTCCAAAATAGTTGCAAGTTTGGGTTTTTGGTTGACTTCATAGTGACATTTAGGAACTTTTTCTTTTTTGGTAGTTTAAGCAACGTATGTAGATTGGAGGGCTTCATGCCTGGCATTTAGTACATAATAAATAAAATTAGTTTGAATAAAACTGAATAAAAATATCCTTTCAGAAATTCATTACCACTTTTCTCTTGCACATTTAGCCTTTGACTTTCTACCTTTCCTTTAGTCACTTCTGTAAGTCATTTAGACATTATGTAACGTGTGAATTTCTGATTGTCATTATAAACTTACTAGCATTGCTATGGATAATCTAATTTTAAGTTCTGTGTAGTATCTTCCCGTTAATTAGGCACCTGTTTTGAAAGCATTGCCACAGAAAAGAGTGTAGGTAGTTCAGCTTAAGACAATCATCTTCCCTGAAAATCAGTTCAATAAGTAAATCCTGAGACTTGGAAATTTGCACCAGCTTCACTTAATGAAATTTAGCTGGAGCTTAGTATTCAGTTTATTATTGTTCCTTTTTTAATTATTAAGTTATCTGGGAGAGTGTAATATTTAGAGTATTTCATGTCGCCCCCATGCTTTTTATTAGCTGATGATATTCCATTAAGTAGGGTTAAGAAAAAGAATTATGAAATTTGCTTAGCTCCCTTTTATAAGCTGATAAATTCAGATAAAAATTAAAAACAAAACTAAGTAATAAGTTATTTATTTCATAATAGAAACTGCGTGGTAGCGGTGTCGCTGTTGAAACAGGAACAGTCTCTTCAAGTGATGTAAGTATATTCCTTCTTAATTCACTGGTCTCCTAACACCATGAACATAAGTTATTTTGAGTCATTTAAAATTTTAACGATGTTTTCTAGCTCCGCAAATGTACATCTGTGGATTTGATATCGCCTCCGGTTAGGGTAGTAGCATTGTAAAAATCATATGTGTGTGTGTACATAGGCACACGCACACCATTTATAAATATTTATGGTCTCTTGGGAGACTGGAGACTTGTTCTTCCTTGTTGCTCTTCTTTTCGGGTCGCTTCATCTCAGACCTGAGAATGAAAGCAAGAGTCTGAATTCAGATCCGCAACTGGAGTGAATAATTGTAAAGTTGCTGACGTCGAGCTTCAGTTGTCTGATAACCTCTCCAATATCTGTCTAACGGATACGTGAACAGCATGTCAAGCAGTGGAAAACAGTTCAGTGATGGCTTTGAAACTCGTTACTTACACTGTGTTTCTCAAGGCTTTATGTAGGGCTACATGGTGGCCAGAACCCCCACCCGCCCCCTTGTTTTTTTTGGCCAAACTCTCCCCACATTTTTGTAGAGCCAAAAGGTTAGAGGTTAAAATGAATCCCGTCTCCCCAAGTTTCCTTCTTGATTAGAATTATCTTCCCCACTTGGGAACAGCTTATCTTTGTTGTACTCAGAATAGCTCAAGAACAGGCAATGAGTTTGGACAAGTAAGGGCCGGCCTGAGTAGAGCCGGTTGAGACAAAGGGACAAAGAAACTTAGAAATGTAAGTGAGATGCGTCTGTCTTCATTTGTTGGAAATATATCTGGGGAATTGGAAAAAGTCTTTAGAGGACAGTGTCTACAACCTGCCTATAGTACCTAAATGAAGCTCTGTGGAAGCCATCTAATGTTCCTACTGATTACCAATACGCCCATAATCTGCATGGGATGTGTTTGTGTGCCCTGAGACTGTAGATGGTAGCGGAACCCATCTTCAAAGCCAAGAGCAGGGCTTCTCTTGGGGCATGGGTTGAAGGATTTGACAAGTAGCATGTTAGGCCAGAAAATAGCTGTTAGCCTTCTGAAATGGAATCAGAACAAGGTGAGCAATCTTGTGGTCAGAGTGGGGTAAGCAGGTGCTAGGTTAGAAGTCCAGATATTCTGCCATAAGCGCATGTTTAAATTGAGAGTCTTTATGACTTGAATTTCTACCAGTTTGAACTTTTGAAAAGTTATTTAATTCATGTGTTAGACTTACTGGTAAGTTTTTTTAAAGGTGTTTTCAGAATCACGTATCTTACAAACTTACTTGCTTGTTAATGTGTTTGTAACTTATTAAAGCTTACACAATGAGTTGCAAGCTCCGGTGACATGGCATTCTCATTTTGTTCTTTTCTGTCCAGTGTATCGGGGGAAAAGAACTAATTAATTCAGTTGGCAGCATATTAGTCAAAGTGGTTTACCTGGTAGACTCCTCTCCATCCCTCCCTAACAGAATTAGCATCGGGTAATTGTGAGTGAGGAGAAGAAGGCCTTTGATTTTGACCTTTTTCCCTTTCATACCCTTCAGACTTGAGCACACTTGCTGTCTCTTCCTGAAAGTTCCTACTTTTTCAGATGGCTCTCCGCTTGGAAGGCAGACTTTACTAAGTTGAGCATAAGGTGTTGACCTTTCGTCTGCTACTTGCATTTTAATAGGGGAATCTGGGTTGGTAACTAATGTTTATTGAGCTCTTACTGTGTGTTCAGTACTGCTTTGCTCATTGGGCATTTACATCTCTTTGATATTCACGCTCCCTCTCGGATGTAGGTCTTTCCGTAAGCCACACTGTATAGATGTGAACGGTGAGGCCACACGGAATGGCAGCACCGTCTTGCCCAAAGTCATTCAGCTAATGAGTGACAAAAACCCCGAAGAAAGGAACTGCTTGCCAAGGGAATTCCTTTTGAGGCAGTGGAAGGGGAATTGGGTCTGGGGGCATTCTCCACGTTGCAGAGCCTGCTCAGACTTGTAAAAATACGGGTAGTGTATCTTAAAATCCCTTTAGGTTTTCTGAGCATAGAAAAGGTTTGGGAAATTGCATTACATGATATTGCCACTTGATGTCAGTATAAAACACAAGTTTGACACTTCAAAACGTGAACTACGAATGATCTAATAGTCTTCTCTCTTAAAATGGCCACGGAAGCCTCATCTTGAGTTATAAGTGGATTATTACAAACATTTTTGTTTAAATGACATCACATAAGTGGGCTTGCCTTAGAATGCATTATGTTGTGTTTGCCCAAATATGAAAATGTTAACCAACATCCGATCTTACACACTCACCTTAAACTGTTCGGTTCTTTACTGGCTCTTGAAAGTGAGTACTCAGTCTTCTGTCCTTCTGAGGGAGCCACACAAGCCATGGAAGTTGGTTGGTGCTGATGTCCTGATAAAAAGGCACATACTGTGATCTGTCACGAACGGCAAGACTTAGAAGGAATCTGGGAATTTCGTGTTTGCTCGTTTTCTTTTGCCTCTGTCTGCCTTCACTTGCACCCGTGTGTGAGGGAGCAGGGTGACTTCTCATTTGGTTCTGATCTCTGGTTGTTTTGTTGTAGATCCAGTTTAGCATTAGTTATTGCTAGATGAACATTGTTTCACTGATAGGAGTAAGTAACTGCAGGAAGTTGATGTGTTCTCCTTATTCCTTATTTCATCTTGCCTTTTAATGTTCTGGATCCATTCTGTCCACCCGAACTCTCCATGATGATGGAACTGGCCATCGTGGGAGCCACCGTGTGGCTCTCGAGCGCTCGGAAATGCGGCAAGCGCGAGTAAGAAAGTAAATTTTCAATTTTATTTAGTTTGTTAACTTTTTTATCGAAGTATATATCACATACCATAAAATCCACCCATCTGCGCAGTTCAGGAGGTTTTAGTATATTTACAGAGTTGTGCAGCCGTTACCACAATCTAATTTGATAACATTTCAACCCCTCAGAAAGAAACCCTGTACACGTTAACAGTCATTCTTCATTCCTGTTCCTTGCTCCTACCCTCTAGCAAACACCAGTCTACTTTCTGGCTCTCTCTTCCTCTTCTGGCCGTTTCATAAAATTAGAGCGTACAGCCCGCGGTTGTCTGTGACTGTCTTCTTTCACTTAGTGTAATGTTTTCAAGATTCATGCATGTTTTAACACATATTTATAATATTTGAGAATGAGAGAGACGAAATTTAGGGGTTTTTTTTCCGGCTTTTGGCAAGATTTCTTAAATTGTCTTCGGTGGCGGTTCTAATATCCTCATTAATATGAAATTCGTTTTACTCTTGTAATTTAATGCTGTGCCCATGTGACACTTTTCAGTCTTCCACAAGAGGTAGAGTACTCGGTTTAGTTCTTCACCGCTTCGTTGTTGAGCACATCAAGAGTATCCCCGAGTAGCTGGAATGAGTCAGGAATTCCCGTGTCACGAGTTCGTACAGTTTGGGCCTCTTATTTAACTGCGGTCTGCTCTAGCTGGTGAGTCGTGAGGTCTGTGAGGACCCAAAGTAATTCACAAAGGATGTCTGTGTAAGTTTGACCTGAAGCGGATCTTGGAGGATTTTCGTTGTTCAATTGCCTTTTATCTTCCTGCCACCAAATTAATACATCTCATTACACACTGGGGACCGTTAAAATGTATGCACAGAATGAACGTTAAGGAGGGAAGATAAGAATCTGTGCGTTTTGTTTCTCTGATCATATTTTTGGAAGGATTATCCAGAGGTATATTCTGGCAGTACAGAAGAAAATTGAGTGGTAAGGTATTTCAGTACAAGACTTCCTTGTACAAATCATTGTCAAAGCATAGCAATGATTATAACAACAAGTAATCTAAACTTGTACATTAGATGTGTTCTTGGAAGTTGTATACAAAGCAATAATTTATAAAGTAATATTTTCTCAAGTTCATAATGATTTTTCTGCATAGTAAGGAATCTCATTGGATGCCTAAGCAAATTAGGTTGAAAGCAATGCTTGAAGGACGTTGAGAAACTTGTAAATTAATAGTGAATTGTGTTTTTTTGGTAAAACTTAAATCTAAGACTAAATTATCTCAATTTGGGCATTAATTTAATCTAGGTATTTTATGAGTATTGACTAGAAGATCTTTTTGCGTAAGCCAACTTCAAGAGAATTTTTGCCCTTCTGTATTTTAGTTCCTGCATATGAGGTAATAAAAATATACCTTACCATTGTTTTGTGCCTTGCAGAACTGATGTGAGTTCAGATTTGAGTAGCAGATGTTTTCCTTTTAATTTGTTAGGGCTGATATTTCCCTTTATTGATGATAAAACAGTTTTGAAGAGTTTAAGTGATTTGCCAAAGATAATTTGGCAAAATTCTTGATAGGCAAAGCCTCTCCCCTTTTCCTTTCCTTCCTTTGTCTTTTTTCTTTTCTTTCTTTCTTTTTCTTTTTTTAAATTGTGTCTTAACTTACACAAAGTGAAATACACAGATTTAATTTTTTTTTTTTTAACGTTTATTTATTTTTGAGACAGAGACAGAGCATGAACTGGGGAGGGTCAGAGAGAGGGAGACACAGAATTTGAAGCAGGCTCCAGGCTCTGAGATGTCAGCACAGAGCCTGACGCGGGGCTCGAACCCACGGACCGCGAGATCATGACCTGAGCCGAAATCGGCCGCTTAACCGACTGAGCCACCCAGGCGCCCCTGAAATACACAGATTTTAAATGTTCAGCTAAAAGAATTGAAATGTCACATGTCCTCGTACTCAGCACTTCCCTTTGGCTCAACTCTTACCAAGGTTGTGGTTATCATGGAACCTAGTACCATAGATTAATTTTGCCTAATCTTGAACTCTGTTGTAATGGAATTGTATTCAGTATGAACTCTTACGTATCTGAATTCTCTTGCCAATATTGTGCCAATGAAATTCATTCATATTGCATTTAGCAGTGATTCATTCTTTTTTTTTTTTTAAGTTTATTTATTTTGAGAGGGAGAGGGAGAAAGGAAGAGAGAGAATGAGCAGAGGAGGGGCAGAGAAAGTGGGAGAGAGAGAGAATCCCAAGCAAGCTCTGTGCTCCATACTGAGCCTGATATAGGGCTCGATCCCACGACCCTGAGATCGTTACCTGAGCTGAAATCAAGAGTTGGATGCTTAACAGACTGAGCCACCTAGGTGCCCCTAGCAGTGATTCACTCTTTTTATTGCTGTGTAGGAATGTATTAAATGAATATTTTCTATTCTCTTGTTAATGGATATTTGGGTTATTTCTAGTTTTGGGCTGTTGTGAGTAATCTTGCTGTGAACATTCTTGTACATGTTGTAAAGTATATATAAATTTAGTAGATACTGCCAATCCGTTGGGGCGCCTGGGTGGCTCAGTCGGTTAAGCGTCCGACTTCGGCTCAGGTCACGATCTCACAGTCTGTGAGTTCAAGCCCTGCGTCGGGCTCTGGGCTGATGGCTCAGAGCCTGGAGCCTGCTTCCGATTCTGTGTCTCCCTCTCTCTCTCTGCCCCTCCCCCGTTCATGCTCTGTCTCTCTCTGTCTCAAAAATAAATTAAAACGTTAAAAAAAAAAATTAAAAAACAAAAAAGATACTGCCAATCCGTGTTCTAAATCAATTTACGTATCTGTCAACAGAGAATGAGAATTCCAGTTGTTCCATTTCCTTACTGACATTTGACATTGTGTTGTGTTATTTCTTAAAGCGAACGTCTGTGATAGAGTTAAAAATCACACACATAGGTGCACGTACTCGTTTTTAGTTCTATGAGGAAGGATTCATGTAATTGTTATGAAGCATTAAATACTTTTCGGACTGTTGAAATGGGCAGTCCTCCATTTCATGTAAAACTGGCTTCTGGAATTTATTTCAGTCAATTTTGTGTTTGAAAAGTTCAACTTAGTGCTTCACCAGGTCTGCTCTGGTGTACGTTTCACTGTCTGTGGGACAGATGCCTTTTACTGCAATACAGACATGTTATTTCAAGTGCCCATGATTCCAGGATTTAAGTGAATATTATCTTTGCTCTTTCTCATTTAGTCTGTACTTAAATCCCAGCATTATAGCGGGGCACCTGGGTGGCTCAGTTGGTTGAGTGTCCGACTTTGGCTCAGGTCATGATATCGCGGTTTGTAGGTTTGAGCCCCGCGTCAGGCTCTGTACTGACAGCTCAGATCCTGGAGCCTGCTTCGGATTCTGTGTCTCTTCTCTCTCTGCCCCTCCCCCACTTGTGCTCTGTCTCTCTCTGTCTCTCAAAAATAAATAAACGTAAAAAAAAAATAAAAATTAAATCCCAGCATTATGAAGATGAATATTGAAAATGTATCTATAAACATTTTATAACATTAGTTTTACTTGGTACAATCTCACCGTAGTTTTTATGTTTATCTTTTGTTGCCAATTTACTTTGTAATTCCTCAGTTTTCAAATTAGCTTGTAAATCTGCAGAGTATGGATCCCTGAGACCATATTTGCCAGGAAGGTGAATTTTATCAGTTGCTGTTTTCCCTTTGCTGTGATTATTCCACCACGATGTAGGAGAGTTTGCATTTCAGCGACATTGGAAAATTTACCCAAGTGATATTCTCTTAAATGTGTTGAGAAGTAAACCTATTTCTCTATACCAGTGAGGTTTGCTGCAGTGAGAGGGCTTGTTGTGGCCAATTCTCAGCCCGGGATGTCTGGTGTAGCACAGAGAACTCTAGCTTAAGCATAAGAGAGTGGACTCCTAGTGCCAATCCAAGATTAACTCACTATTTTAATTTCAACAAATTATATCACCTTTTTAAGCCTCATCTTGAAAAATTGGTATCATAGTATTTCCCTTTTATTTTTAATTTTAATTTTTGTTTGAAAGGGCTTTGAAAAATACATGGGTTAATAAATTGTTTTTATTAAAAATTCTTAATTTCTTTTTTGACAGTTTTTTTTTTTTTTTAAGTTTACTTATTTATTTTGAGAAAGAAAGAGAGACAGTACAGGGGAGGGCTAGCAAAACCCGACATGGGGCTCGATCCCATGAACTGTGACACCATGACCTGAGCCAAAATTACCTGGCTTAACTGACTAAGGCGCCCCTACCTTAGCAATTTAAATGGCAACTATTATCTGCTTGAGTGAGTGCTTTTATCATAAATATTTTCTAGTAAAATAGGATGATATAAGGTGCAGCCAGAATTGACTAGCAATTCATATTAGTTCTTAAATTGAGATAAAATACTAGACAATTTCATAAGATCCATACTACCAAACAGATTCAGTTTTGGCTCCAAAAGGAAATAGAATAATAGTGCTATGTTGTATGTATTTCTGCAGTATTGATTGTTATCAGCGTAAGATTTTGGCCAAACTTTCAGTTACTGAACCATCTCTGTTAGAGACCCATTCATTTGGAATTTGTGCAAGATAGGACGTTTGTTTGTATTTCCCGTTTGTTCGTTCAATCCAGAAATAGGTATTGAGGTACCTGGGTGGCTCAGTTGGTTAAGCATCTGACTCTTGATTTCGGCTCAGGTCATGATCTCATGGTTTGTGAGCTCGAGCCCCGTGTTAGGCTTTGTGCTGACAGTGTGGAGCCTGCTTGGGATTCTCTCTCCCCCTCTCTCTTCTGCTTGCTTGCTCTCTCTCTCTCTCTCTCTCTCTCAAATAAACTTAAAGAACCATGTATTGAGTGCCAACACATACAGTGCATGGTTCTGAAAGAGTAGCACTGAACAGGATGGGCAGGACTCCTGGCTTCACAGGCCTTCATTTTACTCAGGGAGGACAGCATTAGACAAGTTAATTAGGCTCTTTGATTATCTTAGTACCCTTGTGGCAAGGCTCGTAGGAAAGGAGCACGGGTCCACGAGGGTGCGGTGGGGCGGGGGGGTGGGTGGTGGTCTCATCTGGGGCCAGTTTGCTCAGGCTTCCTGAGGAAGCAGGAGATAGGCCTGCGCCTCCAGCGGAGGGAAGCGCGTGGAGAACATCGCAGGGGAGGGAGAGCAGGCAGGGAGATAAGGCAGGTCCAGGACATTCAGGGCCTTAGGGATCACAGAGGGCTTTAGAGCTTCTCCTTGGCAGGGGAAAGAAGCCATGGAAGCATTTTAAGAGGGGGAGTCACATGGCACAGAGCAGCCATGGGAAGGAGGCCAGCGTGGCACCAGACCTGGTAAGCAGTGCTTACCAGAGCGTCAGCACTGCTCCCTCGATGGCTGCGTGCCTTGCTTGTTTACTTTCCTGGGCTTCTGTCACTTGTCTCCTCAGCATTGGGTGCCTCCAGAGATCCTGTGTAACAGAATGGAATTGCTGGGTTGTAAGGTGTATGTAAATTTAGTAGATGTCGCCAGTCAGTGTTAAGTCAATGTACAGATCCATCAACAAAGTATGAGAATTTCCACGTCTCCCTCTCTGCATTTCCTGTTTCCTTTTCTTAACAGTATTTTTGTTGCATTGGATTTGTCAGATTCCAGTGCGCTCTGTAATTTACTGTGTGTGTGTGTGTGTGTGTGTGTGTGTGTGTGTGTGTACACTTTTCCTCTTTCTGCATTGGACTGTAAACTCCCTGATGGAAGGGATTGCGGTCTGTTTGTTCATGGTCGTGTGTCCAGTGCAAGAACAGTGTCTTGCACATAGAAGGCACTCAGTAAATATCTGTTGAATGAATATTGAGTATAGACCTGTAGAGTCTTTCTGGGGAATAGTTGAGAACTTAGAAAGATGGAGGCCTTATGTCCCTTACTGGTTTCTGACCGTGCAGGCAATCTGAGGTTGTAGCTGTCAAGCAGTTTTTCTACAGCTGCAAGGGCAAATGGGCTTCTTCGTCTTTGGTTGGATTCTAAGGACAAATACATGTGAAAATAAAGTGGAATCCCTTCTGCTTATCAGATAATATAAGCAACCAAATAGACGCTGTTGAATTAGGGAATACTTCTTCAAAGTTGAGAGAGCACAGGGGGGTTAAAATCTTTATGTAAATGGTTAAAAATGCAGTAGATCTCTATGTATAAGATTAAATGGAAGAAGAAAATTACAAGTGAAAGTTATAGTATAATCTTATTTTTTTTTTCAAAAAAGAATGTATAATGCATAGAAACTTTCTACAGTATTACACAGAATATCTACTAACTGATTACATCGTAGGAATGGTACTGAGGGGTGAGAAGAGGGATGTTTTATTTCATGCTTATTCTGTATTGAATTTTTAATCATAAATATGTACAAAGAATTTCATGTAAAATTCAGGTCGATACAAGTCATATTAATACACAAATATTAATGAGATTCTGTACTATTTGTCTAGTTTATAGCTGTACCTAGTACCCGGAAGCAGCTCACATAGTGATGGTGCCTGTTACCCTTGGGTGTTCCAGGCATGGGGTCAGGGAAGGTCAGCTGGAAAAGCGAGGCTCTGGTACTGCTCCAAGGGACGGCACGGAGATCTCTTCCTCGTTTGATTCTCTCTTGTGGCATTTCTGTGTGGAAGGAGCAATCTTTGATTACCTCAAACACTGCTTCATCAGTGTCTGTGATGGTGGTTTGTGACATCGTCCTGCGAGATAGACTGTTTCTCTGCCTTTCGCTTCTTGTTCAGTTTGTCTTTGTTTGAAATCTTTTGACATTTCAGGGTTTTCTAATTAGCAACTGCAGCTTTTTCAAGAATACTTTTTATTTATTTATTTTTAAGTTTACTCATTTATTTTGAGAGGCAGGGAGGAGCAGAGAGAGGGGAGGGGGAGGAGAGGATGAATCCCAAGCAGGCTCTGCGCTGTTAGCATGGAGCCTGATGTGGGACTTGATCCCACGAACCATGAGATCGATCGTGATCTGAGCTGGAATCAGGAGTCAGATGTTTAATTACTGAGCCGCTCAGGTGCCCTGAGAATACTTTTTAAAGTCCTGATAGAATAGGAAATGCCAGCAGAAAGAAAAATATATACAGCAGGAAGGTCAAGATTGTGTTCACATTGAACCGTATGGAGGACAGTAGTACATTTCTATAATTATCACAGAAATCAGCTTAAGGGAAATGACAGTATGGAATTTGGGGGCTTCTATATTTTGTCCTTTTTTAAAGAAACAGTATCTTGGTAGGCAGAAAACTAAAAATCACTTCACTTGCACAAAATACATGTTAAAACTTCAGGTTCTTGGGTGCCTGGGTGGCTCGGTCGGTTAAGCGTCCGACTTCGGCTCAGGTCATGATCTCATAGTTCATGGGTTCGACCCCGCGTCAGGCTCCGTGCTGACAGCTCAGAGCCTGGAGCCTGCTTCGGATGCTGTGTCTCCCTCTCTCGGCCCCTCCCCAGCTTGCGTTCTGTCTCTCTGTCTCTCAAAAATAAACATTGAAGAAAAAAAATTTTTTTAAACTTCACGTTCTGCTTTTTTCCTCTTAAAGCCAAATGGTGTGCATGTGTGCCCCCCCCCCCCCATACTCACACAAAGGGCAAGAATAGAGTTTTATGTGTGGCACAAGGAAGCAATTAATTCCATCTGGAGAAATGAGAATACAGTAGTAGATGCAGAAGCAGACACGTATTGAATATTGAATGACAGATACCACCGAAAACTCTTTCGTACATGAACTAATGAAATTATACCCGCATTCCATGGGATTTGTCCTATTACCACCATTTTATAGGTAGGAAGCTCATTCAAGGTCACGTGGCTTGTAAGTGGCTGAGTGTGATGGTCTGGCGCGAGAGCCTTTGTTCCTAACGCTCATGCTGTGTGTTACCGCCTTCCGTTCATGGCGGAGGAGTTAACAGTTGGTCTGAGACTTGGCAGCAGGTGAGCCAATGCAGACGGAGAAGAGAATGGGGAGAGAGCTGTGCAGTCAGTACTCAGAGGTAGAGGTCTGGTTCTCAGGTGAAAGTAACTGTAGAAACTCTTAAGGTCACTGGTGATCCGAGCATTATTATTGTCATTATTAGTGGGTGATAAGATACAAAAGTAAAAATTTGGTGACGATTCTTTTAAGAAATGTTTCTGTATTGGGAGATAGATGCAGAGGTTGGTACAAAGTTTAGAGACTTTAAGGTGGGAAAGGATTGAGTATATTTAGAGGCTGAGGAGAGGAAACCAATCCGAGAGACCGAAGGTGTAGGAGAGGGGTCTGATGGACGACACATCACGTGGGAGGAATGGGATGTACATGTTGGCTGGGGCCGAGGGTCATGGACAGGAAGTTTTCCCGTCTCCTAGGCGAGAGAGGGGCAAGAATGGCTGTAAGTATAGTTCAGTTTTTGGGGTGAGATGTTGGCAGCTGGTGAATCTCTAAGTAATGGTCCATATATTTTCTCATAATGCTGAGAGTGAGGGAAGAGAGTGGGACAGGATAGCGGTGAGTGTGTGAGTGGCAGAGAGAACAGTCTAGAATTGCACGACGGCTTTGCAGGATTGTATGATTTTCTTTAGCAGTATTGAATTACCTTTGTCTGGGACTAGAGACGGTGATTTGTTGGCTTGATCGAAGCCTTATTTAGAAAAAAAATGGTTGAGTAATTTTTATACGTAAGAGTAATAGGACAGTGTAAGTGACAGATAAGGAAGTGATATAATTTACTTTGTTTAATTGAAGGCAGTAATTCAATCATCTGCCAATGTTGCCTTGACTGTATACTTTGAAAGTGATTTCGGGACTGGCATTTGGACTCCCTCATTATGTATAATAGGCGTGAGTACAGTTTTAGAGCCAGGATCTTTAATATGCACATTTATAATGTGAATCCGGAAGCTGTATGACAATGAAGAATCCATATTTGAAATGTATCATGTATTTCAATGTAGCATAGTAAATGGACAGGAAAATAGGCTTACAGTGAACCAAGAAATTTTTGTGTTGAGGGGCGCCTGGGTGACTCAGCTGATTAAGCGTCCCGCTTCGGCTCAGGTCATGATGTCACGGTCCGTGAGTTCGAGCCCCGCATCGGGTTCTGTGCTGACAGCTCAGAGCCCGGAGCCTGCTTCAGATTCTGTGTCTCCCTCTCTCTGACCCTCCCCTACTCATGCTCTGTCTCTGTCTCTGTCTCTCTCTCTCTCAAAAAAAAACAAAAGCCAAAAACCAAAAAAAACATTAAAAAAAAATTTTGTGCTGAGAGGAAGTTGATGATAAATGGAAGAGGAGAGAGTGCCCTAGGTTGCATTTTTATTCACTATATGCGGAAACCTTGCTTAGGCTATCCCTCTAAACAAGAAAAATGGAGTTCATCTTTCAAAAAGGATTACTACCTGCTGACTAAATTGGAAAAATAACATTTTTTTCCCATTATGGAAGATTATTTTAGAACTGAAAATTCGCATTTTTTTTTTTTTTTGGTCATTTCTGTTAATGTTTTGAGTTTTCAGGCAAATTGTATTAATGGATATATCGTGCTTTTGGGAAACTGTTCACTACTTTTAAAATCTAAGATAACGTTTTCTTGATATCCTTTGATACTTCCGCCAAATGTACTTATATCGTTGTGTTTTTGTGATCGAATGCCTGGAATTTCTTTGAAGTGTTAGGTTTTAATGGACTTTGTTTGAAAACACAGAGCCTAGTAGCAGCGTGTATATTAGGTTTTGTGAATTTCTATAACATCCGTGATTCTCTCCATTTTCTTTTCTTTTATTAGCATGTTCTTTAAGGCTAGAGTCTGCAGTTTCCTCTGCTCTCTCTGTTCTTCTAGATGGGGGGCGGGAGGTTCATGGTAAAAATTTGGACAAGAACCCAGGCCGGGTGTTGCTATTAGCTTTACTAAAATGGAGGTGCCTGCATTGTTCCTGGGGGTATTATTCCTGTCTATTTCAAGTTCCAGATTTAACCTCAGTTTTTCTAGAACAGTGCTGTGGAACTGATAGCTGTTAGAAATGATAGAGCACCTTTTTCAAACGTTTCGACTTCTTATGTGCTGTATGGTGGTTGTTTTTTTGAAGTCCCCATTTATTGCATTTCTGTGCAATGCCTGGCTCTATGCTAAAGGCATTACTTAACTTAGTCCTAACAACACTCCTTCGGGATGTGTGGGGTGTCATCCTCATTAAGGACAAAGGTATCGAGTATTGGGAAGGTTCAGTGACTTACGTCCGTTTAAGTACAGGCCCATCTCCAAGTGTAGAGTTTTATCTTTTTAATCTTATTCGACATTTCTGTGGTTATGAAGAGCAGTATCGTCTCTACGGTGCCCCGTTGAGGGCTGAGTGAGACATCGCGAGATAACACTTACCAAACCATAACAAGGAAAGGGTTACTTCTTTCCTTGATTTCCCTGTGTGCTGAGTAATCTTGAGCTATGTAGGTTTAACCTGGCAGAGAAAAACAGCCTCATCTCTAGGAGGTAGAGAGAAAAGCAAAAACGAAGGTTGGTTTTTGAAGATATGTTAGGGACATTTGGATGTTCTGATGATAAGAACCTCTAGCTAAAAAAAAAAAAAAATCCGGACTTTCCGTGTATGCACGATCCACGCCTTTAAGTGCTTGTCAACCTGAAACCTTGTCCTTCTGCTTGTGTAGAGTTCTCAGTACGTGCAGTGTGTCGCCGGGTGTCTGCAGCTGATGCTTCGGGTCAATGAGTACCGCTTTGCCTGGGTAGAAGCGGATGGGGTGAGCTGGTGAGTGCCCTTTCGCTTTTAACGAGTAACATTTAAAAGCTTCCCTCCTTGACATTTGCAAAGAAATTAATGCACTGAATCATCTAAAGGGAGTTTTTTGTTTTTTTTTTTTTTTAAGGCTGTTTAGCAGTGGATTATGCTAACCTTCATGGAAGTCCGTAGCTCCTAAATGAAATGTTTCCCCTCTCCCTCACTTGGTCTGTGCTATTTGTAAGAGGTTAAGGACTCTTAAAAGCCTGATGCTTGACAGAACAAATTCTAGGTACTCAGAATAGGAAAAAAAAAAAAACAAAACAAAAAAACCAATTATAAAATATCTTGTGGTAAATGCAGGCAAAAATCAGCAAGAAAAGGTCTTATCCAGAAAAATGAATGTGACCCATTCTTTGTAATGCTGTGTAATTAGCCCATTCTCTGTGGGGTCCTAATTTGCAGGCTCAGAAACCTGGAGGGGCTGCCCTCTCAGGTTAGCAAATGTACTTATATGAGAACTCCCCCCAACACCAAAACAAACAATGCTCTTTTACTACCAGAAAGTCCATTTATTTATTCATTATGGGAGATCTCATGCTTTTTTTTTTTTTTTCTTTAACGTTTATTTATTCTTGAGAGAGAGAGAGAGAGAGAGAGAGAGAGAGAGAGAGAGAGAATCCCAAGCAGGCTCCATTCTCCGCATGGAGCTCGATGCGGGACTCAGTCTCACGAACTGTGGGATCATGACCTGAGTGGAAATCAAGAGGGGGACACTTAACTGCCTGAGCCACCTGGTGCCCTAACAAATTAGTAATCTTATATTAACATGTAAAATTTCAATCTTTTTATACTTATTTAGCCTTCAGTATGTCAGGAAAAACAGTCATCACAATTTGCCATGTGGACAATTTTCAAAAATATATATATTTGGTCATTTTATGGATAATTGGTAGACTTATGAATAAAGCAATAGTGAAAAACAACCATTTGAAATTCTGTAAGAATTTTTTCATGGTAAGTCTTTTTGTAGTAAGTGAATTTTGGTGCACCAACGTCGTAAAAGATGAAAGAAAACCATCACATATCCTTTTAGCAAAATGGAATGGTGCAGGCTCTTGTTGCAAAATATCGTTGGAGGCTTTCACGTTGAACAGCTAAATAGGTGAGAATACCCTATTTCCTTTCTTTGTCCTTAGAAATATATTTTCACTTATTGCCTCTTGAGTTTGAGAAAATGCATTTATGATACAGTCAGCTGAAAACTCACAGTTTGAGGTTTCACGTATGTGACCAATTTTATCATCGTTGTTAATAGAAGGCCGTCTGTCTCCGCTTTCAACTTCTGATTCATCTAATAATTACGAGACGCCTTCCTCAGGTAACTGCCATTATGGATGGAAAATAAAAAGTTCTGAGTTCTTTGAATTTGCAGTGTTCACACAGTGTCAGGAGACTCAGCGGAAGGACTCAAGGGACCCAGCATGTAGTCATTCTCACGGCTGGGATTTATTTTTAGAGACACAGTGGAGCAGGCCGCGTCTGGAGGAATCCATGTTAGGCTTCCGTTTGTTCTCTCCCCGCAGTAGTCGGGGGTCGCACGGCCTACTTTTTCCCCAGTGGTGAAAATGTAGCAACATTTGTGTGACGTTTCTGCCCAGGAATCCCTGTAGAGACTAAGCACCTGTGGTTTTCAATTTTTTTTTAATGTTTATGAGAGAGAGAGAGAGAGAGAGAGAGAGAGAGCGCACGCATGCGCACACAACAGAGCATGAGCTGTGTGTGGGGGGGGGGTGGTCAGAGAGAGAGGGAGACACAGAATCCGAAGCAGGCACCAGGCTCTGAGCTGTCAGCACATAGACGCGGGGCTCCAGCCCACAAACCACGAGATCATGACCTGAGCCGAAGTTGGACACTTACCAGACTGAGCCACCCAGGCACCCCAAGCACCCATGGCTTTTATTGGAGGTTTATCAGACACCCTCTGCCTACCACGCAGCAAAATTCCAGACTCCAGAATATATTGTTTAGGTGCAGTGAGCCATCTCTGTCATTTAGGGAGAGTTTTGTATCAGTGTAGGAAGTTGTTTACCACTAAAGTTCCTGGAAGCCAGCCGAAGGCTGACTGTGGACGCAGACTTTCCTAAGAATAGCAGTTTCAGGACTACAATGTTGCTTTTTTTATTGCACAGAAACCTAAAGGTAGACTACGGAGATGGTATTTCCAGCCTTTTTACCTTCCTTACGAACGATGCAGTGCTCGCCTCAGCAGCACACATACTAACATAGGAGCGACACAGAGATCAGCTTGTCCCCTGTGCAGGGATGACATATAAAGTTGGAAGAAGGATGCAATATTCGGGGCAATGCAGTAGAAAGGATAATTTCGTTATTATTATATCATCTTCCTAGGTGATTGCATCATTCTCCGATTTTCTTTTTTTTTTTTTTTAATTTTTTTAACGTTTATTTATTTTTGAGACAGAGAGAGACAGAGCATGAACGGGGGAGGGTCAGAGAGAGAGGGAGACACAGAATCCGAAACAGGCTCCAGGCTCTGAGCTGTCAGCACAGAGCCCGACGCGGGGCTCGAACTCACAGACTGTGAGATCATGACCCAAGCTGAAGTCGGACGCTCAACCGACTGAGCCACCCAGGCGCCCCTCTCCGATTTTCTTATATTTTAGTCTTTAATTTATTTTTAAGCATAGTTGGGAATAATGAATGTATAATGATGCAATAATATTTAGGATAATAAAATACTGTAATCGTTCAAATTATGGGCAACATAAAAGCACTGAGATCCCGTAAGCGCATCTTAGGTTTATGAATGGATCCAACAGACCTGTATAGTGATTGAAGAATAAATTGAATTTCATTCTGTTACATACAAAATAGATTTTTTTTGTTCCCTGGAAGATCTGGAAAACAGAATAAAAGTCGTGAAACAGCAATTTCTACACATAGTTAGAATTGCTCAGAAAATAAACCCAAATACCGAAGTTAACCAAATGTGGCTGTTCTAATTACTGCAGTATTTCGGAGGACAGTAAGCAGTGTTATTAACTGTTTCCGTTAGCAACAAGCACAGGGACACATACAGTGTAGAATACTCTGTGTTCAGCATGTCCATTTTGACATACTAATGACTGCTAATTAGATTTAAAGTAATCAAAAATAATAGAGACCTTTAGGTTGAGAGCGGGCGTTAATCAAGGTATAACATGTTAACTTGCTGATAGTGTAGCAATCTAAAAAAGTCATTTAATCTTTTCACCTTTAAAGAAACAAACCATGTACTTTCTACTTGTCCATTTCTTTTGTTTAGAATTGAAAGGTTTCTTTGTTTCTTTTCTTGTTTTTGGAATTCCTCAGATCACAATTAGGAGTCATGTGAGGAGAAAACCTCAAGTATAGCCTTTCTGGAAGAACGAACCATAAGAGACTCTTAATTATAGGGGACAAACTGAGGGTTGCTGTAGGGGAGGTGGGTGGGGGTTGGGCTAGACGGGTGGTGGGTGTTCAGGAGGGCACTTGTGCTGGGCGCTGTGTGTTACCTATAATTGATGAATCATTACATTTTACTTCTGAAACCAGTATTACTCTATATGTTAACTATTTAAATAAAAAGTTGAAACAAAACAGAACTCCAGAACATTTTTTTCTATATAATTTTTTATTTTTATTTTTTTGTTAAAAAGCCTATTATGTGAATGATACAACACTATTTCTGGCTATTTATATTCCTATGTAAGACCAAAAATATACTTTGCATTATCTTGCATATTGACTTCACTAGAAAGTCTGAAGGTTACTATTGATTTTTTAAATACTGGAGCTAAAAGAGGGCTTTTCTAGGACAATTGCCTCCACAGATTCAACTGGAGTTGAAGTATTTTGTAAGTGTAAAGTAGTATATAAGAAAGAATGACATAAAGGAAGGTAATTTTTATTTTTTTTTACTTTTTTAGGATTAAAAAAAATTTTTTTTAATTAAAAATTTTTTTAACATTTATTTTTGAGAGACAGAGACAGAGCGTGAGTGGGGGAGGGGCAGAGAGAGAGGGAGACACAGAATCTGAAGCAGGTTCCAGCCTCGGAGCTGTCAGCACAGAGCCCAACGCGGGGCTCGAACTCACGGACCGAGAGATCATGAGCTGAAGTCGGACGCTCAGCTGACTGAGCCACCCAGGCACCCCTAAGATTTTTTTTTTTTTTAAACATCAGAACATTATTAGGTGATGCTGTGTGATAAGGTGTGAGGTGCTCGTGGGAGTAAAGAGCATCAGCCAGCTAAAAGTGCACAAGTCAGCCAGTAAATCAGCTGTTCGGTCTCCCTAGCCCTGCACTGGCTTGATTTGTTTTTTAAGCCTTAATTGAAAACACAGGATACTAAATAATAATTTTGGCCTCATGGACCTTGGCCTTCTATTTTGGATTTGACAGTAATTTGTATTTTTTGGACTCTCTGCGTAATGGTGCACTGTATATTATAGGGAATACAAAGAAACGTATGTGGTCTCTTTCCTTACAAAAAAATTATAATCTAGTTGGAAAATATTAAATAGCAAACCAAGGTAGCGTTTAGGATCCTATAGCATCATTGAGTAACTTTTTCAGTGACTTTAAAAATAATATTAAGCTCCTCGGTTTGAGAGGGGTAGTTGAGAGATGGGGATTTGTACTTATCCATTCTTCAGGCCTCTGCTCAAGGGAGAATCCTTCCCTTGAATCCACTCTGGGAATCCTGCCTCCCCACTGGACTCTGAGCTCCTTGAAAGCATGGGTAGGGTCTGTTTTTGCCCCCCATTATGTCTCCCATGCCTTGCACTGTACCTGCCACGTAGATTTTCAACAGATGTTTGTGAAATTACTGTATTCAGGTTTATCTTGGGCCTTTGTGTCCTTGGAGTCCCCTTAGCATGCTCTTGGACCTCTGTTGTCTTTGGAGTTAGGGTTCCCTGCCCCTAAGGGAAACCCTTCCTTACTCTGGTAAATAGGAACTTTATTTTGCTTCATTGGAGTTCTTTTGGTGGTTACTATTTGGATGTAGAAGACTTACTTATTTCTTCAACACAATCATATACAGTGTAGACACATGTTGAATTCTGAAATTTCTCTGCAGCGTTCATCATTGTTTTTTTTTTTTTTTAATTTTTTTTTCAACGTTTTTTATTTATTTTTGGGACAGAGAGAGACAGAGCATGAACGGGGGAGGGGCAGAGAGAGAGGGAGACACAGAATCGGAAACAGGCTCCAGGCTCCGAGCCATCAGCTCAGAGCCTGACGCGGGGCTCGAACTCACGGACCGCGAGATCGTGACCTGGCTGAAGTCGGACGCTTAACCGACTGCGCCACCCAGGCGCCCCAGCAGCGTTCATCATTGTTGATTGCTCCTTCCTTTGAAAGCTTTCTGTCTTTATTTCAGCGACAGTGTGAGCTGTTTTTAAGCCCTCTGGTCACTTACAATTTTTTTTTTTTTGAGATAATTTAATATCAAGAACTTGTTAATTAGTTACAAACTTGTTAACTAGGTTTCTGAAAACAAATAAAAGAACTCTCAAGTGTCAGAGACAGTGGAAGGTACAGACACAACCCCTAAAGTTGGGGAACAGATAAGAGATTGGAATTCCTAAAATTCATACGCTTCAAGGAGTCTGTGTAAACTGAAGTTTAAACCAGGGCTTATGTCCCTGAGCTCAGAGGAAGGGCCTCATAGGTCAGGGACCTAAATGGCTGGTGGTGGTATCGCTGAGGGTGTGCAGTGAGGCTGTGCGGCCAGCGCTGTTGCAAAAGGAATTCAGCCGGTGCCACGGAAAAAAAAAACGGCTGCCGCTGCCCCGGTGAAGAAATGTAGCTGGAGTGTTACCCCCCCGGGAGCGGGGAGCCAACAGGACAAAGCCTCTTCTTCCTCTGTCCTGGCGGTCAGCCCCTAGCGGCTCTTGCTGGCAGACCCAGCTGGCAAAGCAGAACTGTGGCTTCAGGTTCCAGCCACAGCGTCACGGAGCAAAGTGTGGAAGGCTTCCTTTCATCAGTGGAATAATCAGAGGGCAAAAGGAAGCTGGGTACTGGGGTACTGTTGGGATAAAATGACTTTATTTTACGTAAGATATTTTACGTGATGTATACCACTGACATCAGCATTAAACAAAAGCAAGTCTTAAATAACAACTCAAAATAGAAAAGATGTGAGGGAGAAATCACGCATGAGAAAATGAAGGGCAGTTCAGCGAATTTGTAACTGTATAGGAAGGAATCATAAAGATGGGAAAATGGCACAAATACAAGCCTTCCACTAAGCTAGCGGTTGTAGATTGTAAAGTCAGATTTTAAACATTTATTTATTTACTTTAATCGACTTTTTGGAGCACTTTTATATTTACAGAAAAATTGAAAGTGCAGAATTTTCTTATCTACCTGCCCCATAGTTTTCACTGTTAAGAACGTCTTAACGTTAGTATGGTACGTTTCCTTCAGTTGACGAGCCGATATTAATATACTCTTATTAACTAAGGTCCCTGTTTACATTACGGTTCAGTCTTTGTGCTGTACGTTCGGTAGGTTTTCCTCTTCACCCCTTAAGGAGTTCCCCTTAACCCCTCTGGTCATTTTTTAATGATCTAATCTGGTAGTTTCTCTTCTTTCTTGTTTAAATGTAGGCATTTCCTGTGGAAATTTCCTTAGTTGTTTTCCTCGATGTAATCTCTTTCATTTCCATATAGCTTTCCCAATTTCCTTATCAGTAAAATGGGAGGTTGAATTAGAAGCTTCTGAGGTTTGGGGCACCTGGATGGCTCAGTTGGTTAAGCTTATCAGACTCTTGATTTCGGCTCAGGTCATGATCTCACGGTTTGTGAATTTGAGCCCCTCATCGGGCTCTGTGGTGACAGTGTGGAGCCTGCTTGGGATTCTCGTTCTCTCCCTTTCTCTTCACCCCTCCCCTATTCACACCTCACTCTCAAAATAAATAAACTTAAGACAAAAAAAAAGAAGCTCCTGAAGTTTTACCCCCAATTGGCTATGTCCTATTCAGGCTCATGACCCTTTTTGTTTCCAAAATCATCCTGTTTTCTCTGTATGAGTCTCCTAAATATTTTTAAAGCTAAAAATGAACCTCTTGGTTATCCAGACTCAAAATCTTGGTATACCTTATGACTTCACCAAGATGTACAGCTATTTGTGTTACCAAGTCCTTTTGATTTTAACTTCTTTAATGTCTGTCCGTCGGTCTTACCGTTTCCTCTGCTGTATTATTGCAAATTTATGTTTCATTTCTTATTGCTTTCCAGCAGCGAGTGCTGCTGAATGCTGAAATCTTAAGAAAAAACATTTTTTTTTTTAATTTTAGAGAGAGTGAGTGTGTGCAAGCAGGGGAGAGGAACAGAGAGAGAGAGAGAGAGAGAGAGAGAGAGAGAGAAAATCCCAAGCAGGATCCAATCCCAGCACGAGCCTGATGTGGGGCATGATCCTGCAACCCGGGGGTTGTTACCTGAGCCGAAATCAAGAGTTGGACACTCAACTGACTGAACCGCTGAGGTGCTCCGGAAATCTCGTGACCTTAGGGAAGACTTAAGTGAGGCTGTGCTGGAAGTGTCCGTCTATAAGTAGGCGCCTAACTTGCTTGTTATTTCTGGCAGAAAAGAAAACGAGGCCATAATTTAGAAGGACTTGTTCCATTAGTGCAAAAAAGAGAATAGGCGATTATTTCTTCTCTCTTGTTGCACTGTTGCAGTAAATGTTTTCTTAATATGTGTTCCTTTTCAGCATAATGGGAGTTTTGAGTAACAAGTGTGGCTTTCAACTCCAGTATCAAATGATTTTTTCAATATGGCTCCTGGCATTCAGTCCCCAAATGTGTGAACACCTGCGGCGCTATAATATCATTCCTGTCCTGTCTGATATCCTTCAAGAATCTGTCAAAGAGAAGGTGACAAGAATCATTCTCGCAGCATTCCGTGTAAGTGTTTTGTGGGTTTTTTTTTTTATGGTGTGTGTGTGTGTGTGTGTGTGTGTGTGTGTGTGTGTGTACATGTGAGGCATTTTCCCTGTGGAGTATATATTTGAGGGCTTTTAGCAGGTGGGAAAAAACTGATTGTTCTCTGTGTAGTTATCAAACTATGGGTGTTGGTGAACATAGAGGCAAACCTCACTAATGTATATATATTGTGGGATTGAGGCAAAGCCATATAATAGGATGGGGTTGGGGAGAAGCCATTTAAATGGATACAATATATGAGTTATAAAAAGCTCGTGGGAAATGTAATTGTATGATGTTCATGTGGACGAAATCCTCTTTGGTTGCAGTGTGTTCCAAGAGACCGTTGAGGAAGTTTTTTTCTCTTAAAGGGCCCTTATTTTAGTATAGAGTTGTAGTTCAGATTCTGGATATAATTATATATATATGTATATAAAACTCCCTTGAACAGATGAGGGAGTTGAGAACGAGATGGGGAGCTGAGCCAGACTCTGAAAGCTAGGTCTTCTGGCGGCCAGGCAACTTAACACTGAAATAACGTATTGTTAATTGCTTGCCCAGACCCAGTGCATTTGCTGTCGTAGTTGTGTGTTGATTATTTTGTTGGTCACCTTAGGATTTGTTGGGCTTCTGAGGGATAGCTTGGCCAGCCCTAGCGTCTTTTAAGGATGCCACTGGAGAGTAATAATAATGGGCTGTTCAGAGACTGCTTACTCTGGGCCATGCATCATTCTAAGACTTTCCATTTGTTAGCTCATTTAGTGCTTACTACTGCCCTGGAACATGGCGATTGTAGTTTTTACTGTTAGTATGTTGGTCTTCTCATTTTACAAATGGGGATACTGAGACAGAGAAGGCACATTGCTGGTCGACATGCAAATCCAAATTAGCTTCGCGATCTGCTTTTAACTAGTATTTGCTCTTACGTTTTCCTTAAATAAACAACAACAAACCAAAAATAAAAAAGGAGTACAGATGTATTACATACACTTAAAAATAGCATACACATTACATTTGCCAAACATAGTTACTAACATCTTTCAGATTTTTCTAAGCACACAGAGAGAAATACATAGTTAGGTGTGTAATTTTGTTTTATATTTAAAAATAAAATGGCATCGTATTATAAATATTGTTCCGTGACTTTATTCTTGACCATCTGTGATGAATATGTGTTCATTTTCATACACATGGTTCTCCAGTAACTTTGAATGTCTGTATTCTACTGTGTTGACGTAAAGTGGTTTCTTTAACCGGTGTCCTATCGACGGGCATTTGAGGTGCTTCCAGTTCCTTTTACATGTCTGTCCACTTCTGTTGGATATAGTTCATTTTTTTTGTTTTAAACGTTTATTTTTGAGAGACAGCGAGGGGCAGACAGAGAGAATCCCAAGCAGACTCCGCACGGCCAGTACAGAGTCTGGCGCAGGGCTTGAACCCACAAACCCAGGTCACGTGAGATCATGACCGGAGCTGAAATGAAGAGTCAGACGTTGAACCAACGGAGTCATGAGTCACCCAGAGGTCCCTCTGTTGGATATATAGCTCTCTAGGTGGAATTACTGAATCTAATAATAAACGTTCACAGTCTTGATAGGTAACATCAAATCACCTTTCATAAATTTGCAAGTTTACATTTCCATCAACTATATCTTGAGGGTGCCTGTTTTTCCATTCTTCCACTGGTATTTAATATGATCTTTCTTTTCATTGTTACCAAAGATGAGGTGAAAAGTGAAATCATTTAAAGTTTGTATTTTGTTAACAATGAAGCTGAGCATTGTTTAATACTTTTTATTAGTTATTGATATTCCTCCTATAAATTGCTTACTGATAGCATTGGTCACCTTTAAAATTTTTAAACCTGATGTGTAGTAACCCTTTTCTAGGTGTTTGTAGTTAATAATAATAATAACTAATGTTTATCGAGAGGTTATTTTGTATCAGGGGCTGTTCTAATTGCTTTCAGTGTGTTGCTCATTTAATCTCCCAAGAACTCCATGCAGTGGGCGTTAGGCCACAAGTGGTTAAGGAATTTGCCAGAAAAGCTAGGAAGCGGCAGAGCGGGACTTCAGTCTCAGGCAGTAGGACTCATGCTCTTAACCGTCGTGCTAACCTGTCTTCGATGCTGAGGATAATAAATGTTACAAGTTATTGGGTGATTTGCATGCGTTGACTTATTTAATCTTCATTATTATCCAATTATTTTATTACATGTGAGGAAACCAAGGCTTAGCAAGTAAGTAAGCCTTAGTTAGTAAGCATTAAGATTGGAATTCCAGCGAGTGCTGTCTGGCTCCAGAGTCACTAACCACTCTGTCATCTCCTTTTTCTCTTTCTTGGCGCATTTTCTCAGGAATCTTTAGCATTAAAAGAAAGGGAAACCACAAAAAGGAGAACTGTAGGTCCCATGAGAGAGGAATTGTTTCCCTATTTGAAAATACATTCTTTAAAAAAAAAATTTTTTTTTAACATTTATTTATTTTTGACAGAGCACGAGCAGGGGAGGGGCAGAGGGTGGGGGAGACACAGAATCCGAAGCAGGTTTCAGGCTCCGAGCTGTCAGCACAGAGCCCGACGTGGGGCTCGAACTCACCAACTGTGAGATCGTGACCTGAGCCGAAGTCGAACGCTTAACTGACTGAGCCACCCAGGCGCCCCCAGAATACATTCTTTTTAATGTAGGAACTGTTCTGTGGCCCTTGAGAATTTACTCTTAAGAAACAGGGGAATGTGGTGCCTCACATTGGCTGTGCCGTTAGGTTTTCTAGCAAACTGTTTATGTGAGTGGTCACATCCAGATACGGTAATAATCAATTCTTCAGTCAGAGCAGGTTGTATTAATGAGACTCTACTTTGAGGTGTTTTAGTAGCTGAGTTGAATGTACCTTTTCTGCTGCTTGAGTGTTTCATCATCCATATTCTTATTTCTTTAGTAAAGATGAAAAATTCTAGAATTAGGATCTTCCAACAGTCTTCTGGTGGAGGTGGAGGGTGAGAACAGGAGGTTTTAGGAGAAGCTTCAGAGAGGAGAAGGCTTGAAGAGATTTTGGAAGGATGCCTAGGAGTGTTTTAGTACAAAGCTGGAAAGAGGTTGATAAATGTTAACAAATAAAGAAACTGACTTCTGGAATTGTCAGTAATTTGTTCTTGTAGGTTGATTATTGCCCCCTGCTCCCACCCTGAAGTGAATGTTAAAGGAATAAATGGAGTACGTAAGTCTGGCTCTTTTTTTTTTTCTTTTTTCTTTTTTCTTTTCCTGTGTGAGAGAGTGTGCTTAAGCTGGGGAGGGGCAGAGGGAGAGGGAAAGGAAGCATCTTAAGCAGGCTTCATGCCCAGTGTGGAGCCCCACGCTGGGCTCGATCTTACAAGTGTGAGTGAGATCATGACCTGAGCCGAAATCAAGAGTCAGTGGCTTGACCTCCTGAGCCACACAGGCTCTCACAGTCTGGCTCTCGAAGATACGATCCTGGTTTGTGGCCACTGGCTCTCCGAAAGGACAGACCTGCTCTGTAAAACGGAGCGTTTTCTCTGCTGCTCTGTAGTACCCTTCTAGGCACTGGCCTGGTGGGGCCAGCACAGACCCTTCGGCCCCTGTCACTGACTCACCCTAACGTGTGTTCATACTCTGGGGGCGTCAGCCACCAAAGCCCAGGGCCTCTGAACGAAGCTCCTTGAGATCTGCTTGTGCTACTTTATTGTGCGCTGTGCCTCCTTGGATGGACGTGAGGCAGGGCTGGCTGCTCTTTTAAATCCTGTTCGTTTTGGTCGAACATGAATTACATCCTTTCAACTCAATATATTTATTTTTTGGAAAGCTTAAAGCTCCTCCTATTTGATTTGTCTTTGTTTTGATCTTCTCCCTCGTTTTTCCTTCTTCTAGTTCTGCTGTAGTTACAGGAATCTTTGTTTTATTAAACTTCCCTATTCCAGATTAAGCACCTGCCATGTAATAAGCAAATGGAAAAAATTTGATCTTCTTCCTGTTTATAAAAATAATACGGTGTTATGGTTAAAAAAGATGCTATGGAAAAATATTAAGAAAAAAGTGTAAATTAAACATAGTTTCACGCTCAGATATGGAAGCCTCTTGTTAATACCCGTAACTTACAACCTTTGTTCCCTTCCCACATCGGGGAGCAACCCTGGATGCATTGCAGTGGGCACCCAAAACCCGAATGGTTGGAGGGGCCCGGATTCTCCTCTCTTCAGGTTTGGGCAGATCGCGCTTGGCACCAATTTCTGCAGAGAGTGCGTGCACTCAGGTTGGTGGTAGTGTGTGTGCCCAGCATGCACAGTGGAGGCCGAGTTTGCTGGGCCGTCGGGCCGGCCTCTCTGCCTTTGGGAAGTTCGCTTCGCGTCTCCATGCTTCCGCTTTGTTCGTGTGTCTGGTGAGAGTGATACCATCTGTCTCCAGTCTCTCCTCGGGCTTTATGCTCATGTGATAATGTCCTTTGAAAAAATAAATGTGGGCTAAAGAGCAGGCCCTCAGTAAGTATTGTGACCATATGACGGACCGAACAAAACACTGAGGTAGAAGTAGAAGAGCCTTCTATAGGAGTAGATGGGTGGCATTGAATTCAGTGATCTTTTTATGGGTTTCTTTATGGACTGAGAAATTCCTTTTAAAGGTTTTGGCTGCTTTGCTTGGTTCCCATATTTAAAAGTATAACAATAAAATTCTACAAGAGAATATCTGCTTGCACCTAATTCTGCATTGACAATGAACTCACCCTAGAGTGTCTTACATTTCGTCTTCATGAGTGTGTTAAGATTACTGATTATATTAGGATTTCATTTAAATAATCCGCTTAACAAAACGCTGTGGGAAGCAAGACTACAGGGAGAGAGTCCCAATTTTCTGTTAGTGCATGGGCTTTTTTCTAAATTGGAAGCTGTTCCTAAACTTGTCATGAAAAAAGTCTTTTTAGAAAGTAAGATACATTTGGTGTTGCTAGATTGTTAGGAAAGTTAGTACCCTGACTCAATGTCTTTGCAATTACATTGTCAGAAAGATGTCTTGGATTATTATCATTATTATTTTTCTTTGTGTGACTTTCTTTTCTGTGAAATGGGTCAACAGCTGGCTAAGTAATTAACATGGAAGTGAATAGTATTTTTCAGTTTATATCTACCTATCCTTTTTTGTATATTTTCTTAAGTTAAAATATTTACTGTTCCAAATGTTGATGATCGTAAACATTTATCCTAAATTATTTCTTCTGATCATTTGGGGATAAGGGTGCTTGTCTCTTTAAGGTAAAATACAGGTGTGGGAGAGAGAGCTGCTGTAGAGGTCAGGGTCTTATTTTAGCTGCTCTGTTCCACAGAATAGATTTCTATATTGATTTTCATTTTAGACCATTATTGTGTAAGATAAAAGGGTCATTGGAAGCAGCAACCGTTCATATTGTTATGTCTTAGAAGAGAGGTGTTAGTTGACGTTAGTTGAATCCTACCTTTGAGCTCCTCCCTCTGTCTCCTTGTCCCTCTCCTTCTCCCACCTGCTCTCCTGTCTCTTCCATGAATTATTTATTCACCTATCAAATGTTTACTAAAGGCGATTATGTAATAGGCAGTGTGTTGTTAGTTACCGAGTGTATAGAAGGATGAGTAACGTAAGATGCGTTTTCTCATGATTTCGTTTTGTATTTAAACGCTCATCTTTATGGAGTGACTTCATGAAGTCACCATGAAGATGTTTACAACGTAAAAAGCTCAAAAAGTCCCAGAGAACTAGAGAGTCAGACTGAGGTTCTCAGTTTTGTTTTGTTTTGTTTGTGTGTGTGTGTGTGTGTTTTTAAACCTAATTTGGGACTTCGGTAGACTGATTATCTGCTTTTTATGGAAATTGGAAAAGTACAATAGTGTAGCCCTTTTTCTGATTTTCCTTTCAGTATGGTGTATTAGGGAGAGTGTATGCTCTGGGGTGGATGGATGTAGGCATGAATTTGGCACTACGCTGTTGGGAGAGTGGCTTGAACTCTTCGAGCGGATTTCTCCATCTGTGAAAGAGTAATACTTAACTCACTTCAAGATTAGGTAAGGATTCAGTGAGATAACAGGAGCCCGGCAGTAGTAAGCATAAAGTTTTGTATTTACTTCCCTGCCTTTTCTGCCGAGGAAAACATAGAGTGATAGCAGTTTGCCTGTTTAAATCATCTACCTCTATAAATTGCATTCTTGCTAAGTTAGTGTTGACCGTGGGCAAAGATCCAGTGCTGACCTGTTTGATTTAGAAGAAGCAGCATGGGGGCACCTGGGTGGCTCAGTCGGGTAAGTGTCCAACTTCGGCTCAGGTCGCGATCTCACAGTTCGTGAATTTGAGCCCCGCGTCGGGCTTTGTGCTGACAGCCCGGAGCCTGGAGCCTACTTTGGATTCTGTGTCTCGCTGTCTCTCTGCCCCTCCCTTGCTCATGCTCTGTCTCTCTTTCTCTCTCTCTCAAAAATAAACAAACATTTCAAAAAAGCGGCATGAATATTTTATTGATATGTAACACGATTTAAAATTTTTATTTAAATTATATTTACAGTTTCAATTTTGTACCCACAGCACATGGAACTAATTACAAGGGTGATTTCGGGGCTCTGTCTAATTTTAGCTTCAGATTATGTAAACTAGACCCAATCTGTTGGCAGGACTATTAGATTTTTAGTATATGTGCTGCCGAAGCGAGCACAGGACTATTAGATTTTTAGACCCTGCTGTGCTAAATTTGGGACGGTACAGTCATTAGGAGAATATGCAGAGGGCTGGAAATCAGAAGAATGTCTTTAGATATCCAGAACTTTAATGTACACAACTGAGTTAAAATTAAGTCATTAGAAAGGACATAGTAAACCCATTTGACTTAGACCATCAGCAGGTGAAAAAATGACGTGTCCTTTTTTCTTTATCATTCTCAAATTCATAAAACCTTTAGTCATGTATTTTTTCCCACATCTTGAAACCCAGGCAGGACATTTTTGTGCTGAAGGCTTTAGGAAGCTTGCCGAGCTGCTGTGAGCTGAAAAAGTCTAGCAGCTGCTAATTATTTTGTTTCCCATTTGGCTCGGTGGATTTTATTTTTGAAAATGTCAGTCTCACTTATTCATAGTAGGTGCTGGACTTCAGGTCTCTGCAAATGTTATTCTATTGGTTAAATTGATTTGTCAATCTTTGGTTCCTAAAATAAATCAGCATGTTTTGAGCTAGTAACTGAAAAGACACCGAAGATCATATTTGTGGTCTAGAGTTCTACATGTGAGTTTTATTTCTCTTTTTGGCTCTGCTTAGTCAAGAGTCTACGTAGTGTGTCAGATAGTAAGAGAATTCATAATTTTACTTATCTTCCTGTGCAGGCGGTTCATAGTTGGAACCCTTTCGGGGAGGTCCACCCTAGTTTGAGTGTGTGGGGTGCTGTTTTGCCCACAGCTTTGGCATGGAGGTATCGCTATCAAGAAATCTTATTCCCTTGGGGCGCCTGGGTGGCTCAGTCGGTTAAGCAGCCGACTTCGGCTCAGGTCATGATCTCACGGTCCGTGAGTTCAAGCCCTGCGTCGGGCTCTGTGCTGACAGCTCAGAGCCTGGAGCCTGTTTCGGATTCTGTGTCCCCCTCTCTCTGACCCTCCTCTGTTCATGCTCTGTCTCTCCCTGTCTCAAAAATAAATAAAACATTAAAAAAAAAAAATTAAAAAAAAAAAAAAAGAAATCTTATTCCCAAGTCTGTACCTCATTCCCTGTCTCAGGAACTTACACGTTACTCAATGGATACCAGGTCTGGTGAGGTATAGTAAGATTGAGTCATTTTTTCATCTTGGGCTGAGTCTTTATGCAGTGATACTTCAAATATGGTGTGCGTGTGAACCATTGGTTAGCTGCGTACAGAAAGGAAGAGTAAGCAGGCAGAAGCTTACAGTACCTTGACGGAATAGTTGCATACCTGTCGAATTTAATAATACAAAATTTGAGATTACGTTGTGCATGTCTTTTTAAATTCATTTTTCTGGAGATTCATTTTTGTGTTTTATAAAAGTATTTGCACTTCCATGGCTGGAAGGTCAAAAGCAAACGTAACTGGCCTTCCCCAGTTTGAGATGGTTTGAGAAACCCTGCTTTAACATACAATTTCACAAGGCTAGCGGTTGTGGCGAAGGAAAGATCTGAGTTGTCACGTGATTCCACTGCACCCTTAGTGAGGACGAGATTTCTGCACCGTTGCTTGGACAATGGCAGAAATTACATTTGCGCTTTTGATTTTGTGGAGGTGAAGATGCCATTGAATTTTAGGGCTTTTTAAAAAAATGTTTATTTTGAGAGAGAGAGAGAGAGAACACGCATGCCTGCATGCTTGAGGGAGAGGGAGAGAGAGAATCCCTGACACGGGGCTCAGTCTCACAACTGTGAGATCATGACCTGAGCTGAAGTCAAGAGTCGGCTGCTTAACTGACTGAGCTACCCAGGCGCCCTGAGTTTTGGGGCCTTTAAAGAATAAGCTGCTGCCAGATTGTCTAGGTTTGTTTGGGAAAATTCGTTTTTTGGTTTTTTTTTTAGTGTTAATTTATTTTGAGAGAGAGAGAACAAGAGCCAGGGAGGGGCAGAGAGCGGGGGAGAGAGAGAGGGAATCCCAAGCAGGCTCTGCACTGTCAGTGCAGAGCCCAACATGGGGCTCAATCTCTTGAACCTTGAGACCACAACCCAAGCTGAAATCAAGAGTTGGACGCTCAACCGACTGAGCCACCGAGGAGCCCCACAAATTCAGTTTCTTATTTCATGATCCATTCGTTCGTTTTCATTCTTTATTAATGAAATGGAAATGAAATTAAACCATGTTTTGAAGGGAAAATGATCAGGCTCATTGATTTGACTCAGGATTGAAGAAAAGGGGAGAATCAACTATGACCTAAGTTCCAAAGTTCTGTTATCTTGGAGAACTGAGAGGAAAGGTGGTATTAGAAGAACACAGTAGTGCTGCTGTTAGTTATTATATTGATTGTGTTGAAGTTATTGTTGAAATCGCGAGTTACGGTAATACCTTCATTAGGAAGCTTAATTCTTTAGTCAGCAAATATACAGTGAAATAACAAAGGATCATATGAGCAAAAGTGTTTTGATATGTTTCTTTTTTTTAAATTATTTTTAAGATTTATTTTTATTTTTGAAAGAGAGAGAGAGAGCACGCATGTGTGAGGGAGGGGCAGAGAGAGAGGGAGACAGAGGATCCGAAGTGGGCTCGGAGCTCAGGGCAAAGAGCACGATGCGAGGCTTGAACTCACGAACGGCGAGATCATGACCTGAGCCGAACGAAGTTGGATGCTTAAGTCCCGTGTTTTGATGTGTTTCTGAAGTTAGAAGAGATAGTAAGAAAAATAACTAGAAAAAGCAACAGAAAACTTTGTAAAATAGTAGATAAAGTCTTTAAAAAGCAAAGGAAGAAGGGAAGAGTATCATAAAGGAAGAGGTTATCAGAACTTAGGTCTCCCCAGAGCTTAAGGTCTTTAACTGAATTTCATTATGGTCAGGGAACATATTCTAATAAGTTTCAATTCTTTGAAATTTGAGACTTGTTTTAAACAAGACTTATGGTCTGTCATGGTGAATGTGCCGTGTGTGCTTTAAAAGAATGTATATTTTGCAGATGTATAGTGTTCTGTAAAATGTAAATTAAAGCAGGGTGGTTAAGAGTGTTTTTCAGCTCCTCTATGCACTGATGTTTTGTTTAGTGGTTCTATCAATTGCCAAGAGTGGGAGTTGTTAAAATCTCCAGCTATTATTTATGGATTTGTCTGTTTTTCCCTTCAGTTTTGCCAATTTTTGCTTTATGTATTTTGAAGCTCTGTTATTAATACATTTGTGTATGTTACATTTTCCTGATGTAACAGGAAAATTTCCTTGAATCGTTGTGAAATGTCCTTTATTATTGGTGATGCTTTTTCTCTTGATAAGTACTTTATTTGGAATTAATATAGACAGGCCAGCTTTCTTGTCTTTTCTTTCAGTTTCTTTTCTTTCTTTTTGACGTGCCAGCTTTCTTATGCTTATGGCTTTCCATCTTTTGATTTCAGCCTATCTACGTCTTATATTTAAAGTTTGTCTCTTTTAGATCACATATACTTGAGTCTTGAATTTTAATCCCCAAATCCTCTGCCTCTTAACTGGAGCATTCAGTTCACTGGCATTTAAAATAATTATTGGTACAGTTGAATTTAGGCCTACCGTTGTACTATTTCTGTTGGTCTTAATCTGTTTTTTGTTCTTCTTTCATTCTTGCCTTCTCTTGAGGTAACTGAATCCCTTTTAGAATTTCATTTTAATTTTTCTGTTGACCTTTAAATGTTCTTTGTAGTGTTTCCTTTTTTTAATTACATTTTTTTATTAAAAAATTTTAAAATATTTTTATTTTTGAGAGAGAGAGAGACAGAGAGAGAGAGAGTGCGCAAGTAGGGGAGGGACAGAGAGAGAGGGAGACACAGAATCTGAAGCAGGCTCCGGGCTCCGAGCTGTCAGCACAGAGCCTGACGCGGGGCTCGAACTCACGGACTGTGAGATCATGACCTGAGCTCTAGTCGGACCCTTAACTGACCGAGCCACCCAGGTGCCCCTGTAGTGTTTATTTCTTAGAGCTTGTTTTGGTAGCACAGTATATGCATCCTTAACTTTTCCCATTAAAGTTAACATTGTACTCTTTTATGTAAAATGTAAGAACTTGAAATCATACAGGTCTATTCTCTCTTTTTTATTCTATAGTTGACATATAAATATATTTACATAGGTAAGAAAAAAAACCTGTATTACAGTCTAACTTTTCCTTTAAACAGTCTTATTTGTATTACAGAAGAGGGAAAAATAGTCTTTTGTATTGATTCAACTATTTACCGTATCTGTTGTTTTTCCTTGTGTCCTGAAGGTTCAGCTTTCCATTTGGCAGTCTCACTTCTGTCACCTGCAGAATTCCCTTTAGCTCAGGGCTCATCAGTCTGTAGTAGCTCATGGGTCAGTTCTGGCCCACCATCAGTTTTTGTAAATAAAGCTTTATTGGAACACTGCTGTGCTTTTTTTTTTTTTTTTTTTTTTCTGTATTTTGTATGCCAGCTTTTGCATTATAATGGCAGAATTGAATAGCTATGATGGAACCCTCAAAGCCTAAAGTATTCATTATTTGGCCCATTTTAGAAAGTTTGCCCACCCATGCTTTTGCATGCCTTCTACCACAGGTCTGGTGGTGACCAATTAATTTCAGTATCTGAAAATTGGTTGTTTACCTTTATTAAAAAAATCGAGATATAATTGACATACAACGTTTTGTTAGTTTCAGGTATCCAGCATAACACTTTGATATTTGCATATATTGTGAAATAATCACCCCAGTATGTCTAATTAACATCCATCACCACACATAGTTACAAATTTTGTCTTGTGATTACACCTTGTAAGATCTACTTTCTTAGCACCTTTCAGATATACATATAGTGCTATTAACTGTAGTCATCATGCTGTACATTGTATCCCTAGGACTCCCTTATTTTATAACTGGAAACTTGTGCCTTTTGGTCCCCTTCACCCATTTTGCCCACCCCTCATCCACTGCATCTGGCAACCACCAGTCTGTTCTCTATATTTATGAGTGTGTTTTTTTTTAATTTCAGTTTTTTGAAGATTCCACATATAAATGCGTTCATACAGCATTTGTTTTTCTCTACCATTTCACTTAGCATAATGCCCTGAAAGTCTATCTGTGTTGTCATAAATGGCAAGATTTCCTTTTTTTAAATGGCTGAATAATATACCATTGTGTATATATACTCCCATTTTCTTCCTTTTTTTAAAAAATATTTTTAATGTGTATTTATTTTTGAGACAGAGAGAGAGAGAGAGAGAGAGAGAGGGAGCGCGCAAATGGGGGAGGGGCAGAGAGAGAGGGAGACACAGAATCCAAAGCAGGCTCCAGGCTCTGAGCTGTCAACACAGAACCCAACGCAGGGCTCGAACTCCTGAGGCATGAGATCATGACCTGAGCCGGAGTTGGTCGCTTAACTGACTGAGCCGCCCAGGCACCCCTATGCCCCATTTTCCTTATCCATTCATCCTTTGTTGGACACTTAGATTATTCCTATGTCTTGACTGTTGTGAATAATGCTGCAATTAATATGGGAGTGCAGATAATCTCATTGATACTCTGTTTTCATTTCCTTTGGATAAATACCTAGAAGTGGAATGGCTGAATCATATGGCAGTTCTATTTTTAATTTTTTGAGGAACCTTCATAGTGTTTTCCAATTTATGTTCTCATCAGTAGTGAACAAGTGTGCACTTTTCTCCATAACCTTGAAACCACTTGTTATCTTTTGTTTTTTGAGGTGATATTCCATTGTGGTTTTGATTTGTATTTCTCTGATGAGTCGTGATATTTTTATGTACCTGTTAGTCGTTTGTATGTCTTTGGAAAAATGTCAGTTCAGATCCTCTGCCCATTTTTAAATCACTTTGTTGTGGTTGTTATTGAGTTGTATGAGTTCTTCATATATTTTGGATATTAACCCCTTATCAGATACATGCTTTGCAAATATATTCTTTCATCCACCAGGATACCTTTCATTTTTTAATTTAATTTATTTTATTTTATTTATCTTATTTTATTTTAGTTATTTTTGCTGTGCAGAAGCTTTTTAGTTTGATGTCACCCCACTTGCAAGTTTTTGCTTTTCTTCCTTGTACTTTGGTGTCATATACAAAAGATCATTGCCAAGATCAAGGTCAGGGAACTTTTTCCCTATTTTTTTTTTTTTTTTAGGAGGTTGACAGCTTCAGTATGTGTGAGTCTTCAATCCATTTTGAGCTGATTTTTGTGAGTGGTGTAAGATAGGGCTCCAGTTTCATTTTTCTGAATGTGATTATACAGTTTTCCTGACGTCATATATTGAAAAGACTATCCTTTCTGTATTGAGTACTCTTTTATGTGTGTATATATTTTTGAGAGAGAGAGAGAGAGAGGTAGAGAGAGAGCAAGCGAGGGAGAGAGAGAGAGCGCACATGTGCATGAGCAGGGGAGGGGCAGAGAGAGAGGGGGAGAGAGAATTCTAAGGCTCCAGCACTGTCAGTGAGGAGCCCCATGCGGGGCTTGATCTCATGACCTGTGAGATTATGACCTGGGCTGAAATCAAGAGTTGGACACTTAACCGACTGAGCCACCCAGACAGCCCCTCCATTGAGTATTCTTGGCTCCTTTGTCAAATATGAGTTGATTGTATATGTGGGGTTTTATATCTGGGCTCTCTATTTTGTTCCATTGGTCTGTGTGTCTGTTTTATGCCAGTGCCATACTGTTTTGATTAATAAAGCTTTGTAGTGTAGTTAAACCAGGAAATGTGTTTGTTCTTCTTCCAGCTTTGTTCTTCTTTCTCAGGATTCCTTTGGCTACTCAGGGTCTTTTATGGTTCCATACAAAGTTTAGGATTGTTTTTTCTACTCCTGTGAAAAATGCCATTGGAATTTTGATGGGGACTGATCTCTCATTTACATATGCTAAGCTAACTCTCTTAATGTGTTTGTTTAGCATAATTATTAGGAATATAGTTTGCTTGCAAAAATAAATTTAAAAATTTCATATTTTGGTACAGTTGACTTGGAATTGTCATTACAGGATTTGTGTGTGTGGGGGTGGGTGTGTGTGTGGAGGGGAGGCATTTGACAGGCCGCCTTTACCATCTTGGTGAAGGTAGCTTTCTTGAGAGCTTGTCTGTTTCTGTCCCTAAGCCTGAGCATAGTCTTTGCTTAGAAATACTGGTTCATTCAACGAACAGTTTATTTTTATAAATAGAGTTGAACAGTGTAGGGGTTAGGGGAGCTGACCCCCTGTGCTGTCCGAAATCCATGTATATCTTTGGACTCCCCCAAAACTTAATTATGAGTAGCATACTGTTGACTAGAAGCCTTACTGATAAACAGACGATTAACACGTATTTTGTATGTCATGTATCTTATGCTGTATTCTTACAATAAAGTAAGCTAGAAAAAAAATTTTTAAGAAAATCCTAAGGAATAAAAATGCATTTCCAGTACTGTACCATAATTATCAAAAAAAATCTGCAGAAGAGTGAACCTGCACAGTTCAAATCCGTATTAAGGGTCCAGTATATTTAGGATTCCTTTGCTCTTTTCATAAGTATTCTTCTAAGTAGAAAAATTACAGAAGAAAACTAGAGAATTTGCCAGAATGTCACAAAACTTTTTTGGTAATTGTTCAGGCAATGTCCTTTGTGCATTTGCAGGTTGGTGAGAGGGGAAAGGGTGACTGACTGAGAAACTCTAGAGATACTTGAAGAAACATTCTTCCTTAGCATCCCAAGTACTAGGTGGCTAACAGATGAGAAGTTCACTGGGTGTGCTCAGAAGCAGGGCTGTGAGAAAGGATTTGATGGACTTAATTGTAAACATGTCCAGTGTTTTGAGGCCCGACTGGTTCAATGATTTTAAATGTGTGGTTAAGCCAGTAAGTAAGCGAGGAATAAGAAATACGCTTTTGATATGGGACAGGTGCTCAGGAAAGAGATAAGGATTTGTGATATAGTCTTCGCTTAACCCGAGAATAGAGGAGGAGAGAGGGCGCAGGAGGTAGTGCAGGGGTCTAAGAATATCACATAAAGAAATTATACGGTTTTCTCACGTGTGTGTCTAACTCAGAACTTTTTGGAGAAATCGACTGAAAGAGAAACTCGCCAAGAATATGCCCTGGCTATGATCCAGTGCAAAGTTCTGAAACAGTTGGAGAATTTGGAACAGCAGAAGTACGACGATGAAGATATCAGTGAAGATATAAAATTTCTTTTGGAAAAACTTGGTGAGAGTGTCCAAGACCTTAGGTATGTTATTTTAAAAAAACTCTCACAGGCTGGATATATTGGGCCTTGTTGGACTTTCCTAGTATTTTCAGAAAGTCTAAGTTTGTTACTAACTATAAACTCAAAAGATTTCACTAAAACATTATGTCTTCTGTTAAGAATTGGGGATATGGGGGGTGGGGGACAACCGGCTCATCACCATGGTAACAGTTGGCTAGAGCCTTGTGTTACGTCTTCTCTTTTGGGGAGGTTCCCACCCTTCTCTTGTCTGAAATCTGACTTAATCCCACAGGATGTTGGTGTCACTCTGGAACCCCTTAAGAATCTCCCCCTGGTTTAGAATCTTTTTAAACAGCACTCGTTAATTTTTGAAGGATGTTTGGCCATAAACGGAAAGAGTATTTTTTTCCCTGCTTTTTTGAAGTTCCTATTGTGTTCTTTATTTTTGATATTAAAAATTACACAAATGATGTACCATGCAGTAAGAGAAAAAAGAATCCTTACATAGTTCTAGAAGGGACTCCACACCTCTTCCACCTAGTCATCCCGCCCCCACTTTTGTGTTTGCTTCCAGAAAAACCTTCCTAGCCCTGCTCCCCTGACACGTGTGTCCATGCACACACACAAACGCATATACAGATGGGGTTCTGCATATTCTTCTGGAACTGTTCATTTTTGTTTAATAATGTATTGATGATCTTTCCCATAACGTATATATCCTTTGTTTTTAAACTACTGATACATTTTTAAAAGGGAATTACTGTGTAGAAGTAGATCTTTCTGTGTAGGTGGTTTGGGTTTGGGAGCCAGGCTGAACCCAGGCTGGCTGAATTGTCTGGCCACTTTGTCCACACTTGGCCTTGACAAGCTTCTTGACTTTGTGAAGCCTCAGTTTTCCTTTTGCTAAAATAGCAATAAAAATTCTAACCTGGTAGGATTTGTTGTGAGGTTTCAACTATCCAGCAAATGCCTTCGGTGTAGTATGTGTTCCAGAAATGCATTTACCAGATAATTCAGTGCAGCTCTTAATCCCAAGGCCCAAGTGCTGCTATAGAGATGGGATGTGTCACCGAGATCAGTGGTCTATCATGGGCGTTGTAGAGGGAGGCAAATGAGTTTTGTCCTTCTGTAATTTCAAATGTGACTAACTGCATTGTAATAAACTAGCCTGGCCAGCAGTAGACTTGAAGTTTTTACAAATTTTACTAAAATTTTCATTTTTATAAATCTGTTATCAGTTCTTCTCTAATAATGATTTGAGATCTCTTAAAAATGAATAAGATTAGTGATACTTAGCTTTCTAAATTATTTAATCCATGTTAGCCAATTATTATTATGTATTGATTTTTCATGTTGAGTTTGGTAATTTGAAAAATCCTGCTCTTTACATTAAAGCCAGTCAGGTGATGGGTATGGGTAAAAGAGCTTTGTCTCTGTTTTTGCTGTTAAAGGTTTAGGATATTCATGTTAAACAGCATTAGTTTACTTCTTACACTGATTGGCCTTACATTAAAGTAAATTAGTACTTTATTTAATAGAACACTCTATTCAACTTAACCAGTAAAATTCTGGTTATATTGAATTACCAGTCAGTATTTAAATGGCTAAATCTTTTTCAACTTTTCACTTGGAAGGATGTCCAGCCATGTCCTTTTAAGTTTTCACTTTTCACTTAGAAGGAAAACCATTGGCTGACAACACTAAACACTTTTTATAGAATGAAGCTTTGAATAATTAAGTTACTTGATACATAGTGAATGATTTTTTTAATGGCATTGCATTGCAGTTTGTTTTATGCAGAGGTTTTTGTTTTTGATTTATAATGTTAACTTTGTTAGTGAATTACCTTTACAGTGTTTGTAATCATGTTGTGCAATATTATACCCGTATGTGTATTTTTCATTGCATAATACAGTATAGTGGTTTATGACATATATAGTATTGGAATATGCTATTTAAGTAACATACTTTTATATAGATTCACATTAACGCATCTAGTGGTCTGGCAAATACAGTATTTTAAGTGGGATGGTGGAAACTCTGCTAGATTATCAGATATTATACTGATTATACTTTATTTATTAGGACGAAGATTTTGAAAGCAAATGCTCCTTTCAGTAAACCTCATTTTGAGCACTCCAATTTGGCAGGAGTATTGGACCTTAGGACCTTGAATAAATTTCACATGGTTTATTAAAGATTATTTAAGCTGTTTAAACTTTGTTTAGTGGTAGTTTGTTAATGTACAAAGGATGGTCAGTCTTTGCAGTTAAATCATCGGTGAAGAATTTTTTCTTCTCTTGAGGTATGATTAACATGGTAAAAATGTTTTGCTTAATTTTGGAGCAACTCTTAGATTTTTCTTAACTTTGAGATCCTTAAAATTTTTTTTGTAGCTCATTTGATGAATATAGCTCAGAGCTTAAATCTGGAAGACTGGAGTGGAGTCCTGTGCACAAATCTGAGAAATTTTGGAGAGAAAATGCTGTGAGATTAAATGAGAAGAATTATGAGCTCTTAAAGTAAGTTTTAAATTTCACTTCACACTCTTAATACCTGTTGTTCCACCTCCTTGCCAATGTACTTTTGTCACTAGTGATAATAAATTTTAAAAAATAGTAAAAAATTTTAGTTATTTCATGATTTTAATTTGTATTTTCTTCCTTCCTTATGTGGTTGAATACCTTTTCATCTGCTTATCAGTCATTTGGATATCTATTTTTCCAGAATTGGTTGTTCAGGCATTTAAAAAATTTTTTTAATAGGAGATCTGTATGTATTCTGAACGAGAGGTCTTATATCTGTTCATCTCCACTGTTTTCTTCTACTCTTTCACATACCATTTCACTCTTTGGTTTTAGTGTGGCTCCATTGATTAATTTTTTCCTTTATGGCTAGTATTTTTTTTTTGTGTCCTGGTTAAGAAGTTTTTCCCCATATGGGGTCATGAAGATGTATTTCCAGGTCATCTGCTGGAAGATTTACTGTTTGAACCTTTCACAACTAGATCTCTATTCCATCTAGAATTGGTTTTGGGTAAGGTACAAAGTAGGGGTCAAGATGCAGTTATTTTCATTATGTAGATGTCTAATTGAACCAACACCATTTTTAATAAAAATTTTTTAAATGTTTATTTATTTTTGAGAGAGAGAGAGAGAGAGAGAGAGAGAGACAGAGCACAAGTGGGGGAGGGGCAGAGAGAGAGGGAGACACAGAATCTGAAGCAGGCTCCGGGCCCTGAGCTGTCAGCACAGAGACTGACGCGGGGCTCGAACCCACGACCCTCGCATCATGACCTGAGCTGAAATCAAGAGTCAGATGCTCAACATACTAAGGCAGCCAGGTGCCCCATTTTTGGGGTTATCTTATCACTTTCTTGATAGAGTCCTTGGAAGCACATTTAAAAATTTTGATAAAGTCCAGTTTATTTATTTTTTTGTTTCTCATGCTCTTGGTGTCCTACTGAAGAATCCATTGCCAAAACCAAGGTTTTGAAGATTTACTCCTCTGTATTCTGTAATATTTTTATAGTTTTAGCACGTACATTTAAGTCTTAAAAAAAAATTTTTTTTATGTTTATTTTTGAGAGAGAGAGAGACAGAGTATGAGTGGGGGAGGGGCAGAGAGAGAGGGAGACCCAGAATCCGAAGCAGACTCCAGGCTCTGAGCTGTCAGCACAGAGCCCGATGCGGGGCTCGAACTCACGAACCGTGAGATCATGACCTGAGCCGAGGTTGGACGCTTAACTGACTGAGCCACCCAGGCGCCCCACATCTAAGTCTTTGATCCTTTCGAATTTTATTGTACATGATGTGAAGTAAGGGTCCAACTTCATTCTTTTGCATGTAGCTATCCAGTTATCCCAGTAACATTTGTTGAAAAGACTATTTTTCCCCATTGCATTGTCTTGGTATCCTTATTGAAATTCAGTTGGCCTGTGGACACATGGGTTTATTTTTGGACGTTCGGTTTTGTTCTGTTGATCTACATGACTATTCTGATACCAGTATCCTACTGTCTTGATTACTTTTACTTTGTAGTGTGTTTTGAAATTCAGAAATGTGAGTCTTTTGCCTTCTTCTTTTTTCTGTATTGTGTTTAATCAGTCTCCCACTGATGGATATTTAATACTATTGCCAGATTTTGCTGTTAGAAACAATGCAAGAATTACTCTCTCTCCCCTACACACACACACACACACACACACACACACACAGACACCGTACTGTAACTTTTAAAATGAATAGATTTAAATTTTTAGAATAATGTTAGGTTTACAGAAAGATTGAGGGGAATGTACAGAGAGTTTTCATATATTCTCTCTTCCCCTATTATTAACATCTTGCAATAGTGTGGTACGTTTGTTATAACTGATGAACCAATATTTATACATTATTTTTCACTGAAGTCTGTAAGTTACATTAGGGCTCACTTTTTTCTGTTGTCTAGTTCACTCTGGTTATATGCTCTGTAGGTTTTGACTGATACCACATGTCCCCTATTACCGTGTCACGCAGAATAGTTTCACTGCCCTAAAAATTTCCCACGTTCCACCTACTCGCTCTGCTCTTCCTCCCTCTCCCTGAACCTCTGGCAACCACTGGTCTTATTTCTATCCTGTAGTTTCTCCTTTTCCACAATGTCCTAGAGTTGGAATTAGATAGTATATAACCTTTTCAGACCGGCTTCTTTCCCTTAGCCATGCACATTGAGAGTTCCTTCATCTTTTTTTGTGGCTCGGTAGCTCATTGCTTTTTATTTTTTCTTTTCTTTTTATTGCTGACTGTCCCATTGTACGGCTGTACCATGGTTTCTGCATCGAAGGACGTCTTGGTTGCTTCACGGTTTTGGCAATCACTGTAGATAAAGTTGCTCTAAAGGTCCACGTGCAGGATCTTATGTGGACATAAGCTTTCAACTCACTGGGGTGAATCTGAAGGGAGTATGGATGGCATGGTAAGACTCAGGTTTGGTTTTACAAGAAAGTGCCAAACTGCCTTTCAGGGTGGCTGGACTTTTCGGCATCCCCGTGAGCGGTGAATCAGCATACCTGTTGCTGTACGTCCTTGCCGGCATCTGGTGGTGCCAGTGTTCAGGGTTTTGCCATTTTCACAATGAAGGTGGATAGTGTTATCTCCTTGTTTTCCAGTGATGCGTGATGTTGGTCATCTTTTCGTTTGCTTATTCGCCAGCTGTTTTCTTTGGTGAGATGTCTGTTCAGGTCTTTTAACCATTTTTAAATTGAGTTGTTTTTATTATTGTTGAATTTTAAGAGTGCTTCATGTACGGCTCAGCTGTTTGTGCCTCTGACTTTGATTTAGGCTCAGGTTTTGATCTCACAGTTCGGTGGCGCTCTCTCTCTCTCTCTCTCTCTCAAAATAAATAAATAAACCTTTAAAGAAAAGTACTCATTCCGATTGGTTGTCCCAGTTATGCTCTGTTTGTGGAATGAGCTGAGAAGTTTTCTTCCTATTTCTGTGCCCTTGAGCAGTGTCAGTAACACGAGTCACCTGTTCCTTGAATGGTCTCCCCTCACGTTCGCTCCGAAGTAGATGAAGGAGGTCTCTCCCAGTGGATTGGATTCTGGGGGGGTGTACCCCCCGCTTCACTGCGGAGGACACATGCGCCCCTGGGGGCGATGAGTCCTCCCTGCAGGTCCTCGAGGAGGCAGAAATCTGCTCCAGCTCCCGGCAGAGGGGAGCCTTCTGTGTGTCTGGTTGGCTCCCGTTGTCACAAGCACTGTCGGGCTCCGGCAGTGGTGACACTCTGCCCGTGTGGTTGCTGTGGAGAAAGTAGGAGGACGGCAAGGGAGCCGGGGGTGTGAATCTGGGCTGCCATCTTCTCCGAAGATGTTCGCTTGCTATTTTGCATTTAGTTTTACCTGTGAAGTTCAGGTTCAGATCCTTCGTGGGACTTGGAGAGAGAGGGAGAGAGGGGATGTGTGTGCTCAGGGCGCACGTTCCGTCTTGATCGCAGCTTCGAGTAACTTCTTCATACCGACGAAAGGCTTACAGATGTTTAACTTTCAAAATATAATTGTCAAGGATTCAGTGGTTGTCGTGTATTAACTCACCATTAACTCAGTGTAGTTGTCTCTCTTGAGAGAGCAGGGGAGGGAGTTCCTGATATTTTAGGAATTGCGTGAGGTATACATCGTGAATCTGAAAGTAACCTGTTACATATGTATAAAAGCTGAAACTGCAAACTTACGTGTGATTTATTATGTGTAGTGCATTATGCATAATAGTAAGATCTGTAGAAAATACGACTATATTTATAAATGCCTGTTTTCAGGAGATACTTGCATTATACCTGTGCTCTGTTGTGCTGTATGGAACAGCTAGAAGTCAATCTCTCTTTGGATTACATGTATTTCAGAATTTTGACAAAACTTCTGGAGGTGTCCGATGACCCACAAGTCTTAGCTGTCGCTGCTCATGATGTTGGAGAATATGTGCGGCATTATCCACGAGGCAAACGGTAAGGGAAAAGCCATTAGCTAGTGTTTCCTGCAACATTCAGCTTAAAATCCTAACTAATGTGCTTACCTTGAAGTAGACTAGTTTAGCAGAGGTGCTAAAGGAGTAAGGGAAATCAAGATGGCCATAATATGGGGCATCGTGATAAACCTTGTTAAAAACGGGTAGTATAAAAGTATCCGTACAACTGTAATACTACTGTGTAGTGGCCAGCAGAGGTCACATTAGAAATTTGATGTTCAGGATTTTCTTTGGTTTTTGTAATTAAAAAATTTTTTACGTTTACTTATTATCGAGAGACCGAGAGACACAGAGCATGAGCAGGGGAGGGGTAGAGAGAGAGGGAGACACAGAATCCGAAGCAGGCTCCAGGCTCCGAGCTGTCAGCACAGAGCCCGACGTGGGGCTGGAACTCACGAACCGGGAGATCATGACCTGAGCCGAAGTCGGACGCTTAACCGACTGAGCCACCCAGGTGCCCCGGTGTGTATAATTTTAATTCAATAGCCATTTTGTGTCTGCTGGTTATTTTTCGACTACTACCAGTAGCTGCAGAGCTGATGAGACATTATTATTGAACTTGTCAGATTCACAGTGTTGAAGAAAATATAACAGCCGTAAAGAAAAGTTATAATAGATGTTATAGAAGTATGTTTTCCAGAGTATTGAAAAGAGAGGAATTCATGTGGGAGGAGACAGGTAAGGCTTTACAGAGGAGATGATGCTGGCTACATAATTTAAGATCACTTAGACACATTAACAAAGAAAAGACAGGCTTTTGGGGGGAATGTGAGAAATTAAGGTACCAATATTATATCAAGGGAGAAAACTTTAAACGATATACGAGGGCTGTTTGATGTTATTTGGAAAAGCAGAAATGCGTAGGCCTTGGTTTGAATTATTGCTCTTTTGCTTGCGAATTGGTATCCTAATCTATAAAATTGGGGTGGTAGTCATATTTGTTTCTCATGAGGCTGATGTGAGGACTGAATGAGTTAACCCAATACAGAGATGAGTAGTGCCAGTAGCTACATGGTCAGTACTCAGTAAGTATTAGCTACTTTCATTACTGTTAATGTTAGCATTTTACATTCCTCAAAGCTATCTATAATGAGACATAGAACAGTACTTATCTTATTTATCACAAAACAGTGTCCTGTGAGCCCAGAACATCTTAGAATGGGAGCGGAAATTGACAGGAGCCACAGATGCGATTGCATACCTTAACATTCCGCAATTACTTCCCAGCTTCCTCTTTTTCCTTGTAGTGCATAAATATTTAAATCTTTTTTCTAAAATAATTTTTTTAAGTTTATACGTTTTGAGAGAGACAGAGTGGGGGAGGGGCAGAGAGCGAGGGGGAGAGAGAGAACCCCAAGCTCTTCTGGAAGGTAAATGAGAGAAGAATTAGGCGTGTGTGTGGCAACGCCTCAGGATATTGGTACTTACTCTAGGGAAAGTGGGACATTATTTAGTGTAGCTCCTGGAGTACTCGGCGTTTGAACTGCAGAATGTTTTCCTTGTGACCCAGCAAACCCTTGTGACTGGTCTTGCGTAGGACTTGATTTCAGGCGGACTTCAGAGGCAGACGGCATAGGTGCAGAAGTCTGTGCGGTAGAGCTGTCCGTTGCATTTGTCAGTTGTGTGATTGTATTCTTCAGCTCCAGGGTCGCTGCTTGGTTCCGTTTATAAGTTCTGTTTCTTTATTGTCCTTCCGTTCATCTGTTATTTTCCTAGTCTTGTTCCGTTGTCTGTGTTCTCTTTCATTTCATTCAGCTTCTGTAAAATGATTATTTTGATCCTTTGTCAGGCAAATTTTAGATATATCTTTCTATGGGATTAGAAACTGTTCGTTGCCTTTGGTAGTGTTAGACTTACCTAATTCTTCGTGGTCTGTGTAGCCTTGCATCGATGTCTGTGCATTTGAAGGAGCTAATATCTCTTCCAGTCTTTAAAGAGCATTTTCAGCAGTTAATGGCCTCCTCTCTGTCGTCTGGGTTAACGGATGGGATTACCTCCGGAATCACATTCGTGCTGGGTCAGAGCGGGTTATGCGCGGTTGATGGGTCTGCAGCGGGGTCCACGGTTGGCAGGTTGGTTGGTCTTCAGGTGTCTGGGACTGTCTCCAGTCCCTTGTTCAGTTGGGTAGTGCTGGGACAAGGTCCACTTCAGCCTCCGTGGCTGCGTCCATAGTCAGCTGTCCTCTCACCAGGTGTGTGGATGGGTGCACCTCCTGCCAGGTCCCAGGAGGGGACCAGTCCCTGGTCACTGGTGGGTCCCTGGGTGGGCAGGGTAGACCCGGGGCCGTGGCTGAGAGGGGCTAGAACCAAGCTCCAGGGCTATTTCCGGTCTCCTGGCTGCGACTGAAGTCTGCGTACTTGGCGTCGGAGGCACGGAGGGGCGTTTGTGCCACCAGGTCCCTCGGGTGGGTTGGACTACTCCCTGACTTTGGCTGGAGGAACTGGGGCCGAGTTTAGGACCGTTTCAGGATCTCCTGAGGCACAGATGTGAGTGTCCCCCCACCGGGTCCCTATGTCGGCAGGACTGCTTGTGACTGCAGCTTGGAGGGAATCGAACCTAGTTTAGGACCTTTTCAGGATCTCGGGGATGCAGGTGGGTTACTGCTCACGGACTGGCTGGGAAGGGCTGGAGCTGAGTCTAGGCCTTTTCAGGACCTCTGGGAGCACTGTCAGACGTCTCCTGCTGGGTCCCTGAGACTGGCTGGCCTGCTGGTGGACTACTTCTGTGATAGGGATAAAGCCACCTATAGGACCCTTCAGAATCTTTAGGGGTGCAGCCTGCAGTCTCCTGCTGGGTCTGTGTGCCAGCACGGATGTTTGGGGACTGGCCAGGATGGGCTGGAGACCAGTTACCGTGCCCTTTCAGAATTCGACAGAATCTGTTGGGCTTACCTCCAGCGGGTCCCAGACCTCAGCAGAGAGGGGCTGAAGCCTGTTGAAGAGCTATTTCAGATCCACACAAGTGGGACTGAGGTTTGTGTGCCTGTTAGCTGACGGACGGGTACGTGTGAGTCCTCCAGGGTCCCTTGGCGTATTTTGTTGGTGGCAGAACCAAAGCCAGTGGGACCGTAGCAGAATTTTCAGGGTACAGAGCTGTTTCTGAGCCTGTGGCTAGGACGACAGTCAGTGAGTGAGCTGCCTGGGTGTGAGCCTGCCTTCTCAGAATGTCTTTCCTGAGTTGGAGAGTGCACCAGATAGCATCCTGAAGTTCCCGTGAAGGTGCTTTTTCCATGGTCGGATGCCAAATTATTGCTGTTGAAGAGGGGAGATGCATTTGAAGGATGTCTTTTATTCAGCCATCTTGCAGACGTCATTCCTATAGCCCATCTCTGCAAGTTTTACAGCAGTGCTCTTGTCCTTCTTGTCACGTGACCCTTCTAGACCAAAGCTTTGTGTGCATTTAGTCACTGATTGGAAAGTGGTGAAGTTATAGCTGCTGGACTGGGACACATGGATTTGGTAGCAGTGGAAGGGTGACAACCTTAGCACCTGCAAACAGAAAAATACCTCATTCCCCAGAGACACAGGGGAGGGAGAATATTAATCTTTATTTTTCAGTGAATTTTCCCTAGGGCTTTCCTCCTGAAGATCTATGAACCGTTGCACACTTTATGTTTAATTGACTGCTGCGTCTGTCATCTGCCTCCAGGGAGCGCTGTCATGATTTGATGGCCATTCCCTTTAACCTTATTGAGAAACCTATTGGAAACGAAAGGCATAATAAGAGGTTTTGCACCTCCCAAGCAAAATACCTGTCAGTAGCTCTTTATCCCTCAGCTTCCCTCAGCCATTCCAAGGGGCAGATAAATGTCACCCATCTGCTACCAGAGATAAGTAGGTCAGTCTTTCCTAAAACCAGGAGTAGACTCAGTCATTTGACTTGAACTGAGACCCCTAAGGTTTATCATCCATCTGGGAAGCCACCCGAGGGCACCATCAACTTCTGCCTTCACCTGGTCCCCGCCTCACCACCACTGCTGATGAAGATCTCATTTGGGTGGCCCATCAATTATAAACACTTTCTTTGCAGAGGCCATGAGTATCAACCCCTGGTGTTATACTTCCTGTATGAAGGCCAGGCATTAACTTGCTTCCCTTCCCACAACTTATACATTAGGGGTAGTCATAAGGAGCCTTTTATTTAAGGAAACACTACCAGTTGATCCTGTGGTCCTTATATGAATGTGGAGATTTCTATTAAAAGGAGCTACCTTTGCTGATTCAGTGGAGTTTCCCAAAAAGAAGTGATCAGTGATACCGTATGCCTTAACACTGGAAGACACTCAAGTTACCTTCAACTCACTGGCCAAATTAGGTGACAGAATTGCTCTAGACTTCCTTCTTGAGCCAAAGAAGAATCTGCACATTTTTAATGTATCCATTTGTACCTGGTTTAATGCCAAGTATAAAGGTCAATACAGAAACTTAAGGGGAAAGCCATTGAATTTTAAGTAGACCTTGGTGCTTTATGGTATTTTTTCAGCTGGTTAGGCCTAGGACCTTGGGGGACATGGATAAGATCAGGACTGCAAGGTTGGCTTTTTTCTGGTGCTATTTGATCTCTGCTTGCATCAGCCGGATTATTCACAGTGACCAGTGGAGTGACGTATTCAGGTAAACTTGCCAGAAAACAAGATAATGTAGAAATAAGGGTATATGCGGGGAGATATTTATCTCACCTTTCTGCCCTTCTTGCATATCGAGGCACTGAATGCCCTTGTCAAATAGATGTCTTCCTAGGAACAAAGGATGCTTACTGTCCATTATGAGAGTTGTGGGTTCCCTAAGTTCAAGGTTCTTCTTCTTTATACTGTGTGTGCAGGGCTCATTTAGCTCTCTTCGTGTTTTCCTATGGAAATTGTGGCTTGAGGAACCAGCACAAAGTGCTAATATTCTTACTGCTGCTGTTACCTTGAGTAACAAACTATCAGTCTCTGACCCAGGAGTCTCATGTCTTCTACCCGCATTTATGAAACTGTGGCAGCTTTACTTGCTTGCAAGTGGGATGAAAGCCAAGACCTTTTGTAGTTCTTAACACTGTGATATTAAGAACTATTTAACATTAATACCATTTAAAAATAGCCTATTATGAAAAAATTGAGGATCTTTAGATAAGATAAAGACAAATCTATAGATATAGATATATATCTATATATATCTATATCTAATAGCCAAGGTCCCTAGCCCATCTAAGATATGTTTTATATGAAAAACAGATGATAGATGGATCCTTCCTAGATATGTAACTGGGCTTATTTATAGTACTCTTGGAAAGGGAAGCTAAAAAGCAAATCTAGATATATCCTCATTCTAAAATCATAAAGGTGGTGAAAAACTTAAGAACTTAACCTTCTTACAGTGGCAAGTTATTACCACCAGCTAGTGTTTCAAATGTGTCTTATGGATACACTGTTTTTACACAACATCTGCTGCTGCTCCCAAGCCTGTTATGCCTTCACATAATCCATCGCTGCCATATCCCTTCTTTTCTCCCTTTCCTACTGTCTTCCTGGTGAGGGATTATCTCGCACTCCAGGCTTTACCTTCTTCAGGCTGCGTTATTGCTGGTGGTATCCACTGTATCCATCCTCAGTGCTGAAACGCTACCTAGGTGTCTTTTTTTTTTTTTGCCTGAAACTCTGGCATGCTGCTGTTTTTCTCTATCCTTCCAGTGGCTTACATGGACCCATGGACTAGTATATTCTTTTTTGAAGCCCCTCACCAGTATATCTCAGAGTAACTTCATTTCTGTACGGTTTTCTGCTCCCTCTTCTTTGAGATATATTTTCAAAGTATTTTCTTCTTATCACATAGCTCCTGAAGACTCTCATTCTCTTTGAATCTGCTTGAAAAAATGTAGCATTCTCTCTCCGTGAAGTCATTCCCGCATCTTCCTACATGGGAGTGTTTCTCAAACTTAATAAATAGTCAGTGGGTTAGCAGACCTATAATTTGAAACAAATATTTTAAAAATTAATCATTACTCAAAAAATCTAATTCACATTTAAATTACTGATAACTCTTTGGTGCCAGTTATAGACATGATTTTGTGTGTGATCTTTTTACTGAGGTATCGATAACAATGCTTGAATCATACACACTTTCTCTATGCACTTTATTTTTTATTGCTACTAAATTTGAAAAACTTAACTCACTGCAGTAAGTTGGCAGGAATGGCTTCAACAGTTTGAAGTCCCTTGAAGATAGTTCTGGATATTCAGATCGTATGTGGATTCAGACTTCTCCCTGAAGTCTGCTTTAATAGTTCGTGTACCAAGTTGACCGGCCCATCCCGTGTAAAAGGGAAATGGAATGTTGCTATGTGTGAGACAGAGACAAAACAACTTTGTGGCTGCATTTGGCCATATAAAAGTATTGCTTTAAACTCAGGTGCAGCTTGTGGATGTGGTTTTTAACTGTAGTTCTCATTGTTTTCCTCCATGAATAAAATAAAAACATTAAGATTTGGAAAAAATTCAAACTTTCAGGGATGTATCCATTTTTACCACAATGCAGTCACCCTGAAAAGTTACATTGGTATCTCAGATTTGACGTTGATATTTTTATTCGCGTTTTTAACCTATTCAAGATGACGACTGCATTGCTAAGTTACTTAGAATAATGGAAAAGGATCTTTACTGGTGTCGTCGCTAAAAATACTGTCTTATGCGTCACATACTGAGGAAACCAATGGTGATCATTCCCTACTACGTAAGGAAAAATCATGCTAGCAAGGAAATTGAATAAGTTCCTTCCAAAATACAAAAGACATGCTTCCATTTAGAAAGGCAGTCTTAAGCGCCCCGTGTTTTTCTTCACTCAGTGGTTGTAACTTGATCAAATTCACACTTGTTCTTTTTGACACTAACAAGATCAGTAGGCACGTTGTTGTTCCAAGGCAGTAGTCAAATCTCTTTCTCCATGGAGCAATAACTCTCCCTGCTGCACATAACTAGTCCTCTGTCAGTGGTGAGCCCATGAACTTCGTGTCCCGATTATGCCCTCCAAAGATATCTTCGGAGTATCTCCTCCGTACATGCACGGTACCCGTGCTGAGCTAATGGGCACCACAGACATCAGCACAGAATTACACAGTGGTTAAGTGCACAGACTAAACTTGTGTGCTTAGGTTCAAGTCCCAGCTCTGCCACGTGATAACTCTGCAACTGTGGCATGTCATATAGCCTCCATGTGCCTCAGTTTCCTTATCTGTAAATGTGAAGACCAAATGAGTACATATGTAATGAACTTAGAACAGCACTCAGCACATAGTAATAAGTACTGTTTAGGTGTTTGATAAAGTAGTGAAATGGGTAATTTTGTCCAGTTGTTAAAAGCATCTGCTGTCCTGCATGATAGCAGTTTCAACTGACTCTTGAACAACACTGGTTTGAATTCTGTGGGTCCGCTTAAATGTATTTTATCTTACGATTTTCTTAACATTTCCTTTTCTTTAACTTTGTTGTAAGAATACAGCATATGATATAACATACAAAATATGTGCTCATTGACTGTTATAAGTAAGACTTCCAGTCAACCATAGGCCATGAGTAGTTACATTATGGGGAATCAAAAGTGGTATGTTGACTTTTAACTGTGTGGGGCGTTGGTGTGCAAACCTCCCCCGGCCCCGTGTTTCAAGGCTCAGCTGTACTCTTCTCCACTATATGTTTTTGACATCATGTGATTTTAAACATTACAAAGAAAGGAAATGTGGCTTTCTCTAAGAACAGGATGTTCTTTGTGGTGGACTTTTTTCCTTTGGCGGGTTTCTTAGGAATGATTTGTACCCTTCATCACACAGCAGGAATGTCAGAATGTTGTCTCATTTGGAACTTTGGCCCTTTCTCCATCTCACGCGGTAAAATCAGTCAGTTGACAAGGTTTCATATCGGAAATGTTTTGGAGGCGACAGGTGAATGTACTGCTGGTCCAGTGATAAGTATTTCGGTACTAAATACCCTATTTCCTCCCTGTCGTTTTCTTTCATCACACTCAGATTTGTCTTTCCAAGCACATTTACAGACGATATTCAAAACGGGGTCCTGTTCGCTGTTGTTTTACATATTTGTTGTTATTTTCACGACTCCTTTTTGTAGTCTAAAGAAACCCTTTTGATTTGATAGCTTGTTTTTGTAAATTTGGGTGGAGAGCACAACGTAACAGCAATTCCCCTCCCCAGCTGCAAAGTTAATAATTGTTGTCGATAAATGGAAATAGCATGAAAAGTAAGGGCCCAAATGAATTTGCCCTGTCAACTGTGCCTGCCAGTTCAGTTCTTGTAAAGGGTCCACAGAAACAAACACGGCTTCTTAACCTTATTTTTCAAATGTGTATGATGGTGTGCGAGTAAAACTGTTCCAGTGCTTTGTCCTCAGAGGGCAGCAGACCACCGGTGGCCCTGACAGACGCCCAGAAACCACACTTCGATGACTAGAGCCCGAGAGTTGCTCCCGGGAGAGCGTGCCCCTTTGCCTGCAGAACTCGGTGGCACGAGTGGGGGCCAGTGCGATTGCTCCGACCAGCAGAACGTCGCACAGCACGCCCTCCTAGGGCTTGTGCCAGCGCACCCCCCCCCACCCCCCCACCCCACCTGGCATGCCGCAGCGAACACGTCTCTTTCTTTTCCTTTAAGGAGTGCGGCATCTGAACGGTCTTCCTAGGGGCGCCTGGGTGGCTCAGTCGGTTGGGCGTCCGACTTCGGCTCAGGTCACGATCTCGCGGTCCGTGAGTTCGAGCCCCGCGTCGGGCTCTGGGCTGACGGCTAGGAGCCTGGAGCCTGCTTCCGATTCTGTGTCTCCCTCTCTCTCTGCCCCTCCCCCGCTCGTGCTCTGTCTCTCTCCCTCTGTCAAAAATAAATAAACGTTAAAAAATAAATAAAAAATAAATAAATAAACAGTCTTCCTATATCCGAGGAAGTTCCCGCCGTCCAAGGCACGTGCTCCCCTTCACTGTAGAGGATAAAGGTGCCAGCAGTGTGCTCTCCTAAACTCCTTTGCTTCCGGCCTCAGCCGACCCGATCCCCCTGCCCCGGACTTCCGGCAGGAGTGAGGGCTGGAGGGCAGTGGGGATAAGCAGGCATCGCCTCCGGGCAGCCGCCGTGGCCTGGCCCCACGAGGGGGGAGGCAGCAGCACCCGGTGTCCGGGCGCCCGCGGTGTGAACGTAGGCTCCTGCGCCTCGCCCGGGCGGCACACTTGCCGGGCTGCTGCTTTGGTAGCCTGATTGCGATTCGGTGTGGACGAGCCTTCACGCTTGGCTCCCCAGCCTTCCGAGCCGTGGCGGCCTCTCCGGGAATTCTTTCACCGTTTTAACTAGGTAGTCAAGTTTCTGTGTCTGCAGGTAAAAATACCGACTGACGGAGGAGTTCTTTTTTTAATCTGGCGAACCAGCACACTGCCATTAAAACAGAGCACAGAAACGTGTCCGATTTTCTGCGCACGGACCAGTGTCCCACACGTGTACTCAGTCTGTGGCATCTTCCGCTGTGTGCACAGAGATGACCTGGTTGTGTCCCCCCGCCCCACCGGGCTGTGAACTCGGAAAAAGAGAAACTCCGTCCGACGAGGCATATTGTTCAGCACGCAGTAGGGCGTAATAAATAGGAGAGGAAGAGCTACCAAAAGCATTCCTTATTCTTTGAAAATGCACACTTCTGTATGAGGTAAGCATGTTTCTTCGTACAAAGCCTAACGTGGCACATACGAATAAAAATTAGTAGCTTGTTCTGAGGGTGGCATTAACTTTTTACCAGTAAAACCCGATTAATTTTTCTCTTCTAAATGAGAATTATCACGAAAAGTAACATTCTTCCTATAGGAAACTTGAAAAAGACAGAAAAGAATAATAAAGAAAACACAGTACTGCAGCCCTGAGGTAAAAATAATGGTTTATTTATTTTTGCTTTTTTTTCCCTCTATGCATACATTTTTCTCCCAAAATGTTGATTATAATATCTCTCGTGACCTAGTTTTGTTCATTTTTTCGTATTTCCCATCGACAAATTTTTAAAAATATAAGTAATGCTACCTATAGATAAAAGTATTCCAATTTGTTCAAATCTTACCAGTGGCTATTTGATATGTTTCCCGCTTTTCATTATTATGAAAACACAGCGAACGTCTTTGCAAACATTTCTGATTATTTCCTTTTTTTCTGGTCCCTTAAATACATTCCATGAGAGAAAGTATATAAGTACTTCTGAGATCTTAAAAACATTATTAAATGTAGGGCAATTCAGGCTCCAAGCAGCCGCATGTGAGAATAGTGTCTTTACCACCCTCTCAGCAGCAATGAATGTACTCATTTCTCTTTAAACTCTCACAGGGGAAGCTGGTACCTGGTGCTTTTCAATTTGTATTTTGATTGCTTATGTGATTTATAGGGAATTTAGTTGCCACATTTAAGGCAGACATCTTAAAAGTTTGCTGTCTACAGTATTATTCTATTCATAAGATTTTTATCATGTACGTTTCAGTTACCATATATTGAAATTCATTAATTCACTAGGCATTAATGTTTTACATTCCAGTGAAAACCTTTGTGGTTTCTCTCACTACTTTTGTGCTTAGAAAGAACTTGCCCATTCAGAAGTCTGGTAAATATTTTCCTGTATTATTTTAGTTTTTAAAAATGTTAAGGGGAACAAACTAGAATAATACAAAACAGTGAACAGAATAGTGATTTCTGTGCCATTAAACTTGTAGACTCTAGAGGGTGTATTGTTACACGGACGTGAGAGTGCCTACGTGCGTGTAAATGAAATCATACATGCAACTTAACCATTTTTAGCAATATGTTGTGGAATCATAATATGTTATAATGTGTTACAGTGTGATATGATTTCATTAGCCACGAATTGAATGCTAAACAGTAGAATCCTTACCAGGGTCTTTTATGTGACTATGTTATATATTACAGGATTACATTGAGAGGACAAAGACCTTTACAACAAACAAAAATGCGTCTGTGCTTTTTAGGATTTTTAAAGCTTACTCTAAAATTGCGTTTCTGTGTTTCACCGGCTGGTACATTCCTTAAAAGTTCTTAACCAGTACTGAGCTTGTTAACCATGTATTCTAGGTCTTTAAAGCCTAACATGCTACCAACTCAACTTGTTTTGAAATACAGTTAGCAAGTTTTTCCCTATTAGGCAATAGCTTATAAACAAAGTGCTCGGATCTAGTTCTAAATCAAATCATTTAAATACCCTGTCTTTTTAATGATGTCTTGTGTTAATATATTAACTGGAAATCCTCTTTTCTCACCATTTTTTCACACATCAGTGATTTTGGACATCCTGTATAATCTGAAATGAATTGGTGTTTCAATTAAATTTAGAAGATGGGAAATGTCTGTCTCTTTTATAGCAGTGAGTTTCAGTGGAGTGGAGGTTGTCTGTCCACTCCGTGAGACCTGTTGGAATTTCTGGAGTGGAGGGCAGTAATGTTTATGGTTTGAAAATGGTATAATATAATAATATAATACGAATACTTAATATATATGCTTAATAATATAATATGAATACTATGAAATAATATAATAAATGTAATAATGTACATTATTAAAAGCCAAAGTCTTCAAAATTTACTTGCTACTGGTAATATGAGAAGATAGTATAAAGGGGCAAGGGTTTAAAATGTCAAAAAACCACTTTATAGAGGAGTAGGCAGCACATTTGCTGTGAGGATTACATGAAGTAAAAACTATGAAGCTATGTTGTATGTATAACATATGTTATATGTAAAAACTATAGCTGACACCTATAAAAATGTTACCGTTGTTGTTATAAATGGTATATGATCTCTGTTTTTTAAATCCATCATATTTCACATACAATATGGCAGCTTTCTGAGATTATATTTACTCACATACAGTTGATCCTCGTTTTTTATGCATTCTATATTTGTGAATTTGCCTATTGGTTAAAATTTATTGATAATCCCCAAATACTCATGCTTTCGAGATCATCTGTGGACGTGTGCAGAGCAGAGGAACGAACGTTTGAGTTGCTGGACGCACAGCTAGGCAAACAAGGCGATACTCTGCCTTCTTGTCTTAGCTCTTGTGCTGTAAGCCGGTGTCCTTCTTGGGATTCGTTTAGTGTCATGTATTTTGCATTTTCGTGCTTTTTGTTGGGTGATTTCACTGTGTGAAATGGCCCCCGAGCATCGTGCTGACGTGCTGTTCAGTGTTGCTAAGTACAAGAAGGCTGTGATGTGCCTTATGGAGGAAGTACATACGTTAGATAAGCTTCATTCAGGCAGTTCTAGCGCTGTTGGCCGTGAGTTCAATGTTAATGAGTCAACAACGTAGGTTAAATCAGTTGTCTTCAAACAGAAACATGTAAAACAAGGCTTTGTATCGACAGGTTGATAAGAATGTCCTGACCAGAGGCTTGCAGGAACGTAATCCTGTATTTCCCCTAGGAGTCTCAGTATTCACTAAATCAGGGTTCATGGTGACTTTAAGAGAACACAACTACCATAAATAATGAGAGTCGGCTGTATTTTCTGTGTTGGAGGTATCCAGAGGGGGCCCGGTAAAGAATTCCTTTCCTACTTGCCTGAATTCCAAGCTATTTGAAATACTTGACAACGGAGATAACAGATAGAAGCCAAACTAGAATCTTCACCGATAAAGTCACTTTTGGGGAATGTGCTGTGCCTTCCTGGTACCGAACCCATTAACCCGGGGGGCACTGGACAGCGTGGAAGAGAAAAGAGGGAGCGGATGAGTGTCTCAGAGTCCTGCTTCCAAACTCTCGAAGCACGGAAGTCCCTCTGAGAGGGGTAGGCAAGGGCAGGGGGAGACGGGGCTGTTGGGTTAAACAGCAGGACACAGAAGCCGGCCCTGCCAGCCCCCCCCCCCCAAAGTGGCTCATCCGTACCCACACAGATCGGGCAGCTGAGTAGGCAGTTTGCAGTGAAGTAAGAATGGCTGTGGATCTGTCCCCCCAAACCCCTTTGAAACTTATTCTGTGATGATAATCTTTCCATGCCTTTGGATGAAAGCCTAGGTGCGTTGCAGTCCTTTCCCCCTCAGGCCGAGATGACAGCCCCGTGATCGTTTTAAATCACGGAAAGCGTTTGGTTGAAGACATTTAGCAGTCCTTCTCGCTGCGTACTCACAGGAAGGACGTCTCTCTTTGCGATGCCCTCGGCAGGTACAGGCCCACAGTCCCTCCTCTTCCTGGCTCTGTTTCCCTGAGCTTACCTGCCGTTGCCTCAGTCTTCCTGAGGCCGGTGAGCGGAGAAGGTGGAGGCGACGGGGAGGAGCGGGGGGGTTTCTTGCTTGCTGTTATGGATGGCTGCTTTATGTTCTCCCCCTGCTGGATGTCTGAAGCTGGTAATTTCTCTTGGGAGCACTTTTCTGGGTTCGTCGGAGGCCCCTTTTCTGGGCCACCCACCGCAGCCCCTGTGGTTGGGCCGAGCCGCCGTGTGCTTCGTCCGGCTCGTGGTGCCACTCAAACTTCTTGACACCCCAGGCTCTGGGGACGTCGGCCGATCCTGACGCAGCCCCCTCTTCTTTGCTGCTGTGGGTTACTGTGACCTCTCAGGCTCATGCCGCTGTCGGGCACCAGGCCACTGTCCTCTCTGCCTCTGTGTGTGCTTTGCTTGGCGTGGGGTTGGAAGCCGTCAGCACCTTTTTCTTTTCTGCAGGGCAGGGACCTACCTCGGGGCCCGTCACGTTCTACAGAACACTCAGAAACCGTCCTTCCCCTCCTTGGATCCTTTAATGTTGGAAATAGAATTTAATCCCTAAGGGGATTAAAAATCACTAGAGTTCTTTATAAATTCTGTATGTGACGTGCTCTCACGGTTTCCCGTTAGTGTCTCATATCTGTGGATTTGGCATCTCAGTAGGTACTGAGGCAGAGGAGCTCATATTATTATTGTCATCTCATACATGTATACGTATCAGTTTCAGCAGTTCCAAAAAATTAGCCTGGTTACAAAGACGTCAGGTAAACTCATGCCCGGTCAAGTCATCAGAGTAGGCAGGTCCGTATTTTGCAGCGTGGCAGTGGGGGAGTCTTGCGCATATGTGAGAAGAAGGCACGTTGGGCCTTGTGACTCTCTTCTTCTTCAGTGTTACCCTGGACTTGCGTATTTCTCTTTTAAATCTCCGTTCTCTATTGTTTATCCTGATGGCCAGCCTAGACCCCTCACAGCTCTTGGAAGAGTTCATCATGGGAGGTGCAGAGATGGCAGGCCGGCAGGTAGTGAGTGCTGTGTAAATGTTTGCTATCACAATTATTTGGAATTCTAGTAATAGTGTGCTAGAGCAGTTGAGGGAGGGTTATCTTCAGGCACTTTGGCTGCAGTAAAGGCCTCTGTTTTTTGAAGGCTTACCGGTCCTTCAGTGATGTCATTTGGAGAAAAATAAACTGGGTGATAATAGACATTGTTATTAATGTACCTATTAATAAAATGTAATAATATGGCTAATAGATGTTTGACGAGGGCCTTCTGTCTTGAGCCCTTTGGAACAGAGGGTAAGCAAAACCACGCATAGATTTGCCTTTCATGGATCTTCTTGTATAATGAGGGAGACACATGTAATATTTTAAAAAGCCATTCAGGTACAAAATTGCAGCTCATGAATACAATGAAAGGAAGATACAAAGTGCCACGAAAAGGGCATATTTGGGGGATTAAAGTGGAGAAAGAGAAGGCTTCTTTGAGGAAGGAACAGTTGAGGCAAGATCTGAAAGATGAATAGAAGTTATGTGTCATATGAAGTGGGAAAACTTCTGGGAGAGAAAGCAGCATGTGCTAAGGCCCTGTGGCTGAAGGACCTGAAAGAAGGTCAAGGGAGTCCGCGCAGAGAGCACAGGTAGGCGACCGTGCTCTGTGAGGCGCTTGGACAGGAAGTCCAGCCCAGGCTGTGAAGAACCCAGTCAGCCATTGTTTTGTTTTTAGTCAGGGCAAGTGACAATTTAGATTTTTGGCAAGGTCACTTTGACCACAGTGAGGAGAATAGGTTGAAGGGGAACAGCCCCTGCGTCCTCATCACCCTCACCGTGATCACTCTCATCGTCATCATAGCAGCAGACATGGGCTTACCGTATTGCGGGGACCTGGGCTCTACGGCCTTTGGGCTTAATACCATACCGTGAAGGAAGTGTCCGGGCTCCCTTCATTTGCCAGGAAGGGATTGACTAGATTAAATGACTCAGTGGAACATATCTGAGAAAGGGCAGAGCTGATGTTAAAGTGATGTGTTAAAGCAGAGGACCTGACACATGGCAAGCGATTAATGTTCGGTTATAATTATACTGTTCTTTCCCCCTCGATGTCAGTACATTTTTCAAAAGAGGTGTTTTGAAAAGGAAGTATAAAAAGGTATACAGATAAAAGCCGCTCTCTCACGCTTGCCCCATCTGCCCATCCTCGGGACCGTCTTCCTCTGCCAGAGTTCCTAGTGCCTTATCGCCGACTGTGTGTGGAGGTGCTGCTCTCCACCGACGGTGAGGCTGCGGGCTCCACGTTGCCGTGTGGACGTAGGAGCCCCCACAGCTGTCGCCGCAGCCACACCCTCGCAACAGCACACACAACCTCTTTCTGTTCGCGAAGCGAATCGCGTCTTCACTTCATTTGTGCATCTGTGGTGACCGGGGTTTTCCTGGTGGTAGGGGACACAGCGACAGAAAGCGGTGTCGGCTGGCAATCATCTGGGTGCCCTTGACAGTCGGAATTTCCTCCTCTGTTTCACTGGCCAGGACATCACGTGGCATATCGCATCATTGTAAGAGAGGGCGGCTGTCTTAAAGATCGAGTCTTTCTCAGGAAATTAACATGGCTTCCACCAGGTGCTTTTTAACCCTGTGTCCCCTGCTGTCTGCGTCTGAGCTGTCTCCCAGCACGGCAGCCGGTGGACTGGATACTGATCTGATACGGGTGCAGACATTAGATGGTGTTTAGTATACCGGTTTTAAGCAAGCCACGAATACCGGCAATGAAGAAGTTGTAACACTCGGCAGCTTAGAAAACGGTGATCGAGAACAGGATCCAGAAGACTGCAGCAGGCTGTGAGATACCCAGGTAGATGAGATGTGCCTGGGTTAGGCAACGAGACTGACAGCCGGATTCACCAGTGGGAGTTTAAGAGAGAATATCTTGGAATACGTTAAATCTGTGGTTCAGAAAAAAAAAAAAATGTTTTAAAGACGTGTGTTGGTTTACTTACCACATTGTAACTTTCGTCTTTAAAGTCCCTAGTCACTTTGCTCCACGGGCCTTCTGCTGGCTGACAGCGGGAGCTGGGAAGTAATTGCCGCATCTTCACAAAGTGCCTTCTGTTCCGCAGGGTTATTGAGCAGCTTGGCGGGAAGCAGCTGGTAATGAACCACATGCACCATGAGGACCAGCAGGTTCGCTACAATGCTCTTCTGGCCGTGCAGAAACTCATGGTGCACAACTGGTACGTGCTGGCTTTTCTTCCCCCTCCCCCACCGAGCTGCAACATCTCGCTTGCACCTTGCAAAAGTTCTTATGCGAACGCTCTGATGAATGATGGCTTTTTAAATCAGCAGTTTTGATCAGATACCTAGAAATATGTTTCGGCCATCGAGGGCAACGACGTCATTTTTAAGAGAGCAACTGCGTTGATGTTCTCAAAAAATGAGCATTCAAAGTACTAACATCAAAAACACTTGCAGAAGTAACTAAAAGGACATTCGCGGCTTGAGGGAATCAGTCTTTTTTGGAGTTGAGGGGAATCCGGTTGGATTACTGATCAGAGGCTTTACAATTTCACATGGCTTAACTCTTTAGAATATGGTTAACCTGAACAGTTTTACATTCACGTGAAAACACTAAGATTCAGCTCTCACATTTCATTCATTATAGCCTTTTGCTTTTGAAATAACCACAGTCATGTTTTTCTCTCATTAGTTTTTACTTTTCAAATAAAAATTGTTGACCTTTTTGTACCCACTTAAGATAGACCGAAGAGCGACTGTTAAGATAGAACGGTGAGCCATTTGTGTCCGTGATGGAACCTACCAGAATTCCCTTTGCCATGGCTAATTTTAGCTGCGGGTTGGGTGTTTAGTGCCTTCAATGCTCTACTGAACAGTTCACATACCTCTCTGTTCTCCACCATTTGGAAGGATGCTCTGGTGGTGGACTGTTCTGTTAAGGCGTTGTGAACAAATACACGTTCCCTGTTACTGACGGTAATGGTATGAGTACGTTCAAAGGAAAGCATGAAAGGTACATTGGTAGGTGTGCATTTGAGAGATGCAGGGAAACACAGTATAGGGGACCGTCCCGGAGTGCTGCTGTGGCATCTTATTTTACATACTATGATCTCGCCACTGAAGCACTTTTCTCATAAATACTGACAACACATGTATGCATTCTTTCAACGATTCTTTTGAGCACTTACTTTGTACCCTGTTACGTTAAATGCCGGGCTACAGATATGATGGAGGTAGGTGCAAGTTTACATAGGGTGGATAGAGAAGGCCTCTGGGAGTAGGCCAGAACAGCCAGGCTGACACCGTCGTGATAAGAAACCAGCCGTGCAAGCCAAGTTATTAGGGGCAAGCACTTCAGGTAGAGGGAATGAGAGGGGAACCAGCCCTCGGCTTCTTTAAAAGCAGTGCCTGGAGACGTCCTTGGTTGTCTGGAGACAAAACAGGGGTACTGATGCTACTTGTACAAGTTGCTAGAGGCCAGGCGTGCCGCTAAACGTCCTGTGATGCACGGACAGGCCCCCGCAGCCAAGAAGCGTCCTGCCTGCCGTGTTAACAGCGCCAAGCTGGAGAGACTGTAACTGGGAGTGGTATGAGGGCTGGCATGGGAAAAGACGGGCAAGGCAAGATTGCCAGGGAACCGGTCATGTAGGGGCCTGTAGGCCGCCATTTGACTCTTTCATAAGACGAGTTGAAAGCCATTGATGACAGTATTGGATTTATGTTTTAAAAAGATCTCTGAGGCTACTCTCTAGTGAATGGATTGTGGAGGGGTAAGTGTTGAAAGCAAAGAACCGTTTTAGTGGTTCTCACCGCGGTGGAGAGTAGAGATGGCCGGTGGCTTGGATCGGAGCACTGAAAGTTGAGATGACGAGTAGTAGATGACCTTGGATAGATGTCAGAGCCCGTGCTGGTGGCACTTGATGGACTGGAAGCATTTTTACTTGTTTTTATATCCTCGGCTCAAGAAGAAAGGGATCAAAGCAGAGGGCAACCAGAAATGGTTTTTATCTAATATTTATCAGGAGGAAAACACTTTTCAAGTCTGTCAGTAAAAAACAGAATATTAGACTGATTTTCTCTCCTTGTTTCACTTTACCATGAGCCCCGTTTTCAACGCAAATGAATTACTTAGTAGCTTTGTATCTCTTGGTTGGCACCTCTTTCTCGAAATTGAAGAATGTTGGCGTTTAGTAGAGTTCGAGGCTGTTGCATCCAGCACACTTACATTTGTCTTATGTGAAACACGCTTTCATTTTCCCTTTTTGTTGATATTAGGGTTGCTGAAGTATAATTCCTGTTTTGTTAATAAAAAAATTCATTAAAATTTTTTTTTAATGTTTCTTCATTTTTGAGAGGGAGAGACAGAGCATGAGTGGGGGAGGGGTACAGAGAGAGGGAGACATGGAATCCGAAGCAGGCTCCAGGCTCTGAGCTATCAGCACAGAGCCTGATGCGGGGCTCAAACTCACAAACTGCAAGATAATGACCTGAGCCAAAGTCGGACACTTAACTGAATAAGCCACCAGGCGCCCCTAAAAGAATTTCGTTGTAATAGTTCTTCCTGATGAAGTATTTATTGTTGGGTTTAGCTTTTTTTTTTTTTTTTTTTTTTAATGTGTACTTCTGATGCAGGAGAAAAGAGGGGTGTGAGATAAAATGACCTTTTTTCTTTGCCAGTGGAGGAAATTTTTTGGTTGAGAATTTTTGTTGTTTCAGTGTTCATGCATTGAAGGTGATTCGTTTGCAATTGGAATATTTCCTTGAGTTTAGGAACTTGATTTAGTTTCTTGGTACATTTTTCAACGCATGATTAAAAAGAAAAAGTAAACATCTTTATCGTTAGACACTGGTTTCTTAGCTCTCTGACTAGCTGATGAGCAGATATCCTTTCCCCCCCTAATTATGTGCTAAGCTCTTGTAACTTTGTTTTAATTATGGTAAATCTCCTTGAACGGAGAAGCTTAATGTCAATATTTTCTTACACTTTCTCTTTAAAGAAATTTCCATATGAAGAGAAATTTTGTTGTGACATGTGTATTTCCATGTCTCTTTGTGCTAGAGAATGAAAATTGCTCAAGTAAATAGCAGTTTATTTAGAATATCAGATTAACGTGAGATCGAATAGAATGCAATTTGGAAAGTAAATCTTCTGCAGAGGGTACCTTCAAATATGAAAAGGATTTTGAATCTGTATCTTTATGCGGGTATATCCAGTTTGTCTTGTTAAGTCGTGCTGGCAGAGACTGCCTTTCAACTTGCCTAAAGTAGACGCTCCCCGCCCCCCCCCCCCCCAATATGGTACTCGTGTGCTAAAGATGTCTGCTGATTGAATCTTACAAAATTTTCTTGGAATTGTTTATTCTCACATCAAAGACAAACATGAAAACAATTGACTTTGTTTCCTCTTAGCATTTTGTTGGTTTTACTTAAAATGAATTTATGTAAATGATTATGTTGGTACTATATAGTGAAATAAACTAGCTGAAAATATTTAAAATACAATCATAGATTTAAAAGTGGGAGAAAAGTCTGCCTCAATGGTAACAGCAGCAGCCTCTCATGCCATTTTCGCATGCTTATCTGGACTTGTTGTTTTGTTCCTGGGCCACACTTTGAGATTTCCAGCACACTCTGGATTTTCTTGTACTCGTCTACCCGAAATGATTTTTAGATTTCTTAAATACTGCATTACTCCGTAAAGCTTCTGTTTATGAGTCTAAGTCATAATTTTGGATACAGTAAAGTTAATATTTTACTATTTTTTTGTTTTAAACATAAGTTTAAAATTACATTTAAGTATAAATCGGATACTCGTGAAATGATAGAACTGGGCTGTCAGTGGATCTTGATTTTGATTCTGTTTTAGGGAGTTACATGTTAAGTTTTTGGTAATGTAGAGGTGGGTTTGAGCTTATGTAACGAAGGAGTATAGAGTTGTGTATCGTGTGAAAATACTCAATTCTTTTCCACGATTGTGTGGTTGATTTCTCAGTCGCATCATGAATTTTGCAGGTCTTGGAATGGCTGGGGTTTCTCCCCTTCCCCTTGACACCTGCATTTACATGGAAAATGTAGTATGGAAATGGGTATGGGAATGGGTATGGAATGGGTATGGGATGGGTATGGGAATGGGTATGGGAATGGGTATGGGAATGGGTATGGGAATGGGTATGGGATGGGTATGGGAATGGGTATGGGATGGGTATGGGAATGGGTATGGAATGGGTATGGAATGGGTATGGAATGGGTATGGGAATGGGTATGGGAATGGGTATGGGAATGGGTATGGGATGGGTATGGGAATGGGTATGGAATGGGTATGGGAATGGGTATGGGAATGGGTATGGGATGGGTATGGGAATGGGTATGGGATGGGTATGGGAATGGGTATGGGATGGGTATGGGAATGGGTATGGAATGGGTATGGAATGGGTATGGGAATGGGTATGGGAATGGGTATGGGAATGGGTATGGGAATGGGTATGGAATGGGTATGGAATGGGTATGGGAATGGGTATGGGAATGGGTATGGGATGGGTATGGGAATGGGTATGGGAATGGGTATGGGATGGGTATGGAATGGGTATGGAATGGGTATGGAATGGGTATGGGAATGGGTATGGGAATGGGTATGGGAATGGGTATGGGAATGGGTATGGGATGGGTATGGAATGGGTATGGGAATGGGTATGGGAATGGGTATGGGAATGGGTATGGGATGGGTATGGGAATGGGTATGGGAATGGGTATGGGATGGGTATGGGAATGGGTATGGGATGGGTATGGGAATGGGTATGGAATGGGTATGGGATGGGTATGGGATGGGTATGGGAATGGGTATGGAATGGGTATGGGATGGGTATGGGATGGGTATTGGGATGGGGATGGGATGGGGATGGGAATGGGTATGGAATGGGTATGGAAAATCCTCCTCGATGCGGATGGGGAGTGGAATGGTGGGGGCTGGAGTGGAGCTGCCAGGGAGGGAGGGGACACTTGGCACACCCTTGGCGTCTCCTCAGTTCAGGGGGTCTGGAGCGGGTCAGTCGCACTTACAGCCCTGCTTCCAAACGGCGGGCAGCTCTCTGACCTTCCCGTACCCGCTGTGTATTCGTGGTGTGCTCCTGTTCTTTGAGCAGCGCTGGACTTGTATCTTAACAAACTTGCCAAAATATATATAAACAGTGACAATGTACTCTACAGAACTTTTATATATACCCTCGGGTTCTACTTTATAACTTAACATCATAAAATATCATCATTTTTCTCCTACAGAATGATCTTAAATGTAATCAGCCTCTAATTCAGAAGCCACAGTATGTGCATATGGACAGCTCAGGACTTCAGGAAAGAAACACTGAATTTTGTAGGTAGAGGATCTTGTGTAGAATTTTCTATTGTTCCTAGGTTATTTTTCAAATTTTTTTTTAAAGCAGAGTAATAAGTTATAAGTGGTGTTCTCCCCAGATACTTTATGTATAGGTAAACAATGTTACAGAGGACTCACCAAGCCAAGTGTATGACTGATACTACTTTGTTTTCTGATGTTTATGTCTGCTTAGAATATTTTAGTTATTCGGTAAGTATATAGCCATAAATACGGTGATTAAAATAGCTACTTATGAAGAGAACTGAAGGAAAAAACCCTTATGTGCATTAGCCTTTTAGCATTAATTGTCATGTTACTAAAACATTCCATGTGATTTTTAATAAACATACAACATTTCCAGGTTTAACATTTTCCAGGTTTAATTTAGAAATTTGTGGTCACTCATTGGGTGCCTGGAATTTTCCATATTATTCTTACATTTTTGGTGGAAGAACCTTTGCAAATGTCTTTGGTATCATATGTTTTGTGTATTTTTTGGAAAGAAATATAACTCAATTAAAAAGTATATCAAAACCAGTTCCAAGAAAAGAGGAATTCTTTATAGCCAGTTGTCTCGCCATCAGATCGAATAGCTCCCAGTCTGCCAGGTAACGTTGCTTCTACTTTGCTAGTTAGATGGAGCTATTTTGAGGCTGTATCAATTTGTCTGGACACTATGTACCACTTAATTGCAATTGATTTGAGGATGCTAGCAGGACATAAATCTGAAATTGTTGCAAAGTACCAGCCCAAATAAACATTTGGGAAGGTCAATAGTAAGCATTTAGACAGTAAAGAATATAAAAACACTGATGGATAATGGAGTCTGTGTACTTTATAATTAAGTATAAAATCAAATGCAGATTTCACACATAAATGCATGTGACTAGTGTAAGTCTCTGTGGATCAAATTCATGTTGTGGTTTTATTTGATTAGGATTAAAACAGACGAACAGCTGGTTGGGGTTTTGAAGGGTCAGTTAAACATGAACAAAAGAAAAGTCTTGGAAGGGAAGGCAGAGAAAAATGAACTAACTTGCTTTGCTTTCAAGTGCTTTTTCTCTTTTCAGTGGGTGGGACAGTTACTTTTGTGGTCACATGAATATTTCATTTCATGGGCTGTGTGTGTATGTGAAATAATCAATAAATTAGCTCAATAGAATAAATTATGCTAAAAACTAATTAAATAATAGGGGTGCCTGGGTGGCTCAGTCGGTTAAGCATCTGACTTTGGCTCAGGTCATGATCGTGGTTCATAGGTTCGAGCCCCATGGTGGGTTCCGTGCTGACAGCTCAGAGCCTGGAGCCTACTTTGGATTCTGTCTGTCTCTCTCTCTCTCTCTCTCTCTCTGCCCCTCTTTTAATTAAAAAAAGAAAAAAAAAAGAAAGAATAAGCAAACTTTCTATTTACTCATCTAAGAGATTTAATTACTTTTTTGAATTATTTTATTGGTTTCCTTTTAAGTATGTTATCCAGATGTTGCATCTTGATGGGGGGGGGGGTTGGGAATCTCATGGGTAACAAATGAATTTATAGGTTTTCTTACCACTGAAATTTTGAGGAATTGACTAAAAAAAAAATGATGATAAGCCTGTCATCTTAACAAAGATAGATTTAGATGTAAATATCCTTTAATTACATTTTTTAATTTTTTAATTTTTATTTTTATTTATTTATTTTTTTCAATATATGAAATTTATTGTCAAATTGGTTTCCATACAACACCCAGTGCTCATCCCAAAAGGTGCCCTCCTCAATACCCGTCACCCACTCTCCCCAATTACATTTTTTTTTAATTCAAAGAAATTTTAATGTTTTATTTATTTTTGAGATAGAGACAGAGCATGAGTGGGGGAGGGGCAGAGAGAGAGGGAGACACAGAATCCGAAGCAGGCTCCAGGCTCCGGGCTGTCAGCACAGAGCCAGACGCGGGGCTTGAACTTACAAACCATGAGATCATGACCTGAGCTGAAGCCGGACTCTTAACCTGCTGAGCCACCCGGGCGCCCTACATTTTATTAAATTTGCATTTTAAAAGAATTACACAGTGATGCATTGGGTCCCTACTAATATATCTAACCCTCATATGAATTAAATAATGTTCATCACCAGTCCTTACTTGTATTTTTAAAAGCGAGTTCAGAGGAAAGCTACCAAAGTGTCAGTACAGGGCTCAGAGGTGGTCCCAAAAGATCAGGTTTCTTACACCTACACACCATCTAGCACATGTCCCTGGACTTCTCTGTACCTTCAGAAGATTCTTGCCCCACTTTCCTTAAGGGCGGGTATTGGCAGATGCCTGAGCGAAAATGGTGTTTTGGAGGACGGTGTTCCCTACCTTGCCACACAGCCCAGAGATATCTTGCGAGGAAACATTTTAGCATTTGGTTACACCGTGCCGTTCGTTGTCCGGTGGAGGGGGTCTTTGCTGGTATCCCTGTAACCATTACTCTCGTCTCTAACTTAGGCGTGGACGAGATGCCTGTTAGATGAGCGAATATGCGCTAGGATAGATACGAAGTAGAAAACCCTGGCACCGCCACGAGGGCTGTGACGGAGGCGTGAGCGCGTGTCACAGGAGCCTGGGGACCGTGCCTCATCCTCCCGGGCCTTCGCAGGGGACGTCTCCTGAGGAGGCGACGCCTGGGGTCAGCCTGAGGGTGACGAAGGAGTCAGTTGGCGAAGCTGAGGCTGCAGTGTAGGGAGGACTCGTAAAGAGACACCCTGGCGTGGGAGGCCCCAGCGGGGTCCCCGGGACGGAAATCGGGGGCCTGGAGGGCCTGACCTATGGCTCAAGGCCACCTCTGAAGTCGCGCGCCTGGCCTTAGCATTTCAGGGAGACTCAACACAGCCACGGTCATGTGAACACCGGTGTTATTCCTTCTCGGCTTCTCTTTATGGCGCAAGGGGCTTAGCCTCACGTGCCGTGAACCGTACTTGTTGGCAAGTCCCGAGCTGGTACAGCGGCTCACGAGGTCCCGACGGACCTGGCAGCGCTCAGCTTCCTGCTCTGTGGCTTTGGGATGTGGTTCCCACCCTTCCGGTGGCAGAGGAGAAGGCAGGTAGGAAAGGAACCAACGCTTTCTTTTCTTTCTTTTTTGTGACTTTTTAATTGGAAAGAATGTAGTGAAAGGTTGCAGGAGCAGAACAACGAACCTCTGCGTGTTTCACCCGGTTTTGCCACTTGTTGAAGTTTTGCTGCATTGGTGTGTTTCTCCCTCCCTCCCTCTCTCTCCCCCTCCCTCCTTCCCTCCCTCCCTCCCTCCCTCCCTCTCTCTCCCTCTCTCTCTCAGCTGTTTGAGAGTAAGGGGCAGACATTACACTGTGGCCCTAAATACTTTAACACCTGACTCCCAGGAACTGGCTTCCTCCTGTCACCATAGCACAGTGACACGCTGCTGTCCCCACAGCTCACACTGCCCCGTCCACTGTTTACACTGGTGTCTGTAGCAAATACGTTGTGTCCAGTCCAGGACCATACACTGCATTTTGTTACTGAGTCTCTTTCGTCTCATTTAAATAGAACAGTGCTTTGGTGTTTCTTTGTCTTCTTTTTAGCAGCGGTATTTTTAAAGCCTACAGGCCAGTTGCTTTGTAGAATGTTCCTCACTTTCAGTCTGTCTTCGTTTGCTTCCCGATTAGCTTTAGGGTGTGCATTTTGGCAGGAACGCCACAGAGGTGATGTCATGTTCTTCTTAGGGTCTTTATCAGGAAGCTCTTGAGTGGGTTTAATAATAACCCTATTATTAGCGGTGGCAGTTTTCACCTAAAGTGGTAGTAGGGTTCTCTGCTGTAATGAACTTCTTTCCCCTTAGTAATTAGTAAGTAATCTGTGCGGAGGTACTTGGAGACGGTAAGCACTGGTTGTGTTTACCAACAAACTTTCACTCATTTTTAGCATCCAGTGGTGTTTCTTGCAAGAATCAATTATTTCTGTAAATGATTGCAGAATACCTTTTGGGATTTTATTTTTTTTTTAATGTTTATTTTTGAGAAAGAGAGAGAGAGAGAGAGAGAGAGAGAGACAGAGCATGAGCAGGGGAAGGGCAGAGAGAGAGGGAGATGCAGAACTTGAAGCAGGCTCCAGGCTCCGAGCTGTGAGCACAGAGCCCAGTGCAGGTCTCGAACTCGCGAAACACGAGATCATGACCTGAGCGAAGTCAGACGCTTAACCAACCGAGCCACCCAGGGGCCCCTGGGATTCTAGTTTTTATAGGTGTAATGCCTTTGGAGGCAGCAGTCTGTACTCACCAGTGTGTAGGAAACTGAATCTGCAGAAGAAATAACTAACAATCAGTGAAGGATCTTATGTGGGTTGTACCGGCCACCGGAGGAGGAGGAGGAGGGAAGGGCCAGGCACTTGACGTGCCCGAACTCCTGAGCCAGGAGGATTTTGTCTTACATCCAGTGCTTCTTTCCTTCTAGCATCTAGCTACTGTTTGATAAGTTTCATTGCAGGTAGTGAGCTTCAGAGGATTGTGACTTGGTATCAGCTTCCTATCTCAGTTATTATTTTCTGAAAATGACATATCTTTGATCTCTTCTTGAGTGTTTTTATGATAGCACTATACAGCCATTAAAACAATATCTCCAAACCACGCCTTTCATCAGACATTAGTAATAGAGGTTTTATGTGGCACACCAAGAGTGAATGTGCTCCAACATTAATAGTTTTAAGAAGGTTTACTCATAAGGTATTTAGAAAACAGATATCTGTTTTCATATAAATGAATGAGATGTCTTATTTTGGTGAGTGGTTATGTGCTCATGGTTAGTGTGTTCGTAATGTTAGGAAAGTATAATTTTGAGACTACTTTTCCATTTGCCTAATTTTTTTTGCCCACATAAGAGAATTTCATGTTTATGTATGTGTGTATACGTGTGTATACATGTGTATATATACCTATCTTCTAAGATACCTTTTGCATATTCTGCGTGTTCAGAATCAAATATATCCAGTTTATCATGTTCTGACAACCTATGACAATTTTGCTATTTTTCTTTTGACTGTAAGTTATTTTAGGTAAGAATATGTGTCCTAATTATTGTTAACTTATATTTTTGATAAAATTGAAGGGTGGTAAACATTTATACTTAGATGACAATAAAAAATCTTTGCAGTGTTTTGGTAGGTTGTCAGTAGAAGCCGCATGTTTAAATAGAAGCTGCCCACGAAATAGTATCAGTGATAAAATTGTAGAAACAAATAAGCCACTAGAAGGTTCTGCCAGAGCATAACAGGAACGCGATTGGTTCTAGTATACTAGTGAAAGATCTTCATACACTAAGATCTGAACTTCTGTGCGTGCTTTACTTCACCAGACATGGTTTGTTTGCAGTCAATAAAAACCTACTTAAGCCAGCTTAAATCTAAGAAACTCTCTTGGAAGGATGTCAGCGTAGCTCACAGAACCCCACGATGGGGGAAGTCACACAGTTTCACCGAAACCGGGATCCGGAAAGCTGGCCGGAAGCAAGGCCACAACATTTTCCACCTCCCTTTCCTTGTGGCCACACGGTTTCTCCCGGCTGCAGCTGCCTGCTTCGTTATTTTCTGTAGACTGGCTTTTCCGCCCAAGGTCCTGTCGGGGTTGCCCCTCGGTTGCCAGCTAACCCTCCAGTTGAGTTTTCTACAGCGAGCTGGCGCAGGGTGCCTCTGCCGAATCCCTTGCTTCCTGCTGGGCGTGTTCCTTGGCCACTTGTCTCTTCCTCACCTGACGAAGAAAGAACAGGGTTCGGATGGCAGGGAGGAGTTCTTTTTTGTGGATCCGTGAGTTTGATGTCTCTGCGTTGCATCCAAGAAGGAGTCCCAAAGGTAGAAATACAGGTTTGGAGTTCCAGAGCAAGATGGGAGCTAGAGTGATAGAGCTGAGTCATCAGGAGACAAGGGATTGAGTCGCGGCAGTAGATGAGATTACCCCCCGAAAGCATGTGTAGAGCCGGACCTCTTCACCTAGGAGGTGTTTCGGTTAGCTCTGTGCAATTGGATGCCAAAACGTGTAGAAGTGTTGTCTGTGGGGAGAAGTCCACACTGTTCGTCAAATCTGCAAAGGGGTCTGTGATAAAGAGGAGGGTAAGAACCACTGTTAGAGAATGAGACGAAAATAATAAGGGATCGACAGAAGAGGAGTAGAATTTTACACGAGGGTGGGGGTGGGTGAAAGATTCTAAGGAGAAATGGCTACAGGATTAGGAGAAAACCAGAAACACATATGTTAGGGAAGCAAATGGAAGAGAGTGTATTTCAAGCAGGATTGAGTCAGGGGTGGGCGGTGTAAAACACGGCCGAGGGGACCAGGAAGAGGAGGAGCAGATAGTTCCCTTGGATGTGGCTGCAGGAAGACCTCTGGAGCCCAGGGCTGGGGCTCTTGGTGGCCTCCAACAGGCAGATTGCCCCAGGGATGGTGAAGAAGTAAAGAAAGTCACGGTGGTTGTTCCCTCTAGAGGGTTCTTTAGGAGAGGGAGGCGGGAGGACAGTGCTTAGTGGGGGCCTGAGGCAGACATCGGCTGTTTGTTGTCATCATTTGCTTTAGCCTAAAAACGTTTTAAATGCAGTCAGAAGGGAGTTCGAGTGGGAGAAAGTGACGAAGGGAGGGCCCTGAAGAGGCAGGGTGGAGTCATTCCTTGGAAAGGTAACTCGTGGGCATTGTCAGGCCTCCCTTCCGATAGCCCCTCTCAGGATGAGATTAAAACTCTCGTCGCCTGTTTAGCAAATAAATCTTTATTGAATTGTTAATTGGGGAGTGTAGGTATCCAGTTTGTGCCGAATGCATGTTTTCCCCATTGCTAAAGATTTAACTTTTTATTTCCAGACTTTTGAATTTGAGGGTGTGGCGAGGTGCTGGTTAGGAAGCAGTGCCACTCTTTTTACTTTTTGTTTTAGAGACAGAGTGCGTGAGCAGGGCAGAGGGGCGGAGGGGGAGAGAGAGAGAGAAATGTATACTTTTTAATGTTTATATGAGAGAGCGAGTGAGTGTGCAAACGGGGGAGGGGCATACAGGGGGGAGGGGCATACAGAGCGGGAGGACTGAAGATCTAAAGCGGGCTCTGTGCTGGCAGCGGAGAGCCTGTTGCGAGGCTCAAACTCATAAACCGTGAGATCATGACCTGAGCCGAAGTCGGATGTTTCACCGACTGAGCCACCCCGGCGCTCTGTGAGTGTGTGTGTGTGTGTGTGTGTGTGTGTGTGTGTGTGTGTGTGAGAGAGAGAGAGAGAGAGAGAGAGAGAGAGAGAGAGAGAGAGAGAGAGAATCTTAAGCAGGCTCCACACCCAGCACGGAGCCTGACGTGGGGCTCCGTTCCATGACTCTGGATCATGACCTGAGCCTAAATCAAAAGTCGGGTGCTCAACCAACTGAGCCACCCGGGTGCACGCCTCCCACCCCACCCCTGGAAGCAATGCAAGTCTTTAAAAGCGTTCAAAGTATTCCACACTGTTATCAGTTATTGGGTGTGCTGTATAGATAACAAATGGAGGAGAATTAACATTTTTTTTTTAATTTTTTTTTTTAATGTTTATTTTTGAGACAGAGAGAAACAGAGCATGAACGGGGGAGGGGCAGAGAGAGGGAGACACAGAATCTGAAACAGGCTCCAGGCTCTGAGCTGTCAGCACAGAGCCCGACGCGGGGCTTGAACTCACGGACCGCGAGATCATGACCTGAGCCGAAGTCGGCCGCTTAACCGACTGAGCCACCCAGGCGCCCCGAGAATTAACACTTTTTGAGGCAGTAGCCCGAAGGACATTATCTTTTAAGTCTTCACACATCTCTCTGCAAGATGGACATTACTGTTCTCGGTTTTATAGATAATGAAGTCCGGAGCATAAGGATGGTTACGTGACTGCCCAAGTTTTCCCATTTATGGGAGTTAGATTTGAATATGCGTCTGTGTAACTCCAGATTCCAAGTTTGTTGTCACTGTGTCGTGCTACTGAGTAGAGCGTCCTTGGGGGCCCCATGAGTGTGTTCTCTCCCATCACACCTGCACAATAGGGCACCTCCTAACCAGACATCTGGTAGCGCTTTGCTTTGGTGTTCAGGTGACACTGCCGTACCACTAGCTCACCTTCTGTCTCCTCTCCGCCTGTTTTCATTGTCAGTGTCAGTATCGATCACTGCCCGCCCCCTCCAGCTCCTTGCTGTTTTTGTCTCTGTTGCTTCCTCAATGCTTGGGGACGAGTTATGTTTGCTGACTGAATTAATTAAAGCAATTTTCTTTCCTTTCGTTCCTTCCACACCCTGGCTTTTGTGCAGGAAGGTTGGTAGTGTGTAGATCTTACCCAGCAATCAGATGCTCCTTTCCTACACACAGGAACTTGTGGATCAGTCCCAGGAGGTTGATTGCCTGGCCTTCGCCTTTTTCTTGCTTCATTTGATCTCTGTCTGCTGCCTCTGGCTCTTTGATGGTGAAAAGAGACTCCTTTTCATCCTCATTTCCCGACTTGATGTGATTTTAGGGTGATGATTCTGTTGCTACTGAAAGGGCATCTTCCCAGATCTTTATAGTAGTAGCCTGGATATGGGTTATAAGTATTTTTTTTTAATTTTTTTAATGTTTGTTTATTTTTGAGAAAGAGAGGGAGACAGAGCGCAAGCAGGGGAGGGGCAGAGAGAGAGGGAGACACAGAATCCGAAGCAGGCTCCAGGCTCCGAGCTGTCAGCACAGAGCCCGACGCGGGGCTTGAACTCATGGACTGTGAGATCATGACCTGAGCCGAAGTTGGTTGCTTAACCAACTGAGCCACCCAGGTGCTCCGAGGGTTATAAATATTTTAATAAGGTGAATATAGCTCTCATCACAGCCTCCAAATTTTAAAGACTAAATTAACACTGTTTGCTTCTTTTGGGGTATCTTGGCTTCTTAAGTCACGTGGGTGATTTCCTCTTTTGGTTAACCATTTTGTTTGTTGTGCCCATTTAATGGCAAAGTCAAGAAAATGAATTATATAACTTACATTAAATAGGGTAGTTTAAAAACCTATATTAAATATCCATTAAAAGTTTTTTACAAATAGTTGGGGTGCCTGAGTGGCTCAGTCAGTTGAGTGTCCGACTCTTGATTTCAGCACATGTCATGATCTCACAGTTCCTGAGTTCGAGCCCCATGTTGGGCTCTGTGCTCGCTGTGCAGAGCCTCCTTGGGATGCTCTGTTTCCCTCTTTCCAGTCCTCTCCCACTCTAGCTCTCACTCTCTCACTCTCTCTTTCTCTCTCTCAAAAATAAATAATAAACATTAAAAAAACTAAAAAAGTATTTTTACAAGTAATTATTTTTAACCTGTCCATTTCAAGACCTGTTTTTAATTCCCCCAAGTAACTATATATGTTTTGTATTTTATCATTTATCAGCATACCTTTTTAAAATACCTTTTTTTCATTTATAGTCGCTTTGAAGTCCTGTTTCTCATACTTCTCATTATTGGTTTTGGGGCTTTAGGATTTCAAGTAGACAGCAGTTATTTGTTTGATGATAGCAGAATATGTTCGTTGTTTGGGCCTTTGTTCTCCAAATAATATTCTGAAGTTCCTCTGGGCAGCATGGTAGAATAATATCTATTCACAATTTGGTAGTCATGGTTTACTATAACCTTATTGATTTGTTGTCTCTGTAGAAATAAAAAAAAATTAAGTACCTTGGATGTATAATATTAAATATATACTTAAAAAAATGGGGGCTGTAAGAATAGACTTTTTATATTGTGACAAATAGAGACCAGTTTCCTGAAATCAATTGTTCATTTGAAGCTTTAGGACAAAAACATGGCACACCCAACTTGGAGAAAATTACTAGGAGAAATTATTTTACCTTATTATCATGTGACATAAATGATCGTATTTAGCAAATATGATAAATTATAGGCATATAGATGGATTATTAAATATAAAAGCAAATGTATAGAATATTTACTATCCAAAGTGTTTGTGTTTGCAGCATAACACTAGAAAATAGACAGCTATCAGAGTACTCTTTTTTTTTTTTTTCTTGAATGATTTTTGGCATAGTTTTGAGTATAAGTTGTGGGCCGAAATGTTTAAAACAGAATTTTGATTTACTCTGCATTTTGCTAATGAAAAATTTCACCTTGTGTTTTCTCTGCTACATGATTTCTTATCAGTGGTTAATGCTCTTCAGACCAGATTGTTCACAATATCATGCTTCCCAGTTGTTTTTGTTTTCTGCTCTCCTGTCTCTTTGCTTAACTAGTCTTGAATAACGTGCTAGTTTCTCGGTTGGAATAGATGATAGTGTTACATGGTCACAATTTGCTGTTTTCCGAGGTGCTCAAGGTTTTCTGTCTTGTTGGTTGTTAAACCTGATTGTGTTAGTTCTGGCTTGACATCTCAGTCAGCCTTTCTGCCCCTCTCTGCATGGGTGAGAATTAGAAAAGGCAGTACTTAAATGCTGAGCTGTCAGGTTGAGATGGTGACAGAGACTGCCACATATTGAAGCAAGACATTGAGGAAGGTTTCAGCATTTCAGTATTTGGAAAAAATTTGAGTTCTGCCCTCTGTCTGGATTTATTTAAGTTTGTAGGTTAACTGTTAGCATATTTTACATGCTGGGCTAATTGAGCCAGTCACATACCCTTGTCTTAAAGCCAGTGTATATCTCCTATCTAGTATAGGTACTGAGGGTTTTTTTCAAGAGGAGACACAATGGAAGGATAGGTTCTGCTAATGATGTAACATACCCAAAATAACAGTGGTCGAGACACAACAGATGTTTGTTCTGAACAGTGTCTCGTGAAAGGATGGGGGTAGGCAGTCCTGAACCGTAAGTACCAAGGGATCCAGTCTTCTTCCAGCTCAGGATGCTGCCATTCCTAGGGTATAGCCCTCGTCCTCATGACTGTGGGTGGTGGTGGATGGACCAAGCACTGAAAGCCTCCTGGAATGTGCCCCCCAGCACTTCTCCATACAACAACAACTTCTCCAACAGCAACAACTCCCTGTTGGCCAGTACTGTTATGCGGCTGCAAAGGAACTGGAAAATGAAGGCTTGACTAAAATCATGTGTCCTACTATAAAGTTCAGCGGTTCTATTATTGAGGAAGAAGGAGAGAAAAAGGATACTGGAGACTGAGTAGAAGTTAAATCTGCTATATAATTTTATGTCTTAAAATTATCAGTATTTGCATTGATTTTGATTGTTGTTTTGGGACCCGTATGACCTACCTCCACTGGCATAGATAATTGAGGAGGCTGTGATTATGTTTGGGGTTCATGTTCTCTTAAAATCCCTTCTTCCTTTTAAGAGTTTTAGAAAAATTACTTGTAATCCCTTGAAAGCTGATATTTGGTAATTCTTATGGCACAGGAATTGCCAGTGCTTTTGATGTTTTGATGTTTGAAATGTTTATGAACTAAAACCAGTAAAATAGTTATACTACTATTACTGATTTATTAGCTGAACAAATAGCCAATTATAGATTTTATTTAAATGAAATGTATCTTAATTTCAAAACTAATTTTTGGCCGTGAAGGTTGATGATGATAATTGGCAACTCCATTCATCATGTACTTAAAAGATGTATATTGGACTTGCAAATTTGAACAAAGCTAACTTTACTGGTTACTTTTTGGGAGGAAAGCTAGACTGTTCATCGAACAGGAAGTAATTTAATGCCACTCCTGTAGCAGAGTGTGACAAGCACATGCTTCACTGTAACACTGTGGGGAAGGGCTATATGGCCTTGTGGAGAGTGGGCCCAGTCCAGGCCTGGGAAGGGATATAGGAGCTCTTGGCAGATTAGGAGACAGTAACCAGAGAAGGGGAGGGGGAGAGTGGGGAGAGGGTGGGAAGATTCCAGTGAGAGAGTTATGTATGCACATATATTGAGGTCAGAGAGATCCCGACCCATTGGGGGAATTACCACTGGTCCCGGACAGCGGGAGTCTGGTTACGAAGCTGAAAATACGGTTGGAGACATCATAGTGGCCGGGTCATGACAACCGTCTTTGCTGTGCTAGGTTTGAACTCCTTCCTGAAGACTGTGGAAAACTACAGAGATTAGTAAAAATAATCGCAGTGTCATTTTAGGAAGACCATTTTAGAGACAATGGGGGCTGGTGGATTTGGAGGCTGGAGGGAAAAACACCAGTGAAGAGACTGCAGATTCAAGCCAGGCGGTAGGTTATGAGGATGTCCATTTAGAGAGGCAGGGTCAGGGGTTGGAGAGAAGAGAATCTGTAAAACCTGGAGATAAGTTGGATGTGAGGGGAATATAAGAGGGAGGAGGCCAGTGACCCCCTCCCCCCCAAGGTTTATGGTTGATGGTCTTAGTTACAAAACAGAACGAGACAAGCAAACCAAAAACCTCTTATGTCCTTGCATGCTGTATTCCAAATTTCCATCATCTACTTGATGTTCTACATAGCTCTAAGATCCATTTCCAGTGATTATAAATTCACATTGGAGGAACAACTGGCCCACATGTTTTGGTTTATTTTAGTCTCTGCATATGTTACGGAGAAATGGTTCTCTAAAGAATAATTCCGTAGGCTTAGGAGATCTTTTAAGCTTAATTATAAAGCTAATTTAATACACTTTCCACTACATATCATTAAAATGTTGAATTTGCCTTCTAAAATATTGTTTCTTTACTGTGGATTTAGTTGAGCCTTCTTGTGTTATAAGGAGACTCTAATTTGAAATTTAAAATAATTTTAAATTTTGAGCATTCTGCTAGTAATGAACTGGTTTAGATTATGAAGTATTTGGTAGGTTTAATTGCTGGCCTCTTTGTCTCATCTGGTGTTTCAGAACATTTCTTGTTAGGAGAAAAAGGCATTCTCTTTCGGGGTCTAACTTTCCTGTAGTGTAGGGTTCTCCAGCTACTTTTCATTCAGCAATTACTGACATCTTAGAATATGCCAGGCACTGACCTAGAACTTGAAGAAGGTAAATTGACATTCTGTCTACGCTCATGCACTTAAAAGTCTTAATATTCCCAATATAATTCAAGACAAAGGAGTCTGTAATAAGCCTTAAATATGGACTTGGCTTATATACTATTCATAACTAATATAAAATACATTTTCTTCTTAAAAGTCCCTGTAACAACACAGACCTTTCTCCCACACTGTGTGGTGCATAACTAGATTTGTATGTGATGTGGTCATTTAGGATGACTTCTGGTTTGTGGTTTCTGCATGAAGGAGCTTGGAAGGTCCCACTGCATCCTGACAACAAGTAAAGAGCTCAACAGACTGAAAAATCAACAACTCTTTTTGGATCCATAGGAGAGGGAAGGACATAGGGCTAACGGCAGCTCCCGAGATTGGAGAGACAGAGAGGCACGCACAGGGAGTTTAGGCATACTGGGGCAGACCCGTAAGCAGAAACCAGTGAGAGAGCCAGCACCTGGGTAGGAAAACCTGGACTCTGCTGAATTTCAGGAGGCTCAATGTGGACAAGTCTGAGAGTTAAAAACCCCAGGGAGACCCAGTCATAGTGAGTCCTTACCATACAGTGAGGTTTATCTTCAAAAGCTAGACCAGGATCCCACAGTAAATATCTGAGAAAAGTCCCCTCAGGCTTTTGGCAGGGGCAAAGGAAAGGGAACCATCTCAAAATATGCCAGAGCACTTTGTACTTAATAAGGCCTACCCTCAAGGGAAACTGGCTAACTAGAGCCTTACCTGCTGGGATATTATCAGTGTCTAGCTGGCCTGGGGAGGGGAGGTAACCAGCTCTGTGTAGCTCACTCTGGCCATCCTGTCCCACCCAAGGGGGTAGAAGAAACCTTGAGAAACACTTGTGAAGTTCACAGTCCAGAGGCCATAGCTCACTAAAAGACCGAGATCTAATCACAGGATGACAGAATGCTTCCCCTTCCTGCACCTTACCACCACATTACCAAAGGCTTATTTACAGGAGCTCTTTTCACCTAGTACATCATGTCCAACTTTGAAGAAAATATGACAAGGCCTACCAAAAGGCAAAAGGCACAGTTCGCAGAGACAAAGTAAGCATCAGGATCGGCCTGGCAGTGATGTTGAGATGATCAGACTGGGAATTTTAAACAGCTATGATTACTATGCTAAGGACTGTAATGGATACAATAGCATGCCAGAACAGGTGAATAATGTAAGCAGAGAGATAGGAATCCTAAGAACCACAAAGAAATGCTGGAGTTGAGAAACACTATGATAGAAATGAAGAATGGCTTTGATGGGTTTATTGATAGACTGGATGTGGCTGAGGAGAGAATCTCTGAGCTCAAAGAAATATCAATAGAAACCTCCAATGCCTAAAAGCAAAGAGAACAAAGACTGAAAAACCCAGAATAACCACGGACTGTGGGACTTCTACGAAAGGTTTGATGTATAGATTGATCAATAGAATCAACTTGATCTGTAGAGTCAATGCAACCCAAATTAAAATCCCAACAAGTTACCTTGTGGCTATCAACAAACGTATACCAAAGCTTATATGCAGAACTAAAGACCTAGAATAGCCAACACAGTAGTGAAGGAGAAGGACGAGAGGATTGACATTACTTGACTTTAGGACGTAACTACAAAGCTACAGTATTCAAGACAGTGTGGTATTGGTGAAAGAATAGACAAATAGGGCAATGGAACGGAGTAGAGAATCTAGACATAGACCCCCACAACTATAGTCAACTGATCTTTGACAAAGGAGCAAAGGCAATACAGTGGAGCAAAGATAGTCTCTTCAGCATATGGTACTGGGCCAACTAGACATCCACATGCAGAAATGAATCTGGCGTAGACCTTACACCCTTCACAAAAATTGACTCAACATGAATCATAGACCTGAATGTAAAACGCAAAACTATAAAACTCCTTGAAGATAATATAGGAGGAAACCTAGATGACCTTGGGCACGGTGATGCCTTTTCAGATACAATGAAAGAAATAACTGAGAAGTTGGACGTAAGTTAAAAATTTATGCTCTGTGAAAAACGTCAAGAGAATTAGAAGATGAGACACAGACTGGGAGAAGATATTTGCAAAAGACACATCTATTACCTGAAATGTACAAAGAACTCTTAAAACTCAACAATAAGAAAACAACCTGAGAAATAAATGAGCCAAAGATCTTAATAGACACCTCACCAAAGGAAATACACTGATGGTAAATAAATCTATGAAAAGATGCTACACATCCTAGGTCATCAGGGAAATGCAAATTAAAACAAAAATGAGATGCCACTACACACCTATTAGATTAGTCAAAATCTGGAACATTGGCAACACCAAATGCTGGCCAGGGTGTGCAGTGACAGGAACCCCCATGTGGTGTTGGTGGGGATGCAAAACCGTGCAGCCACTTTGGAAGACTGATGGTTTCTTATAAAACTAAATATATTCTTACCATATGATCCAGCAATTGTACCTCTTGGTATTTACCCAAAGGGGTTGAAAACTCATGTCCTTACAAAGACCTGCACAGGGAGAGTTATAGCAGCTTTATACATAAAATTTTTTAATTTTTTTATGTTTATTTTTAAGAGAGAGGGAGACAGAGTGTGAGCAGGCAAGGGGCAGAGATAGAGGGGGACACAGAATACGAAGCAAGCTCCAGGCTCCGAGCTGTCGGCACAGAGCCCGACGCAGGGCTCGAACCCACGAACTGTGAGATCATGACCTGAGCCAAAGTCGGACACTCAACCAACTGAGCCACCCAGGCGCTCCTAGAAAAACAAACCTTAAAAAAAAAAGATACAAGGTCATGATTTTCAGGTCACGATCTCACGGTTTCTGAGTTCGAGCCCGCATCGGGCTCTCTGTACTCTCAGCACGAAGCCCTCTCAGGGTCCCTTGTCCCCTTCCCTCTCTGCCTCTCCCCTGCTCGCCTGTGCATGCTTGCTCTCAAAAATAAGTAAACGTAAAAAAAAAAAAAAAAAAAAAAAAGATGAAAGGTGTGTCGGCTGCCACTGCTGATGTTTTGAGAGCTCACTGCATTGCATATCATGACCATTTGTTAGAAAAATGAGAAAGTGTGTAAGATACTGCTGATTTAATGATAAAGCAAGCTGCTGGTAATAGGTAAAGAGGGACTATTCTTGAAAATAAGCTAGAGATAAAGAAACTCTGGGTATTTAGATTTTATAGCTGGTTTAAATGATTTGATTGTTGGAATTCCTGTGTGAAAAATACCTTTGTTACTGCAAATTTTGCCTAAATTGCTTTTATAATAGACTCTAAGGCAGTTGCTTTTAAAATGCACATTTTTGTTTCTTAGGGCCAGAACTCACATAAATAGATTCTACTCTTAGAATCACTGACCTCTTTAGAGATACTGCGAATCTATTGATCTTTGAATTTAGATGCCATTAGAAAATGAAGTGGCGAGTGGTCATGCAAATACATTTGAGAAATAAGCTGAGGACTGGCATTGTGATGTCCTTAAGCTTTTTATTCTCACGTCTACACAGTAACATGTCCTCAGCTAGTGGGAGGTCGGATAGTGTACGGTGAGGCGGTATTATATAGCGATTAAGACTCTTGAGTTTTTAAATCAGACGGACTTGTGTACAAACACCCTCCTGCCAATCACTGGTTAACCTGACATTACAGTATGTCATTTTCATCGCTAAACTCCAGCTCCTTTTCTATAAACATGGGGCTCATCTGTAGCTTTTATGAATCTTATCGTGGAGAATAAATAAGAAAATATATGTCAAGCAGTGAGGGCCGTGCTTAGTACTAAACAGCAGGCACTGGGAAATGGTACGTGTTGTGGAGATCACTGCTCCCAGGTTGAGATTTTTAAAGTATTGTGGGAACATTTGTATGTCCTTAAGTTTGGAATTTGACCATGTTTCTGTGTTTCTAACTGTGTAAATTAGATGCAGATGGCAGAGGGCATGGTGAGTTTTACATAGTTCTGAAGTTACATAGGAAAACCAATTCATAAAAACGGAATTTGCTTTGTGTGCGATCATGATAAAGCTGGGAGAATGAATAACTTAGAACTGTAGTGAGCTGGCATTAAAAAAATAATTACAACAGGCTGGTACAGAATATTTAGATTTTATTTTTTCTCTTTACCAAATAGAAATCTGTTGCAAGCCAGTATAAAGTTCGTATTTTAAAAAAAAAAAAAAAAAAAACTGTTTTCATACATTCAGAGAAGGATATTTCATTTATGATTTATATTATACCCACTAGTTTTCCGACAGGATAGGCAAAAGTTAAGAGAAATACAATTATGACTCAGTTGTAGGTTTAATAATTATTCTAATAACCTCACAGAAAGATGTGATATATAGAATTCTAGGTCCTTTATCATTTTAATTATGAAAATTTATACACCAAAGGAGACTAAAGAAAATAATACACAAATGATAGTAACAGTGGATTTTCTACTAAGCTTTTTGGCAGCCAAGGGAAAAAGGAAAATAAGGGTGATTGTAGTTTTCATAGGTTAAGATGTTTGTCAGGAGAAAATTCACTTTTTTCCTGGCACTAAATTATATAGATGAAGTTGCCATGTGTTTATTTTTTTTTTTAATTTTTTTTTAACGTTTATTTATTTTTGAGACAGAGAGAGACAGAGCATGAATGGGGGAGGGTCAGAGAGAGAGGGAGACACAGAATCTGAAACAGGCTCCAGGCTCTGAGTGGTCAGCACAGAGCCCGACGCGGGGCTCGAACTCACAGACTGCGAGATCATGTCCTGAGCCGAAGTCGGACGCTTAACTGACTGAACCACCCAGGCGCCCCTTCCATGTGTTTAAATTATATAGGCAAAGCATGTTGAATATCACAGTGTCTTCAACTATATTTTTTTTTTCTTCTTTGTAACTACAGTTTTAGAGAAAGAATAAAAATGTTTGCTTAAACAGCCCTAAATATAGTGAAGGTCTGACACTCCATTGTAATACGGTGAAGGGCGTTCTCTTCTAAGGGTTCATGTATGCCAGGGGATGCCCCCCGGTGCCCGGCTGCCGATAGCTGGGAGCCCAGACACGAATGCCCTCTCCAGACTGCCTCTTTCAGGCGGGTTCCTTCTCAGGAACTGGAAAACAGTTTTTCAGTGTTATGACGGATGCCGAAGTGCAGACCTTTTATGGTCATTGACAAGAGGATGAAACAGGTCTCTCTTAAGCTAGTGTCAGCCTGCGACATGGTCTCTTTTGTGAGCTGTTTCGTACTTGGATTTTTAAAAAGGGGAGTGGATCTTGAGACCATTTCTTTTGTCCGTTTCAGAGATTTGGACTCCCAAATGGTTTAAGTTGTGGATGAAGTTAAAGAGGAGAAAATACCACACTTCTCAGATTTTGCTTCCTAGGTAGTAAAAGCAAAGATTTAACGTCAAACTCCTGTGGATTTCTGGTACACACTGGGCACTTTCTGAGTGAATTATAAGTGGAATTTTTATTCTTGTATCGATCTTCACGTACAGAATGACTCAATACTTAGATTAACTCATTTACAATAATTCTTCTTGAATCTTTTGTTATAGATACACTGCAAGCCCTTGAAGTAAAATCTGTAATTGTTTTTCCTTTTGCCTGACGGTAATGGCACCTGAATCTGAAGAAATTACGTATATCCTCTTAGTACTTTCTAATCTGTAAAATTAGGAACAGTGGCTGCTTTTTGTACTTTTTAGGGCTCTTACTGGGTTGGGCGTCAGTCAGCTTCACAGCATGGAGAGAAAGGGATCTGAGCCCTGGCCAGGCCGTTTGTCCACTTTGTGCCTAAGCACGTTATTGGAAGTTTTCTGAGGCTCCTTTCCCTCCCCCGTCAGTGGAGGCAACTCACCTCGCAGGGATGCAGCGAACTAGGAGGATAGTGTGGGCACACGGCAAGCAGGTTTCCCTGTTGGCTGGTAACAGCGTGTGGGGTGTAGCCACCTGCTCCGTGTTTCTAGCCCCAGGCGCTTGGTGCCTGGACTGGGCTACGGCTGGGGCCACACGGAGTTCGAGGCAGGCTTGGGTGAATCTTGGGAAGATTTTAATTGGCTACGTGTTCCCATTAGCCATAGGGAGATAGACTGTATCGTTTTACAAGCCACAGACGTTCTCCAAAGCTTTGTGCACGTTAGGTCCTTTTTCTGCAGTCAGTATCTTTTTCAGTTGAGCCTCAGTTCGGCTCTCTCTGGTATTTTCACAACTCACGTGCCACACTGCAAACATCGCAATTTCAAGAAAGCCCGAAAGGGAGATTTAATTCTTCTTTCCATGGGTCCCATCTGGGCTCTTCTCCGGCTAGACTTTTGGCATTCTGTGACCTATAATTCAGGCTTTCAGAGTTCCATCTGGGTTTTTGATGTGCACGCTCTCAGTTGAACCCTTTATGTGTTCTTGTCCTGCATCTAAGTCTTAAATTGCATAAATCCTAGTGAGCAGACGCAAAGGAGGCCCTGAGTCCTCTGCATTCCAGGCACTGAGGTGGACGGCCTCGGGGCCACTTTGGATGTGACAACAATGAGAGTACCGGGGAGCATGCCATCCATAATAGAGACCTTCGACCAGGAGACACCAGGCAGCAGAAGACCGTTGGGGTGGAGCCATGGTTGGACATGCTTTTATTTATTTGTATGTGGTTTTTAAGTTTATTTAGTTTGGGAGAAAGCCAGAGAGCACAAGGCTGCGAGCAGGGGAGGGGTAGAGAGAGAGGACGAGCAGGCTCCGCACGGGGCTCCGTCCCACGAACCGGGAGCTGGAGTCAAGCCCCCGACGCTCGACTTACAGGGTCGCCCAGGCGCCCCAGACGTGATTCTAAATTCTCTGCCAGAAAAAACGCATCTTTGCCGGTTTACCATCTGACTCTGACCCTTAATGCAGTGATGTCTTTTTTATGAAGAAATCAGTTATCTTTTTCACCTCCAAGTGTTCACTCTTGTCCCCTGAATATCACTTAAATCTGATATGGGAATGGAGCACCCTGCATGTCTCTGAAAGGGGTGGAGCGGACGGGAGCCTCCGTGTGTGACCAGATCCAGCCAGACCCTTTCGGCCACTTGGCGGTTCAGAGCACTGAACTCTGGAAGGCTTTGCTATGTGACCTCGTGTCATTTCTCTTGGAAACTTACATTTAGAACGTGGTCCTTCACGTTGGTCTTTACTGAAAGAACCACAGCTTACTCTAATTGGCACGGTGTCTTTAGGTATACTTTTAAAATGTTTTCTAAGAAATCACTCTCAGAGGGGAGGAAAAATGATTTCCCTTCTACCTTTCTGAGTTCTTAGCTGAGACCCTGTAATAAATAACGGATTAACACGAGAAAAACAGTCGATTAACATATATTATCTCATGTATACATGGGGGACACGCAGGAAAAATGGGCAACTTAAAGATGTAGCTTTAAAATTTAGGATTAAATCCCATCTTCACAGGGAAAAAGGAGTGTGTGTGGGGGCGGTTAGGCCTGTTAGGGAGAGTAAGTGATTGATGGATGGACCGTCGGAAGAATTAGTGGAAAGTATCATAGATTGTGACAGGGTCTGTCTGGGTGTGATATGGACTTCTGTTCTCTTGTGATAAGAGTCCGTCCTCCCTGGTTGCTGAAACTCCCGGGGAGGGGACTGAAGAATTGAGTTCCTTCTGGAGGACCCGTGTTTAAGGAGATAAGGGGAGGTCAGAGAAAGCCTCTCCCTGCACTTGCTGTTTTCAAGTGTCTACAGCTCAAAATCATCAGTACCCCAAAGGGGCGTATTTGGGGGTGGCACAATCTGCTGACCCTTTGCGCTAAACAGTCTCACTTTTAGAATTGGAATATTTGAAGGCCCAATGAAGCATGCCTCATTTTAGGCTTAATTCCTTATGTACATGCAGGAAAATACATAAGATCTGGACATCTTGTAATAAATATTATATGGTACCCCTCATCTCTCCCTCCCCCCACAACACAACACAACCCAGCCCACTTATGCAGTCATACGTGGTTCCTAGTTACAGGCCTCCCCAGAAGGGCACGGTTGATAGTGACCATAAACTCCTGCTTTGTTTCCTGTCTAGTGAAATGTATAGGTGGTTTCTCTTTTTTCCTTTGCATGAGTTAGAACTACCGACTTGATGGTTGGTTGAGCATAAGATCCCCATTGTCCACGTTATGTCAGGGTAGCTCCTGGTGGACACAGGAATATGTTATATGCCTTAATATGACACGCAGAATTGATAAGTCAGTGATGAGAACTTTCACGAAGGATAAGAAAGGCACATAAACCGTCTTGACACCGTAGGAAGTTTCAGTCTGCCCCGTAGTATTTTCAGTCCTCCTTCACCTTGGTGAGACTTCTGGGGGTCCCTGACACCTCACCTGCACCGGTCCGCAGGACTCGCGCTGGTCCATGCCCTGAATGCTGCTGCTTGTTCTCAGTCCTGCTTCACAGCTCCGCTAGCTTTGGGCTAAGGCCGCGACAGCGGCCTGTGGCCTGCGGCCGTGACTGTGCAAACCCCGCCTCTCTCCCCTCTCTCTAGCTCTGTGGAGAAAGGCAGGCTCACATTTGTGGGAGACGCTGGTGGCCCCCGTAGGTCGTTTCCTGGAGGTGCTTGGACAGGGAGACGTTGGGTGCCAGTCGATGGCATGAGGAGATGACACTAGGCCTGTGTGTGCCCGCGGCTCGTCCCCGGCAGGTGCCCGCATCCCACAGCCCCTGGAACCAGCACGTCCCTGAGGGGGTGCGGCCGGAACGTAGGCCCAGGCCTCTATCCAAAAGTCACGCTGTTTCCTTTTCATGGCAGGGACTCTTTTAAATGTTCTTTACAAAATGTCTTCTGTTCAAAAACAACAGTTTGGGCACGTCGTTCACAGGAAAGTGGGAAAGAAATTGTTTCTGTCCTGGAATTAACAGTGACGCCTGTATGTAACGAAGAGCTAAATATACACCTGCTGTGGGTGTGGATTCAGCTCATTTCCTGAAGGAGAATGTGATCCAAATAGCTCAGCCACCACTGCTCTAAGCCGCAGTACCCCCCTGTAAAATGAGAATACTCCTTCTCTGTTCCCGTGGCGACTCTGAGGACCCAGCGTGACCATCGCTGTGAAGGTTCTAGACTATGTTGGTGCAGAGACAGTAGCTGTGTTACAAGTTGTGAATCTTGACGTTATTTTCACCCCTGGGTGTCGATACTTGTATTCAGCAATACGAGGACATCTGTTGTTGGTGTATCGGTACACTTACATGGAGTCATACTTCAGTGGGTTTTGAGCTTTGCAGGTTGCGAATGTGGCCGAGCTCGGAAACAGGCCTCGTACCCAGAGCGGGAAGGAGGCACCGCGTTGTAAGTGTGTGCACAGCCACTGGGCGTGCGTGACGACTTGTGCATGGTAAACAGAGCGCTTAAAATTCATACAGTACGGGCACTTTTCAAATCTGGAAAGGATTCGTTTTCGGGAGCTCTTTTACTAATTTGTAGTTATTAAAGGAAGTATAGATGAGATTGTATACTATGCTTCGATTTTGAAAGAGATTCTCTGTCATTTAAATTCTAATTGACCTTGTCCTTTTATTCCTGCTGTTTTAGGGAATATCTTGGTAAACAGCTCCAATCCGAGCAACCTCAGACCGCTGCTGCCCGGAGCTGAGCATGCCCTCCTGCCTCAGAATCTCCTGCCTTCCCGCTCTACCTGGGGTATGAATCTCAGTAGTTAGGGGCAGGAACAAATAATTTTTCATTTTACTTGCGATTTTCTTCTGTTGCGTAGCTTTTCCCAATGCTGATTTTCGTTAGACATGTTTGCCCATGAAGCTGTATAAAAGTAGGTGTTTTCTGTAGCTAAGGAAAAGATTACCGTTACCCGTACTGCTTGTAATTTCTGTATTTATTGTTTTCTGGAAATGAGTATAGTTATTAAAGGACTCTCGCTTCAAAAATGTTTTCCTCTTGTTCCTTACTTGGACTTTAACAAAAATCACCTGTTGTCCCAGCCAAATTGAGAGAGTTGTTGTTGCAAAGTAGTGAATGGTAAGTAAATGTTTTGAACTTCTATGTATTTGTCTGTCCATCCGTCCACCCATCCACCTTCCTACCTAATCATCCATCCGTCCCTCCAGCCACCCGTCCATACATCTCTCCATCCATCCGTGCACACACACACGTTGCAGCAACCCTCTGCTAATATTTAAAGAACTTTACAATTTTAAACACATTTTTTAACATAATGCTGTGGTCCGAAAGATTTGCCTGTGAAGCTCAGTGAAGAGTTTTAGCTTTTGGCTTTTAGTTTTAGAATATTTCATTGATTTCCTGTACCTTCATTCTTGGGTTTTAGTACCACAAGTCTGTTTTGTTTTAATACTTTTTGGCTTAAATGTTGCCAGTAGATATTTATTTCTGTTCCCCTCTCTCTTTACCCTGGAACTGCAGGCCTTCAGCAGCCCTCCCTCCCCAAATCTGAGACTTTTGCCTTTAAATCTCTCTCTGCATCTCATTTTTCATTCATTTCAATTGTGTATTCGCAGCAGTTCTCTGAATGCCAAGGTGTTTGGTAAATGTAGGAAGGCTAATAAACTGTTTTGATAGCTTTTTCCTCTTGAGGAAAGAAACTCATAGGACCCATCTCCTGTGTGAAGATTGAATATTATTTTATTTTCAGCATAGGGGTCCTATCGAAAAAGTTAGTTAAGATAATGGATGTCTTTCCTGGTTAGTGAGTTCATGTGACTTGACCTCATATTTCCAAGAAAATAGGTAATCTGAATCCAACCAATTTTTTCTTGACTGAAAGTTTTTTTTGTAAGTTTTTTTTTAAAGTTTATTCATCTCTCTCTCTCTCTCTCTCTCGAGAGAGAGAGAGAGAGAGAGAGAGAATGAATGCATGGGGGGGGAGGGGCAGAGAGAGGAGGGGAGAGAGGCTGTCAGCCCGGAGCCCAGTGGAGCCCAAAGCAGGGCTTGATCCTACGAGCCTCGAGATCATGACCTGAGCCAAAATCAAGAGTCAGATGCTTAACCAAATGAGCCACCCAGGCACCCCTTGACTGAAAGTTTTTCAAATTGCTTAGACCTAGATATTTTTACTTCCCCAAGTATGGAAAAACCAGAGACAGAACTTCTCTCTGGTGGTAATTACAGATTCTGCATTAGCAAAGGATCAGTTTTTGTGTTAATAACATTATTAACACAGTGGTCTATAAAGCTATTAGGTTTTTTAAGACATTCAGTTTCCTAAAATTCTGGTAATGAGACGTTGCAGTTTTCTTAATTTCTTAAGAATACATTGATTGTGGGCCGCCTGGGTGGCTCAGTCGGTTAAGCGTCTGACTTCGGCTCAGGTCGTGATCTCACGGTTTGTGAGTTCAAGCCCCACGTCGGGCTCTGTGCTGACAGCTCAGAGCCTGGAGCCTGCTTCGGATTCTGTGTCTCCCTCTCTCTCTGCCCCTCCCCTGCTTGTGCTCTTTCTCTGTCTCTTAAAAATGAATAAATGTAAAAAAAATTTTTTTAAAGAATACATCGATTGATGTCATACATTCAGATTTTAGCTTCATTTTGCATAGGTCTTTGGTTCTAATGTAGATTCAGTGACAGTCATTCAGATGGAAATTGTTAATGCTTTAATTCCCAAGAAATGCTTTTGGACATGGGAGGCATTACTCACATGTCCTTGTGTTTGAATTATTATCCCATATGTTAAGATGATCTCTAAGCATCTTTTTCTCCTTCAAATTTTTACATTCAGCTCATAGAAGTTATTTCTAAGAATTGTAAAAACAATCACTTTCTTTTTGCTTAATGATTTTGGTTAATATCCGATGATTAAATCTGCCTAAAAATTTAATACCACTTGTCTGTTCAACTACACTGCCAGCACCTGACAGAGTAGACTTACATATCTGACAAATAAATCTTAGTAGTTAATGCTTATAAGTCTAACCAGGCGTACATTTAGTGGAGCAAGTTTTGTTAAGAATTTTTAAACATCTTTAAAAATAGCCTAAACAAAGAGCACAGTGACTACAAAATTTGTTACTGCATCTAAATAAACACTATTTACACAATGTCAGTTACAGGATTGAATCATTTCATCATTTTCTTTGTACTTATTTTTACGTATTAATCTTTTAAAATACTTTCGTGTCTCATTGACTATTAGTCTGTTCTCAATTTGTGAGAAATAATTTCACTAAAAGTTGAATATTTTAGAAAAAAATTTGTGTAGAATTCAGGTATTGGATTTTTTAAAAACTTTTTTTAATGTTTATTTTTGAGAGAGAGAGAGAGAGACAGAGTGTGAGTGGGGGAGGGACAGAGGAGACACAGAATCTAAAGCTGGCTCCAGGCTCCGAGCTGTCAGCACAGAGCCTGACGCGGGGCTTGAACTCACGAACCGCGAGATCATGACCTGAGCTGAAGTCGGACACTTAACCGACTGAGTCACCCAGGCGCCCCCAGCTATTACTGGATTTCATGTTGAGGGCACAGTAGGTTCTACAATATTTGATGGGAAACTCAACTAAATAAACCAGTTTCTAAAATATCATCCATTAATCATTTGTAATAAAATTAACCTGAGTAGATATGCACAGTATTTTATCAAAAACAAACCAAAAAACAACACCCAGAAAAACCTTCTGATTTTCAGATCTTGAGAGGCACACAGATATTCACATTAAAGGGAGAATGAAATTGGGGTGCCTGGGTGGCTGCATCGGTCGAGCGTCCGACTTTGGCTCAGGTCATGATCTCCCAGTTCATGGGTTCAAGCCCCATGTCGGGCTCTGTGCTGACAACTCAAGGCCTGGAGGCTGCCTCAAATTCTGTGTCTCCCTCTCTCTCTCTCTGCCCCTCCCCTGCTCGTCTCTGTCTCTCTCTGTCTCTCAAAAATAAATACATGTTTAAAAATTAAAAAAAAAAAGGGGGGGGGGAGTGCAATAATAGCTTGCTTGTTTGGAAAACTCCTTTTGGGGATCTCGTTGACCCTCATATTTTAAAAGATGTGTGGGAAATATGTTGGCAGGTGAAGCTTGTTCCCACACATTACGCCAGGCCAGTCACAAATATCAGATTTAATAGAATATATCCAATTAAAAAAAAAAATCTCCTTCCCTTCCTATTAAGGGACATCAGAGTAACTGAGGTTAATTTTCATATTATTAAAATTTAAATAATTTTGTAACCTCTCAGATCTTGGAAAGCTCAGAGCCAAGTTTTGATGTTTTTGATTTATTTGATGGTTACTTAAAAGGTTCTCTGTTCTCATTCTTTGTCTTTGAGAATAGAGAATTTTTGAGACTAAATTTTGAAACTACTCAAAGATAGTAAGTAGGTGTCAAAGTTATTTTCCAAATCTGAACCTTATGATGAAATCACTTTTTAGTTTGAAATTTCTCTCTTATTTTGCTGTACAAAATGTTCTGTTCTGATTCACAGATGTGGCTCCTTCAACTTTCTGAACAAGGTTCCAATGGAAAAGTCATTTCAACTTTCTGAACAAGGTTCTAATGAAAGACGAATGAACTAATAATATGTTACTTCATTTATGCAAATCTGAGGCCGAGTGCACATTCTCTTTCTGTTTTTAAAAGAGGGTGTTGACTGCTCTTCCAAACAGAATAAAAGTTACCTTCCAGTAATGGTCTAAGCTGTTGTCTTTAACCCCTCCCAAAGGAAGAAAGTATCTGGGAACTTGGTTGAAAGAAACAATGTACGAAGATTAAGGAATAACAGTGTAGCAGGTAGAAAAATATTTTCAAGAATAGCACAAAGGTCTAAGGGGGTGGACATGGAATTAACACTCTTGGAAGGTTCTTACATTATACGTGAGGTGGTGTAACATTAACACAGGCTGTGATGAATTAAGGGTGCATATATAATTCTCTAGAGCAACCACAAAAACCATAAGCTAAGAGGTATAACTGGAGAGCCATTAGTGAAGATAAAATGAAATACTCAAAATACTTGATTAACCCAAAAGAGGGAGGGAGAAGAGGAAGAACAAGGGGGCACAGAAAGTAAATAGCAAGAGAATAGTCTTAACAGTAACAATAGCTACATTCACACAAGGGGTCTGGACTGTTCTCCCTCTCTGGGCCACACACCCCCCCCCCCCTTCTATATACATCTAGAATTTTAACTGTTCAGTGCTATCAGGAAACCCGTTGCTTCCAGTTGCCAAGATTTGGGAAGAAGGAGCGTTCTTGCCAGGGGTTGAATTCTATCCCCTCCTCTCATCTACCCCTTTGCAGGCTGTTACTGGAGTAGGAAAGCAGAAATTGAAGTCAATTACCATTTGTCCAGCTTCCGAAATTTTCTTGAAAGTGTTGGCTATGATCTCTTTTGTTCTCTTTGTGGGTTTATTCCTTTTGATTTTGTTTGTTTGTTTGTTTTATTCCTTTTTCAATTCTTTGTAGCCTTTCAAGTGTAAGCTTGGGAGGGAAGCAGAGCTAAATGTGTGTGTTTAAGATATTCACTATGTTCAACCTAAAGTCCCAAAGGTGGCACTTGTTTTCAATGTTTTATTTAAAAATTCTTTTAATGTTTGTTTTTGAGAGAGAGACAGCATAAGCGGGGAAGGCGCAGAGAGAGAGAGGGGGACATAGAATCCGAAGCAGGCTCCAGGCCCTGAGCTGTCAGCACAGAGCCCGTCGTGGGGCTCCAACCCATGAACCGTGAGATTATGACCTGAGCCGAAGTCTGATGCTTAACTGAGCCACCCAGGTGCCCCCCAAAGGTGGTATTTTTAATCAAAGTTGACATGTAAAGTGCATCTTAGGCTGAGACTAAATTGGGGAGTAAGAGCAGATGTGCTGGGGGGTATGGACTCAGAGCTGGAAGGATTTAAGAGTCTGTTACAACACTTGTATCTGAAGTGGTGAGAATTCAAATTTGTATTAGTGTAAAGGATTGAAAACAGACTGTAATCATTATATGGGATTATTTTGGCTGGCACCATAGGCAGATGGATATCCTGCCTCTTCTTGATTAACACCAGTGGCCGGCAACCTGCTTCATTGGAAGCCGCTCCAGTTAGGATGTTTTCTCCCTCTGAGCCAGTATCAGTTTGTAGTAATTTTCAACATTTGAGCCAAGTATTTGGGATAACAGGAGTTGGTCCTTTGGGTTCAACTTACTTTTAAAAACATTTACTCTAAAACAGTAATTCCTTGTCATCTAAAACAGTTCTGTTTGAATACTAAACATTTTAGATCCCATTCTGACCTAGAAAGGTGAAGCAAACGTGTCGTGTCGTCTGACCCTCCCCCCAGGCAGCCTCGTCATCAGGAGGAGCTGCCTGGAGAAAGGTTGCAGAAGGAAGTGTCACAGAACCACTTGAAAACAAGGCATTTGCAGGTGTTAGAGCTGGCCCTCCGAGGGCCTGCCTTACAGAGAGAGCGGTCGTGCCCTTAGTCACCGCACATGGAATGGTCTTGACTGGGGCTCTGCAGGGATGTTGCCTTGGTGATGCTCCGGGACCCTCTGCACAGGCACAGCTGACTGAACCCGCAGGCAGCAAATAGGGAGATGGCGGTGGGGGGTGGGCAGCCCAGTCCTGGGGTCCAGCAGGACCGTCCTGGCTGACCCAGACCTGTCTTGAGACGATGGGATGCAGGATGGATAGAAGTAACAGGCAGCGAGATGATTCGGACAGAAGAGTCAGCTAGAGAAAGAAAGGAGAAGAAGAGCAGACAGGTGAGTTGGGTGACAGCTGGGTGGGAGCAGCAGGGAGGAGGACGGGGCCAGTCGTCCTCCTGGTAGAAAACCGGCGTCCTGGGGACCTGCGGCGCTGCGCCGGCCAGGCCCTCCCTGCGAGCTGGCCCACTGGCTTGCTGGCTGGGCTTCTGCCTCCTTTGCATCCCAGAGTGTACTTCCTCTTCCGGTTCCATAGTGTACTTCCTGTTCTCATCCCGGAGTGTACTTCCTGTTCGCATCTCAGAGTGTACTTCCTGTTTGCATCTCAGAGTGTACTTCCTGTTCTCGTCCCAGGGTGTACTTCCTGTTCGCATCTCAGAGTGTACTTCCTGTTCTCGTCCCAGGGTGTACTTCCTGTTCGCATCTCAGAGTGTACTTCCTGTTCTCGTCCCAGGGTGTACTTCCTGTTCGCATCTCAGAGTGTACTTCCTGTTCTCGTCCCAGGGTGTACTTCCTGTTCGCATCTTAGAGTGTACTTCCTGTTCTCATCCCGGAGTGTACTTCCTGTTCTCATCCCGGAGTGTGCTTCCTGTTCTCCTCCCAGAGTGTATTTCCTGTTTGCATCCCAGGCCATGGGTTTTCTTCCACTTAACTTGGGAGCTATTCTGCAGCCCTCACTGTCAGGGCACCTCCCTTTTCTCCTCTATGTCCTCACCATTCTACAAGCTGCAATCCTACCTGTTGCGGTTGTCATTGATCACAGCTGTGCACTCATTTTTCTCCTTCCCTCTCCAACCATTGCCACTGTCATTGCTCTCCTCCAAGTTTCTCCTTTCAAGCATTTCCCCCAAATGTGGACAGACAGCCACGAAAGCATCTACAGAGTGGGCTCCTTTGGGGCTCCATTGACATTTGAGATGAAAGCAACCCATCAGGATCTGGGGTAAAAAGTTGCAGCTTCCTCAGTGAGGTCATCTCCTTAGTGAGTGGGGGGGGGGGGCACATTTTCAGGGGATGTAGAGTTTCAGTGACATTGAAGGGGGCAGCAATAGAAAACCTGTAAAAGCGTTTAAACTGTAAGGAAGAGGAAACCCGCACCTCTGTAGGGGTTACATCTGTGCTGGGACCCACCCGGAAGACCCGTCAGGGCAGAATTGTTAGGCCGTTCCTGCAGGATGGTGGTAGCGGAGGGTGTGGCTCTCGCCCAGGGCTGCGGGTGCTGCCAGCAACGCACGAGATTGTGTAGAATCGGCTGGCAGAGGGTTGGGATCCATGGAAAAATCAGTGGTGTGAGGGTGGGAGGGGGAAGCGGCACATGGGGAAATGGAACGCATTTCAAATGTGGCCCCGTAGCGGGGACCGTGGCCCAGAATTACAGGTTTTTGTCTGGCACCTTGTTGCTGAAGAGAACAGTGGGGAGGCAGCTGAGAAGTCTAGGTGTGATATGTAGATGGCCGGACCGGAGTCTAGGGCGTTGTCAGAAGGCTTATGCCCAACTCCATTTCAAAGCTGTGAGATGCTTGGGAAGCAATGAGAGTGTGCATGCACTTCAAATCTGTGGTTTTCCAGAACTGGTAGTGTGGAAAAGCCATGGGTTAAAGAAAATAAAAGGTTATGGACCAGAGCTTTTAAAAAACCTGGGTCATTGTCTTAGGAGACCTTTGGAGCCCTACCTCTTTGACACTAAGAGCCCTTTGCGTATGTCAAGCTCACCTTTTCCCACCCATTTCTCTGCATCTCACATTCTGGACTTTTTTGTATCTTAGGGCCTGCCCATCATGCTGAGTCCCAGTGCTGATGGACACCTGGGCATCTTCCCTAACAGTGGATGGATGAGGCTTAGCTGTTAGGATGTTGTGAACCTGTATATATCAGGGGAAATTACCCACAGAGAAAAGTCAGCCATCTGTCCCTCTGAAGAGGATTGAACTCTGGGAAAGTAAAGTATGTAAGTATCTATTTCTGGAATCCCAGGAAGAGGATTATATTTAGAATATATTTTAGAATATATTTCTGGAAATATATTCTAAAAGGTCAGAAATCAGTTGTTAGCGTTTAGGGATATCAGTCAGTGTTAACCTAAATCAGAAAGACTGACCCAGGGCCTTTAACATGAAAATCTCACCTTCTGTTCCTTTCAGAGGTAGACACTATTCTTCCAACCCCCTCCTCGTTTGAAGAGAATAAGTGAAATGGGCTGAGGGCAGGCTGAGGCTCTATACAAAGCCCCTAGTGGATTCTCTAGTCTGGCTTCCCTTATCTTGGCAACCAAGAAGGCCACATGTTCCAGCCTTTAGAAATAAGAGAGAAAAATAGGAGTCTGGAAAAGGACGCAGGGGGACAGGTGACCTTCAGGGAGATTGCCATGTGTATGAAAAGACGCTGTCCCATAGGGCCAGTGAGAGGGTCCCTCAACTGGTTCCCTTTCTTAAAGCCAAGTTAGATGAAGATCCAAAAGTCGTGTGTGCTGGGAGAACCATTTTATTTCCCGTTTGGATACTCCCTGAACTGCTGCGCTTACTGATTTGCCCCTTTGCTACTGGACCTGAGAAGAGGGCTCGATGAGAGATGGGGGGACAGTTTAGCTCGGTAGGAAGAGGTAAGGGAGGAGGTGAGATAGAAATCGCAGGTTTGCTGGTGATTGCCTCAGCGTTGGAAAAGTAGGTAGATCAAAAAGTAGGTGGAACTTTTTTTGCGTGGTGCCACCAGGCAGGGACAGCTGAAAGACACATCATCTCTCGCCAGCGGCCACTTTATACATATGGGAGCTGCTCAGGATTCAGCTGTCAGTAGATCTTGTTGGGGACCCATCCTTATCACGTCTATGGAAAATGAGCTAATTTCAGGCAATTGTAATCCATAAAAACACAGCAGGTGTCTCTTCCTCACCATGTTCTTGCTTATATAACGGATCAGCTTTTAGAACGAACTCGGCACACTCAACATGAGCAGAGTCATGTAAGGAGACGTCATTTTTCATGCTCGTCCTCCTCATTCACCTCCTCATGCAGGGGTGAGTGTGTGTGATGCAGCAGAAACTGCCTCCCCGCCCCTCCAGCATCCACAGCTGTGTGTTCAGCAGGGCAGGGCGGGTGGGGGGGCGGGGGAGAGGGGGCAGAGAGGGCCGTTTTAATGGACTCTGAGACTGACGTGTTGACCAGCTTGTTTCAATAGTTAAAAGTGACGAAAAAGCAAAGAATCATACTGAAATCCCAGTAAAGGAGCTGATTAGAGAGACGGGGAATTTGATGGCACAAATTAATAGAAGAATAGTTTCTGGAAAAATGTCATCTATATATGCATTTTGGTGGGATTCGTTCATCAAACCAGTTACTTGTTTTATCTATCTATCCATCCATCCATCCACCCATCCATCCATCCATCCATCCCACCTATCTATCCAATGTTCTCCACACTAGACTGTAAGCATCCTGAGATTAAAGACCAAGTCTGTTTTATTCACTACAATATACCTAAATCTCAGCCAGTACCTGTACTAGGTGAAACTCGATAAATATTTGCTGTATAAACGTTACAGAATTCTCCTCTGGATCTTTCCTGTCCCTACTTTTGATTACTACAAATTGTGAAAATAGGTAAGTAGTTTTGCTAACCTCGCTGGATATAACAAAAATGGAAACTAAAACGTATCGCACTCCCCTGTGCTGGGCACTGCGATAGGTGTTTTATGTGAAGTGGTCCACCTGTATCCCACAAGAATGCCGAGGCAAGTGTTAATCTTTCTTTACAGACAAGAAAACCATAGCTAAGAGAGGTAAGGATGTAGCAAGTCACAAGGACAAAGCCACAATTTAAACTCAAGTCAGTGGGTTCTTAACACTTACCCTGTAAAGGATCTTTGTATCTGGAGTATATATCAATCACTTTCTCATACTTGTTGTTTTTATTTTAATGAGACTCATTACGTTTTCCGTGGAAAACATTATTATGTTTACAGACTTTTGGATTATTTTAGATGAAGTAGAAAATCAAATATACTCCTTTTCCTCTTAAAAGTAGAGTAAGATTTCTACTTCTTCCCCTGAAATGTTAACTGCCGTGGGAATTAACTTTCATATTAATTACCTCTTGCTGCAGCAATATTACCGCGAAGGCAGCAGGCTGAAATAACACATTTATTACGTGACAGTTTCTGTGGGTCAGGAGTCTGGGCACGGCTTAGCTGGGACTTCTGCTTTAGAGTTTTACAAAGCTGCAGTTAGGTGTTGGTCAGGGTGGTGGTCTCGTCTGAAGTCTGGGGCAGTATCCACTTTCAAACTCACATGGTTTTGGGAAAAGTCCAGTTCCTTGCATGCTGCTGGCTTGAGGGCTTCGATTTTTCACCCTCAGCTCCTTGACAGGGGGCCCTCTCCAACTGGTCGTACACAATATGACAGCTTGTTTCTGCAAAGCCATCAAGGTTTCTTCTGGAGATGAGCATTACAATCCTACGTAACACAATCACATACATGTAATCATACACACCCTGTCACCTTTGCCACATTCTGTTGGTTAGAAGGAAGTCACAGGTGCTATCTACACTCAAGAGTATGAACACCACCAGGACGTGGGAGTCAGGGAGGCCACCCTGGAGCCTTGCTTTCCCACCACAGACAACTAAAAAAGCGGACAAAACATAAGAAACGGCTCTTTCAGGCGGTGGGCGACACCCAGTGCAGGTGTATGATCCCTGGGATAAAGAAACAAGGTACTGCCTGGAGGCTGTTGCCGGGACCCAGCAGGTAGACTAGTGATTCTGCTCAGCTGAAGGCAAAGGTCAGCATCTGCAGGGACCGAAGCGGCTAGGATTTGTGGGCAAACTGCTGGAGAGGAGGGACTTACATAGAGCAAACTCTGAGGATCTAAAGAGGGATTCCTTCGAGTCTTTGGCGGATACTGGTTTGTACGGGCACAGGGTCCCTCTCCATAGGGCTGAAAGACAAGAAGTCCAGAAGTTCCCAGAGCTCACGCAGGGAGAGTCCGTGTTCCCTCTTGCAGAGGGGAGAGAGCTCTGATACATGAACAGTCAGGATCTTCAGCAGTGTGACAAATTAGCTGTGGGGATAAATTAGCTCTAGACTGAAGGCCGCTCTAGCTAGCCCTAACAAGCCTTAAAAGCAAGCTTTCAAACTTCCTCAGGAACCTGTGTGCCAACTTCTTTTAAAAGAATGCAGTGAAATTCAGCATACAGCAACATGAAAGTCACAACATCTGGCATCCGATTAAAAAAATCACAAAACCTGCAAAGACAAAAACTATGACCCACAGTCAAGGGGGGAAAAAACCCATTCAATGGAAACAAACCCAGAAATGATAAAATGAGAGTATTAGCAGATAAGGATGTGAAAACAGCGATTGCAATATGTTCTAAGGCTCAAGAATGTAGACGAAGACATGAATGTGACGAGGAGAGAAATCAAAGGTGTTAAGAAAGACCTAAAAGGGGCTCCTGGGTGACTCGGTCGGCTGAGCATCCAACTTTGGCTCAAGTCATGATCTCGCAGTTTGTGGGTTCGAGCCCCGCGTCGGGCTCTGTGCTGACACAGAATCCAAAGCAGGCTTGGAGTCAGGAGCCTGCTTTGGATTCTGTGTCTCCTTCTCCCTCTGCCCCTCCCCTGCTCATGCTCTGTCTCTCTCTCACACAAAAATAGATAAACATTGGGGGGGAAAAAAAGAAAGACACAAAGGGAACTTCTGGAGAAAAAAAGATAATATCAGAAATAGAAGACACACTTGATTGGATTAACAACATGCTAGATACCTCAGAAGAAAATCACAGGGGTCCTGAGTACACAGCGATGGAAACTTTCCAAAATGAAACACACAGAGAGAAAAAACTGAAAAAAGTCTGAGGGAGTTATGGGATAATATCAAGTGTTCCAACATACATGCAGTTAAAATAGGAGAAGGACCATCAGATAAGAAATAATGGCTACACGTTTTCCACACTTGATGAAAACCATAAACCATAGACCTAAGAAGCTCAATGGTCCTCGACAGAAAAAAATATTTAAAAACACAAATCGCCCTAAATCTACTACAGAAATTGAATTTGTAGGTGAAAACATTCCAACAGAGAACAGAAAACTCCACTCCAGTGAAGGCACCTTCAGCTGCCTTCACTGGTGAAATATACCAACATTTAAGGGGAAAAAAAAATCATCTTCATACCAATTACTCCAGACAAAACAAGAGGAGGGAATATTTGCCAACTCATTTTCAGAGGCCAGAATGACCATGATACCGCAACCAGAAAAGAAATTACAAGGAAAAAGAAAAGAAAAGATACCTATAGCCTAATATCCTTCATATACATGGATGTAAAAATCTTAACAAAATTTTAGCAAAGTGAATCCAACAGTATATAAAAAGGATATTATGTCACATTCAAGTGGGGTTTATTGCAGAAATTCAAAGTGGATTTAACATTCAAAAATCAATCAGTGGATTTCATCCAATTTATAGCCTAAAAGATTAAAAGAGGAAATACATGAATGAAAAACCATATTTTCGGGGCGCCTGGGTGGCTCAGTCGGTTAAGCGGCCGACTTCGGCTCAGGTCATGATCTCGCGGTCCGTGAGTTCGAGCCCCGCGTCGGGCTCTGTGCTTACAGCTCAGAGCCTGGAGCCCGTTTCAGATTCTGTGTCTCCCTCTCTCTGACCCTCCTCCCCCGTTCATGCTCTGTCTCTCTCTGTCTCAAAAATAAATAAACGTTAAAAAATTTTTTTTAAAAAAACCATATTTTCATTGTATGCAAAAAAAACCCATTTCAATATATGCCAAGAAAGAATTTGACAAAATTCAATGCCCATACACAAAAATTCCTGGTGAACTAGGCATAAATGGAAACTTCCTCAATTTGGTAAGGAGTACTTGTTAAACACTTACCATGGACATTATACTAAGTGATGACAAACTGAGTGCTTTTCCCTTAAGATTTGGAAGAAGGTAATGATGTCTGTTCTATTCAACATTGTAACAGTCCCCGTCCACACAATATGACAAGGAAAAAGAAAGTGTGTAGATTGGAAAGCACAATGTAAAACCTTATTTATTCACAGATGACATCATCATTGCGTAGAAAATGTGAAGAAATGTATAAAAAAACCCTAGAATTAATCAATGAGACTAGTAAAATTGCAGAATGCAAGGTCAATACAGAAATGCATTTTTCTATGCTAGCAACCAACAACGGAAAATTGAAAATAGTATAAAAATACATTAAAAACTCAACAAGATGTGTGTAATATTGTACACTGGAAATTAAGGAACACTGCAAAGACAAATGAAAGAAGACAAAATTAATGAAATTAATGAGTCACCATGATCATGGAGAGGGAGTCGGAGATCAGTTCTCCCTAACTGATGTGAAATTTCAATACAATCCCAACAGAAGTGCCATCAAGCTTTGTTGTAGACATTGGCAAGCTGACTTTAACATGCGCATGTAAAGGACCTGGAAGAGCTGGAACAGTTTTGAAAGAAAGAACCAAGTTGGAAGACTTGACAGTGATTGATTTAAACACAGTAACCGAGTCAGTGTTGTATGGGCATGAAAATCACCATCCAAACTGGTAGGACGGAATAAAGTCCAGAAATAGAGCCTGACTAAATACGACTGTGGGCACAATAAACGGAACCCTCTCTAAAATGGAGCTGGGAGGCCAAGAGGAGGAGCCTAGAAGGGGGAGCCATATCACCTAATATCAACGATGGGAAGAATGGTCAGTTACAGACTCCAAGAGAATAGTCAACGGGAAAGAATCGCCAATTATAGGTCCCAACAGGGGAACATGCACACCGCAACTCCTACAACGAATCAACTACCCCAGTAACTCAGCCGATGAGAAACGGTCATCACACTAAGGGATTTTCTTTCCGAACAAGCCTTCCCAACCCTCTCCTTCTTCCCTGTTAAAATAATGTCCCTCTCCTTTGTTGGACTTGCCCCTGGTTTTGCTGTAGCTTGCGGGTTCCAGATTGCGATTCTCTGCTGTTCTTGAATAAACTCATTTTTGTTGGTGAAATAACAGACGGTTTTATTTTTATTTTATTTTATTTTATTTTTAAATTTTTTTAACGTTTATTTATTTTTGAGACAGAGAGAGACAGAGCATGAACAGGGGAGGGGCAGAGAGAGAGGGAGACACAGAATCTGAAACAGGCTCCAGGCTCTGAGCTGTCAGCACAGAGCCCGACGCGGGGCTCGAACTCACAGACTGTGAGATCATGACCTGAGCCGAAGTCAGATGCTTAACCGACCAAGCCACCCAGGCGCCCCAGACGGTTTTATTTTTAAGATAAGCCGGACAAATGAGGCCTAACTGGGGAGGTTTAAAACAAAAACAAGATGCGACAAAAAATATCGCGTGTGATAGAACATGGTATGCGAGAATCATGAGGTGAATTTGCCTTCTAAGGTCCTTGCTTCACTTGGGAGGAGGAGAAGGATACTGCTTAGCTTTTGGGTTTTAGAAGTTAAATATTCCTGGTGAAATATTAGGGGAACTCTTAAAAATAAACCCAAGCCATGGCTGTAGAGGTGAGAGGGAAATAAGCTGAAACCCCGCCTCCGCCACGCAGACGTTTTGTGACTTAGTGTCCACGCGTGTCATGATGCCCATCGCATCGTGGAAGGGGCTCAGTGAGACCAACCAGTGGGGAGGGTTCAGCCCAGAACCTGGCTCACGCTCACTGCCCAGGAAATGATGGTCCTCCAGCCGGTTTCCTGGTTTTAGCTGGAGATCTCTCTACACAGGCCCAAAGCTGCTTTCTGAGTTACCAGGGTGCTCGGGATTCTTTGGTAGATGAAATCAGAGCGCTGGTTCTCCCAGCCTTGTGGAGGTTACTGTCGCAGGGTGTGTGTGTGTGTGTGTGTGTGTGTGTGTGTGTGTGTGTGTGACATGCGCTCGCTTTCCTGTTCCTCCGGTGGGTCTGTCGCATCTGGCAGGCACCAAACTGCACCCGTTCCCCATGAAGTAGTAGCATTGCTACGTTCCATTCCCAGCGCCTAAATGTCTCCCCCACGTGGTAGTGGCTTGATAAATACCGCGGGCTGTGCTTCTCTGTAAATCAATCCTCTCTCAGGATTTTCAAGGATTTGAAAAGAAGAAGAAAACAAAAGTGAGGTGCACCAGGCAGTTGGTTTCTATTTAAATAGGTTTTAAAAAGGAAAATCTGACTAGTCTTTAAATAGAGGCGGTGCAAGGTGCCTTGAGTTGCTTAGTCACCTCACACCGTTCTATGTATACAGCACACGGCACAGGGACCCTGTGGGACCTACAGTGCCTTTAGGATGCAGAAAAGTCGCAGGGATTCTGAGTTTATTCAGTGAAGAGCCTGAGTGATGCACAAGATTGTTTAAAAATCAACATATAATGAAACCTTGTTTTCTTTAAGTTTTGTTGGGAAATAATTTCATGTTTACAAAAAGTCGCAGGAACAAAACTAATGTAAACAACTTTATAGATAGCTTCACCTTTAGCTAATATTTTATCCCATTTGCTTTATCATTATTTGCTTGTGCTTTGTCTCTATTTGCAAATGCACACACACACACACACACACACACACACACACAAACTTACACATTTATTTTTCTGAACCATTTAATGGCAAGTTACAGACATGACTCATTTGCTGTAAATATGAAAATGCGTATTTTCTAAGAAGAGGTTTTTTTTTCTTATATAACCACAGTACAATGATCAGCTAAGTGTGCATTTACTTTTATCTGATTTACCATCCATATTTCAGCAGTTTTGGTTGACTTAATGTCCTTTATAATAGCTTTTTCCCTTTAGTACCAGATCTTGATTAGAGTCAGAAATTGAATTTCATGGTCATGTCAATTTGTAATAAAAAACACACAACAACAACAACAACAACAACAACTATGGCAAGAACTAGATGACTACTTTTTTTTTTTTTTTAATTTGAAAGTTGAATCCATGATCCTCAGGGATTTGGGGCAGAGAGTTGTGTCTGAAATTTGCTGTCTTGGCATAAGAAAGGATTAGAATACAAGGAAACAAGTTTGTAGGTGATGGAGAAACGCTGAGGAGAGTTGTTCCCTCTGGTGGTCAGAACAGTCGTGTTTCTAAAGGGCTTGATGGACTTTAAAATATAGGGTCCTAGACACTATCCTCCGAAACGCAAGAGTTAATAGATTTGGTCTTGAGCCCAGGACACTGTGGGGCTTCTTTGTTTGTTTGTTTTGTTTTTGTTTTGTAGTTGTTTTTTGGGGTTCCTAGGTGATTATGACCTGCCAGCAGGCTCTAGAACACAACCACAGAGAGAAGCCTGACTCTCGCTGTGGGGCATGAGGATCGCAACCGACAGCCGATCACTGGCTCTGAACAAATTCACTTCCACTTTTTTTTTTTTTAATAATTTATTGTCAAGTTAGTTAACATACAGTGTATGCATTGCAGTCATGGCTTTGGGAGTAGATTCCCGTGATTCCTCACTTCTGTACAACACCCAGTGCTCATCCCAACGAGTGCCCTCCTCGATGCCCATCACCACCACCCCCAATACCTACCCCGATCAACTCTCAGTTTGTTCTCTGTATTTAAGAGTCTCTTATGGTTTGCCTCCCTCCCTCTCTGTTTGTCACTGTTTTGTTTTGTTTTTCCCCTTCCCTTCCCCCATGGTCTTCTGTTAAGTTTCTCAAATTCCACATATGAGTGAAAACGTGTGATGTCTTTTCCTGACTGATTTATTTCACTTAGTATAATACCCTCCGGTTCCATCCATGTTGTTGCAAATGGCAAGATTTCATTCCTTTTCATCGCTGAGTAGTATTCCATTGTGTGTATAAAGTCCGCTAACGGGGCCAGCTCTGTACCCACACAGACGTACTGCGGGTGGGTTTGTAGCGTGACCTTTGAGCGAGCAATGAAGCGTGCTAGCTGCTCAAGGTGGTTCTGAGGATCAGAGAAAATAGAAGATGCAAAACGCCCGGCATAGAATAGATACTCAATACGTGCTGGGTGAATTGGATTTTTAATACGGGGCATTTAAAAGAGAAATACTGTGCTCACGGAATCTTGGATGGTGACACATGGCCTCAGAGTTCATCATCTCCTTGACATCAATCACATGATTGATGTCTTAGCCCTCAATGAACATCTTAGCCCTCAATGAAACTGCATACAGAAGGAAAGGCTCGGAAACAAAATAAGTTGAGTTAGGAGAAGAAATCAGACTAAACTCATGACTATCTGATTCTAAAACTTACATGGAAATGCAAAGAGCGGCCAAAATAATTTTGTGAAGGAACACAAATTTGGAGACTTACAGTACCTGAGTTAAAGACTTAACTGTAGAGCGACCAAGTCAGGGTGGGAGTGGCATAAGCGTAAACATAAAAATCAATGGGATTAGAAATCTCTCTTCTTAGTGAAAGCCCAGAAATAGACCCCAAATATAGAACAGTTGTCTTGTCAAAGTGCCAAGGCACTTCAGTGGAGAAAGGATAGACTTTCCAACAAATGTTACCAGAGCAACTGAATATCCATATGCAAATAAATAAACTTCCATTTCTACCTTGTACTATGAAAAAGGATGAACCCACACTGGATCATATAACTAAATAAGAAAACCTAAAACCAACAAATTTCTAAATGAATATTTAAAATCTGGGTTTTCTCTGACAGTGGACACTGTGGGTTCCTCATTTGTATTCCTTGCTGCTTCTCACAGTAGTTCAAAGGGAGCTAGACCCAGAGCCCAAGTACCTGAACTGGTTCCTAGCTTTCCCCCTGGAGCCTTAGAAGGTGGTTAATGAGTAGAAAAAGAAGGACCCTTAACATCCAGAATCTTGGCATGAGAAGGAGACATGGCTGAGAAGCACACTGATATGTATGGTCTCCATGTGGTCTTGGCCCCACATAGTGTCGTAATCAGTATTTTTTCCATCCTCGAATGCAGAATATTGCAAAGGAAATTTATTAATGTCATCATTAAATATTGAGGTCAGTTCATGATTCTAAAATTCTGTGCTAATTTAATGTAATCTAATTTGCCAAAAATTAATTTTTCCCATTTCTACACATACTGTTTTATCTTTTCCTTTATGGTGTATTTGAGCTTTAACATTTAACATTAAGCTTTTCTTGAACTTGTGGTTCTATCTTTCACATAGATGTTTTATATTATTGTAACTGTAAGAGGAAATCTGATTATTTTTCCCATTGATATGGAGAACAATGAACACATTTATAGACATTGGATTAAATGATGTTTATTTTTCTGTCTGAGTGGATTAAAATAAGTAATATCTCAATGGCCATTGGCATTTTCATGCATATAGAATCCCATTTTGACATTATTTGTTGACCCTACAATCATGATTAATGTCATTTATCACCAGATATTTTAATTCATATATATATATATTTTTCTTTTTTCTTTTTTTTCCCAGAGAAACAGTGGGCACAAGCCCCTCCAAGAGGGGATCTATTAAGCCAAAGAGCCTTCTATCCTTGGGTGGGTTTGCCCAGAGGAGCCCCAGTCAGTTGGTATCTGTTGAGTCGAGGGATGGAGACTGATCTCAAGGGAGTGAATCCAGCCTTGGTAAGCTCAAGATATCTTTAGAGAGCAACTTCCCTGTGTGTGTACCACTCTAGGCAATGGGTACACCATATTTAAGTAGCTTAGAGTTCAGTGAGATGAGAATGGGCATTAGGTGAAGCTTACCCACTTTGCTAAGTGCTGGAGGAGAGCGGAGAGGGGCCTTCCCTCACACTTCTCCTCATGTGTCCACATTTCCTGATGTGCCCATGTGTGTAAAGAGAGCCTTAGCAGTGTAAAGCATCTGTCCCAGATCCCTCACTCACTTCGTCCAGGAGAGGTAGTGATTTAGCTAATGATGAATTTGAGAGGAGAAACCTAGCCGGTGGATCTCAGATCCTTCCTCCCCATTTAAGCTACCTGCAGGAAAGTCTGCCTCTGTTGGGTGCCCATCAGCGCCACGGATGGTGGGTGAGTTTACCAAGATTTGGGGTTTGGTGTTGCGAAACTGACTTGCTTTGCCCTCCAACAGCAGCTGTATTAGTGATAAAAATGTCACTTGGCCTTATTCTCAGTGGGTTCAGGATCAAGTAGGGAACAAGAGGCATCATTCGTCAGAGTCCTCAAAGATAATTTACAGTAAGAACAGATCGAATGGGTGTACAGAGATGAGGCCCCTAACCTAGCCTGGGGGTCTGGGGAAGACTTTGAGAAGGAAGTGGCCCGGCAAACTGAATGTTGAATAGTTAGTTCATTGGCCAACAAGAAAGGAGAGTGTGTGAAGACCGTGGTCTGAGACGGCGTTATTGGGTAGAAGCCTGGGGTCAAGAAGCAGCATTGTTTGTGTGACAAACAAACAATGCAAGGTCTCTAGAGAGTGGGGTGGGACAGGGAGACGTGTGACTGAGGCCACATGACGTGGAGTGGGATTTGTTTTCCAATGCAACTGTTGCCACCATTTGAGACTCACGGTCTCCCAAATCCCAATGGCTTAAATAACTGGATGGATATGTGTTGACAGTAAGATGTGTGAAACAGGCTTGAGGACTGTCACAAACATTCCCACCCTCAGTCAACAGGCCATGTGGCTGTAACTATAGGGCTGTCTGAGTTACATTAGTGCTGAGAGGCTGCACAATGAGAAAGGTGATGTAGCCAGCCCGTGTGATATTGGCATGGTCATATCGAGAAACAATGGAAAAGCAGAGAACATCTAGTGATGTGTGAGCAGCACCTAAAAGTAGGTCATGTGAAAAGACATCAAGGAGACGGGTAAGTTGGCCCCATCCTGTGTTGTCAAGTGATAGATTTTTGTCTCCTTATCAAGCAGGAACTTCCTATTAGAATTGTAGAGAATAAAAGGTTGTTGAGAGGTAGAAATTCTAAAATTAGCTATTATGCAATGAGTACTACTTTGCAGGAGGCACTGGGCTAAGTGCTTTAAATGCTTCATCTCATTTAAAGCTTAGAACAGCCCTATTGTGACGATATGATTGTCACCTTCCTTTCAGGGATGAGGAAGTGGCACTGAGTGCAGTTAAGTGACTTCCCAAAACTAATGGGATTTGAGCTCAGCTTTAACAATGGCTTGGTTGAAGCCAAGAAAATCAGGGCTGGCCACATCTCAAAGATGTTCTGAAGTCAAAACAAGCCTCTGATTTTATCAGATGAGCAACTTTCCAATATTATAATGCAGTAGAACCCTATCTAAAATGAGTGGAGGGGTACTTGGGTGGCTCAGTTCGTTGAGTGTCAGACTCTAGATTTTGCCTCAGGTCATGATCCCAGGGTTCTGGGATCGAGCCTGGTGTAGGGCTCCACACTGAGCATGGAGTCTGCTTGAGGTTCTCTCTCTCTCTCTCTCTGTCTCTCTATCTCTCTCCCCCCCCTCTCTAAAATAAAAGTTAAAAAATAATGAAATGAGTGGAATCCCAGTATTTATCACAGACAAAAGTGGATTTGCTCTGTATTAAAGTAGAGATGTATCGGTACAACTTCTTCCCTGGACCACCCAAGCTGGCTGAATCTCCTGCAACTTCAAAATTTCTTGGGACTCCATAGGCAGATTGAAAAGCTTTTGGATGAGATGATTTTGACTGATCCTGTGGTCAGGGGATGACAAGTAGTGTGGTGGGGCTCAGGCATAAGAAAGCTGGAAAGCAGGTGCCTCGGTCAGACCCAACAGCTCATGCTGGGGAAGGCTGCTGTTTTAAATCAAACTTTTGGCTTTTAGGTAATTGTGAATTCATATGCAATTGTAAGAAAGACTATAGAGAGACCCTATGTATCTTTTGCCCAGTTCTCCCCACGGGCAACGTCTTGCAAATTTACAGTTCAAAATCAAAACCAGGAGATTGACATTGATCAAGAACATTTCTGTCATGAAAGCATCTCCTTTAATCTTCAATCTCCTTTAATACCCATACCCATTTCTATCCACTCCCTCCTTAATTCCTGGCAGCCATGAATCTGCCTTCCATTCCTATTATTTTGCATTTCAAGAATGTTGTATAAATGGAATCATATAGTAGGTAATCTGTCAAACTTGGCTTTTTCCACTCAGCACAATTTTCTGTACATCCAGTCAGTCAATCCCCAAACACCAAGCCAACTCTGGACTTTATACTCATTTCCTTGTTACTTCTCACCCCAAACAAAGTTGACTCTGTGGCCCCAGCTAATTGAATTTTTCTATCGTCTTCTTTCTTGTTCTTTAATCTTTATCCTATAAAAGCTTTCTGCCTTCCACCCCGTTTACAGTTCTCCAAAAGGAGACTGTTCACTTTTGTGAAGGGTTACAGTTTTTTGCATCACCTAAATTGTCTTCTTTGATAAATTTAAAAAAATATTTTATTTTATTTTTTTGAGATAGAGAACACATGAGTGGGGGAAAGGGGCAGAAGGAGGGAGAGAGAGAGAGAAAGAGAAGGAGAGGGAGAATCTTAGTTCACTTCGTGAAGTGTTACAGTTCTTTTGTGTCACCTAAACTGTTTTCTTTGATAAATTTTAAAAAATTATTTTATTTTATTTTTGTTTATTTTACTTTTTGAGGTAGGGAGAGAACACATGAGCGGGGGAGAGGGGCAGAAGGAGAGAGAGAGAGAGAGAGAAAGAGAGAGAGGGGGGAGAGGGAATCTTAAGCAGGTTCCATGCTCAGCATGGAGCTCCATGTGGGGCTCAATCCCATGACTCTGGGATCATGATATGAGCCAAAACCGAGAGTTGGATGCTCAACTGACTGAGCCACTGGGAGCCCCATCTTCTCTGATAATTTTTCAAAGAATCATTTGATACAAAACAGTTTTTAATTTTAGTGAAGTCCAATTTATCTATTTTGTCATTTATTGCTTGCACTTTTGGTATTCTATCTAAAAAACCACTGCCAAATCCAAGGTTGTGAAGAGTTACCTTGAGGCTTTCTCCTAAGACTGTCATGATTTTAACTCTTATATTTAGATCTTTGGTCCATTTTGAGTTAATTTTTATACATGATGCGACCTAGGTCCCATTTTATTCTTTGGTATGTGGATATCCAGTTGTCTCATCACTATTTGTGGAAAAGACTATTCTTTTCCCATTGGATGGTCTTTGCACTCTTGTTTAAAATCAGTTGATCATAGATGTATGTTTTTATTTTTGGACTCTCAATTCTATCCCACGGATCTATATGTTTATTCATATGTCAATTCCACACCTTTTGATTTTTATTGGTATGTAATAAGTTTTGAAAACGGGAAGTGTGAGAAGTCCAGTGTTGTTCTTTTCTCAAGATTCTTTTGATTATTTGGGTTCTTCATAATCTTGTATGAATTTTAGGATCAGCTTTTCCATTTTTTACAAAAAAAATGCCATTGGGGTTTTAATAGAGATTGTATTGAATCTGCAGATCTATTTTGGGGAATATTGCCATTTTAACAATATTTATTCTTTCAACTCATGAACATGAGCTGTCTTTCCATTTATTTAGATTTTCTTCAATTTATTTCAGTAGTTTTTCAGTGTATGAGTTTTGCATTTTTTTTTTTTTGGTTAAATTTATTCCTAGGTATTTTCTTCTTTTTGATGATACTATAAATACAATTACTTTCTTAATTTTCCTTTTGGATTGTTCACTGCACATATGTAGAAAGACAATTTATTTTCATGTGTTGATTTTGTAATCCATAACTTCACTGAATTCATTTATTAGCTCTAATAATTTTTTATGTATTCTAAAGTATTTTTTATATACAAGATCATTTCATCTATGAATAAAGATGGTTTTACTTCTTTCTTTCCACTCTGGATACCTTACATTTCTTTTTCTTGCCTAATTGCTCTGGCTAGAACTTCTACTACAATGTTGAATAGAAGTGGTGAAAGGGAACATCCTTATCCTGTTCCTGACCTTAAGAGGAAAGCTTTCAGTCTTCACCATTGAATATGATGTTAACTGTGGATTTGACTTAAATCATCTTTCCTATTGCTAGTTTTCTAGAGCTTTTATTATTAGCAAAGGCTGTTGAATTAATCAGATTCTTTTCTCTGATCATGTGTTTTCTTCCCCTTCATTCCACTAATGTGGTATATTACATTTACTCATTTTCATGTGTTGAACCACCCTTGCATTCTGGGGATAAATCTCAGTCATGTTGTATAATCCTTTAAATACAGTGCTGGATTTAGTTTGCTAGTGTTGCATTGCGGATTGTTACATCCATATTCGTAGGAGGAATTGGTCTTGAGTTTTCTTGTGGTGACTTTGCCTTTGATATAAAAGTCGTACTGGCTTCATAGAGTAGGTGAAGACATGTTCCTTCCTATTCTGTTTTTTAGAAGAGTTTGGGGATTACTGAGAATTCTCCTTTAAAGGTTTTGTAGAATTTACAAGTGAAGCCATTTGATCCTATACTTTGTTGAGAAGTTTTTGACTAATTCGTCCTCTTTACTTGTTGTAGGTCTAATAAGAGTTTTTATTTCTTCTTGTGTCAGTTTTGGTAATTTATGTATTTCTAGGAATTTGTTCCTTTCATCTGGTTATTCCATTTGTTGACGTACCATAGTACACAGTACTATGTACTATTGTTCATAGTATTCTTTAATAATCCTTTTTATACCTGTAATGTCAGTAATAATGCATTTAATTTCTGATTTTAGTAATATGTGTCTTCTCTTTTTTCTTAGTCAGTTTAGCTAAAGGTTTGTCAGTTTGTTGGTCCTCTCGATGAACCGACTCTTGGTTTCATCAATACTGTATGTCATTGATTACTGCTCTCATCTTCATGATTTGTTTCTTTCTTCTGGCTCTGCTTTTAGTTTGCTCTGTTTGCCTAGGTACCTTAAGGTGTAAAGTTAGGTTATAGTCTGAGATCTTTCTTCTTCTTCTTCTTTAATTAAAAAGTATTTTTTAACATTTATTTTAAAGAGACAGAGTGTGAGAAGGAGAGGGGCAGAGAGAGAGGGAGACACTTCAGAGAATCTGAAGCAGGCTCCAGGCTCTGAGCTGTCTGCACAGAGCCCAATGCAGAGCTTGAACCCACAAACCGTGAAATCATGACCTGAGCTGAAGTCGGACACTTAACTGACTGAGCCACCCAGGTGTCCTGATCTTTCTTCCTTTTAATGTGTAGGTTTACAGCTATAATTTTGCCTGTGAGCATTTCTTTTTCTGCATCCCATGGTGTTTATGTAGTGTTTTCATTTTCAATCATCTCTAACTATTTTCTTATTTCCGTTGTGATTTCGTCTTTGAGCTATTGATTATTTAGGAGTGTGTTGTTAAATATCTACATATTTGTGAAATTTCCAGTTTTCCTATAGTTATTGATTTCTAGGCTTATTCCATTGTGGTTGGAGAACATACTTTGTATGACTGCAATCTTTAAAAACTTATTGAGATTTGTTTTGTGGGTTAGTATATGGTTTATCCTGGAGAACGTTCCATGTGCACTGGAAAAGAATCTTTATCCTGCTGATGGGCCGTTTTAAAACTGTCTGTTACATCTTATTGATTTATAGTGTTGTTTAAGTACTCAATAGCCTTATTGACCTTCTATTTAGATGTTCTATACATTTATTGACGTGGGGTATTAAAGTCTTCCACAGTTATTTTAGAGTTATCTATTTCTCCTATCAATTCTGCCAATGTTTCCTTCATGTATTTTGGGGCCATGCCGATTGAGGTGTATATATTTAACATTATCAATATATAATTTTCTTTGTCACTTTTCCCCACAGTTTTTGATTAAAAGTCTATTTTGTCTGATGTTACGTACAGCTACCTCAGCTGCCTTTTGGTATCTGTTTACATGGTAAAAAATAGTACTATTTGCATGGGAAAAAGTTCCCCATCTTTTGACTTTCAACCTGTTTGTGTCTTTGGATCTAAAGTAAATCTCTATTAGATGGCATAAATATGGATTATCATTTTTTATCCATCCTGCCAATATCTTTCTTCTAACTGCAGAGTTTAAATCATTTACATTTAAAGGAGTTATTGATAAGGAAGGACTTAATTCTGACATTGTATGGTTTGTTTTCTTTTTCTTTTTTAAGTTTATTTATTTATTTTGAGATAGAGCTAGAGAGAGAGAGAGAGCGTGGGTGAGGGGCAGAGAGAGAGAGGGAGAGAGAGAATCCCAAGCAGGCTCCATGCTGTCAGCACAGAGCCTGATATGGGGCTCAATCCCACAAATAGTGAGATCATGACCTGAACTGAAATCAAGAGTAGGACGCTTAACTGACTGAACCGCCCAGGCGCCCATGTGGTTTGTTTTCTGTATGTCTTATATCTTTTTTTTTTAATTTTTTTAATGTTTATTTATTTTTTTGAGACAGAGAGAGACAGAGCATGAACAGGGGAGGGGCAGAGAGAGAGGGAGACACAGAATCTGAAACAGGCTCCAGGCTCTGAGCTGTCAGCACAGAGCCCGACGCGGGGCTCAAACTCACGGACTGTGAGATCATGACCTGAGCCGAAGTCAGACGCTTAACCGACCGAGCCACCCAGGCGCCCTGTATGTCTTATATCTTTTATGTTCTTCAATTTCTCCATATGGCCTTTTGTGTTGAATTAATTTTTTAATACCATACCCTTTTGATTCCCTCCTCGTTTGCTTGATTGTATATCTTAAGTTTGTTTTCAGTAGTTGCTCTGGGGATTACAAGTAATATCTTCAATTTATAGCAATCTCGTTTGCATTGATACCAACTTATCTTTAATAGTAAAAAAAAGAATCTTCCCTTCTACGGCTTCATCCGCCTCACCTTTAGGTTATCGCCAATTATATCTTTATATATTATGTGCTAATTAATATGTAATTTCTAATTATTCTTTTACGAAATTTTTTAACTCCTATAGGGAACAAGAAGAGAAACAAAGAGCCTCACATTTTGAAAATAACACATAACGGGGTCCTACACTCAAGAGTTCAAGGTGTAGTCTTGGCCGACGTTGAGGTTGTTCTCTGCATCGCACTGGTCTGAACGCATCTCCAGAGAGAACAAACGAACAGGCTTCATGAACGGGGCTGCAGGATGCCTCACTCAACACCGTCCAGCGGAGAGTGGCTCCACCAGCTGACCAGACACAGCCCATGTTTTCAGTCTGCCGACGGAAATACTGCACATTCCAATCTCAGGGAGCGCTTGCTGCTAGGTTTTCCTCACTCCCTCCCAGTTCCATGCCAGGATGATAAATTCTGCGCAGGTCATGGAAAAATTATTGAGTTATACTACAGTGTAGAGAAGAAAGCGTGCTGGTTCAGTATCTTGGATGTCTGAGTCCTGGATACTCAGCTTTCTAAATTGGTGACTTGCCATTTTGCTTACACGCTACTCTCTGTTAAGCCAAGCATCCAAAGACTGATTGGCTTTCAGTATTTTGGTAAAATCATGGTCTGAAAAGTTGAGGAGTGGATCTTGGAACATTGGTACCCAAGAGAGGTGCACCTATGAGAGCCCCATCTGCCTTGATAAGCATCACGTAAAGCTGAGACAGGTGTGATAAACCTTCACATTATATCTGTAGCCCTTATTTCCAAGCATATTAAAATTCACTTGACATTCCAAGTGCAAACTAACCCAAGCACTGAGCTCTGAGAGACATGTCAGGCATAGCCAAGCCTCAGAGGTATATTTAATAGGCATATGATTAATGTCTGGTGAAGATTTACTCAAGTTAAGTTTTATTTTGAGGTGAAAACATGACACTGAGATGGAAATAAATCAAATAATTAAGAACAGAGTTGCTGTTATCACCACATAATCTGGCAATAAATCAGTGGAACAGAATATTTATTTGAAAAAATGTGAGTCAGATTTTTGAGGTGTTATATATTAATTCAATTCGCATTCACTAACAATTATTAAAAACTACTATGGGCAAGACTGGCCTAAGCAGTTGTTGTGCATAGGGATGTGTGTGTGTGTGTGTGTGTGTGTGTGTGTGTGTGTTGTTAGGGGGTGAATAAAAGAATGTGTGAGAGATGCTACTTTCTGTCTTCAAAGAGCTTATGATATAGAAAGAGAGAGGAGCCATGCTTTAATCTAAGGCAAATGTGATGAATACTATAAGAAAAATTGAAACTGTTTCAGGTGGGTGCCAGAAATGATATACTACGTTGGTTTGAAGAAGCTGGGAAAAGCATTACAGAGAGAATGATGAGATTTGAAATCTGTAGACTTTTTCTAAGACCTCAGCTCATTGTCACCCGGTTTCCTACTGCACTCCTCCAAACGTAACCGCTCGCAATGACTTTACCAACGACACCCTTGTTGCTAAATGGAACAGGTACTTGTCCTTATCTAAACAAAATTCACACCACTTGTGGTTCTTACCTTCCCTGCTTTCTTTGAAGATGATCCATTTTCAGCTTTTAAAAAAAATGATTTTATTTTATTTTTTTAAGTTTACTTACTTATTCTGAGAGAGAGAGAGAGTGAGCAAGGAAGGGGTAGAGAGAGAGGGAGAGAGAGAGAATCCCAAGCAGGTTCTATGCTGTCAGCACAGAGCCAGGAATGGGGCTCAATCCCACGAACCGTGAGATCATGACCCGAGCCGAAGTCAAGAGTCCGACGCTTAATTGACTGAGCCAGCCATGTGCCCCCATTCTCAGTTTTAACTCTCATCCCAGCAGGATGAGACCGTGCCCACCTGCTCAGGAGAGAGGGAGCCACTGTGCTCGGGTGCAGAAGCTAGCATCGTCACCTTGTACAACAACTCTTGGGATCATCTTGGGATGCAACTGTTAAAAATGGCACCTCCACAAAATGCATCAGAGATGGGCATTCCAGAGAAGAGTAGGCCTGACTTACTGGGCTGCGGCCCCTGGAGCCCACAGAAGACACTCCAGACAGGGCCGGCACAGCAACAGAGGGGAGGCCATCATCAGTGCGTGGTGACGAGTTAGCAAACTGTGGTCTCAGCCTCCATTTGCAGCTGTACACAGCTCCCTTCACGTGGGCCACAGCGCGGGAGCCATTGATTGTTCTTTCTCACTGCCCCTCTCCCCCGTCATAGGAACAATCTGAAATGGTGGTGGTGGCCAAGCTCTTCTCATCAGAGTTCCGTAAACTCACGTGGGGGTTTTCTGGCGTTCCCTGCCTTACATACGTTTCCGTTCGGAGTGCAGGTGACATCAGAAACAGTACCTTGGTCAACACTGGGACGCTCTGAACGCGGATATATCGCAAAGCGAGGCAGAAAAATCAGCTGATTTGGAAATCAGTCAGCTTGTAGTGGAGACTGACACTCAGATATCAGTGCTGTGGATGGACTAAAAGTCTGAAAAGAGGGAACATTTGCAATACTATTGTATGACATTCATTCACTCATTCATGAACACAGTTATTGAGCGCCCGCTAACACGTCAGACTTGGAGAGACGATCGAATCACAATCTGAAGAGGGAACTCTGTTGTTACGGTTCGGTCTTGTTTAACCGCGCTGAGGGAAGCCCAGTACGAGGTACATCTCTGAATTAGGAGGTAGGATACGTTGGGTGTGCTCCGGGGGAAGGTATGAGTTGTCTTGCCGATCCCATGCATTAGACAGTCCTTCTTGGACTGAAGGGTTCTTGCTGTGTCATTAGAAGTACCCTGGGCAAATCATTTGACATCCCCAGGACTCACCTTTCTCCAACGAGAATCTTTGGTTTAGATTTGCGTTGCTAACGGTTGAGCTCTGTGAGGACAGAACGGGGAGCAGGGTGAAGGTCTGCACCATTTCGGCCATTTGGCACAAATGCAGGGTGCAGATTCTGCATTTTTAAAAGAACTTGATTCTGGGGGCGCCTGGGTGGCTCAGTCGGTTAAGCATCTGACTCCTGATTTTGGCTCAGGTCACGGCCTCGCGGCGCGTGAGTTCGAGCCCCACATCAGGGTCTGAGCTGACGGTGGAGCCTGCTTGGGATTCTCTCTCTCCTCTCTCTGCCCCTCCCCCACCTTAGAATAAATAAATAAACTTTAAAAAATAATAATAATAGAAGGACTTGACTCTGTTCTGTTTCGAGACCTACTGAC